>NC_040017.1:5411957-5718113 GCF_000972845.2 Larimichthys crocea
TGGCTCTTCAGCTTTACCTGTCTGGGCCCTGTGTCTTTGTCACCTAAATCAAACCCTGTAGTGGAGTGAGTTGCTGTAGTTGCTTCATCATTTTCCCTCTCTTTGTCTGTTTGCTCTCCTTCTCTCTCTGTAGTAACTTGATCTTCCTCTGCCTCTGGATCCCCTTGCTCTCTCTGACTTGACCTTGCCTCCCTCAGCATTCCTTCTGCCTGACCTTTTAAGATACACAATGAATTGAATTAATAACTGATCGACATAGAGGCATGCCATGACTTTTGCTCAGAACACAAAATTGTTTGCTCCCAAATATTTTGAATCACACACACTAACTTGGCTTCTCCACTTTCTAATCCTTACTCTCAATAAAAGCTCAAGTTAAATAGTCTTATATGGTGCACCGTGACTGAATGTTTCAGATTTCATATTCATTGAGTTCCATAGACAACACCAAACTATTTGGGGGGCTTAAGAATATTTAGGGGGGCTTCAGCCCCTCTAAAACAGGCT
This sequence comes from Larimichthys crocea, assembly GCF_000972845.2. Taxonomy (NCBI): domain Eukaryota; kingdom Metazoa; phylum Chordata; class Actinopteri; family Sciaenidae; genus Larimichthys; species Larimichthys crocea. Next base: position 5,412,465 of record NC_040017.1, read on the forward strand.
AACGACGCCACTGAGTGTGTCGACATTAAACCTATCGTGTCAGTTGATGGTAGACGGGTTCGCTCTTGTAAATTGTGTGTGGCTCGATAGTAGATAGTGTGTGCGTCTTGGTGGCGGTGGGTATGGCAGCGTTTAACATTAACGAGTTTGTTGCGAATCATTCGTTGGAGAGCTCGACAAATGCAAAAAGAGCGAGCTGAATATTTAGTGTGGCCGTCTCAAGTACTTTGTAAAGGCAGAGTTAAAGGCAGTTGTGTTGGACCGGTTAATGCTGAAGGGGTACTTGGCCTACCAGCGTTGGCAGTGATGACGGGTGGGGCTATGGCAGCGGTGTCCGCCGGTGATGGTCGGCATGATCCTCTGGTAGGGAGGCCGAACGGGCGGCTGAGCCTCGGTTGGCCGGGGTTACGCCTGATGCGCCAGAGTGGTGGGATGGAAGAGAAACCGCTCACATTGCCGCAGTTTGTCCCGCACTCTATCGCGTCATCTCCGTTCTAGGCTAGTGCCCGGTTAAAGGTACGCTTAGCTCGTCTCCAGTTGGAGAAAGAGGAGCGTGAGCATGAGCGCGGGTTTCCGCTCCAGAGGGAGTTGGAGCTCAAAAGGTTGGAGGCAGAGACAACCATTAAAACTGCGTCAATTAGAATGCAGGTTGCTCGGTTCATGTTTCGATGGTGTGTCCAGCGGCGTCAGGAGCAGCTGATCCCACTTTTGATGTAAGTAAACACATTTCCCTTGTTCCTGTGTTCCAGGAGTCTGAAGTGAAGTCCTACTTCGGCGCGTTTGAGCGTATTGCGGCTGCTTTACACTGGCCGAGGGATGTCTGGGCTATACCTTTACAGTGCAGGTTGGCAGGCAAGGCTCAGGGGCTTGTACGCTCTCGTCAGTGGAAGACAGCCAATTTATGAGAAGGTGAAGGTGCGATTTTGTGTGTTTACGAGTTGGTGCCCGAGGCATATAGGCAGTGTTTCCACGGGCTGAAAAGATGTCAGGTCAGACTTATGCTGAGAGAAAGGCATTTTATTGACAGGTGGTGAATTGATGTTGGAGGAGTTCAAAAACTGTATTGTGGTGTACTTGACGAACAAAGTAGCAATCTGCAGCACGCTGTTCTCTGGCGGACGAGTTTGCGCTGACGCATAAGGTGACGTTTCTCAAGCTGATTCTCCCGCCGTGAAGGTGTTCACGAGCCCGACACTTTTCATAAACGTAGTGAAATGTTTGCTGCTCATGCCTCTGTGCCCTGACCCTGCGAAAAGGGTGAGTTGTTTTACTTCTGTACTAAGCCTGGTCATCTAATTGCTGATTATGTGGGCATGTGGGTGGCACAAAACAGCCTAAAGGTGTGGGTTGATTAAAACGGTATCTCCAGTAACCCAGTTCACTTTGCGAACAGAGCCTGATGAATGTTTCAATAGGAAAACTTTCACGAACAGCCACTGGGAAAAAAACCTATTAGTTTTGTCTGCACATGGACACTGTGAAGAGGCGCAGGCACAAACCACATTTCAATACCCATCACAACCGCACTGGCCTCACAGTCTGACTGGGTGTTCAAAGGCAGGATATTGGCAAGAATGAGGGATTGTGAGCAGGCGGTGTCCTGCAACATCATGTCAGGACGCTGATCCTCAGCTTTTCCTGAGAGAGACACCAAACCTTCGAAAATGAAAGGTTTGAAACATTCATCAGGCTCTCTTCACAGAGTGAACTAGTTACTGGGAGATACCGTTTTAATCAACCCACACCTTTAGGCTGTTTTATGCCACCCACCTGCTGCTTCTTCTTCCATGACACACAATCAGCAATTAGATGATCAGGCTTAGTACAGAAGTAACACAATCTCACCCTTTTCGCAGGGTCAGGGCACAGAGGCATGAGCAGCAAACATTTCACTACGTTTATGAAAAGTGTCAGGCTTCTGAACACCTTCACGGGCTGGAGAATCAGCTTGAGAAAAGTCACCTTATACTCGTCCGCCAGAGAAGCAGCGTGCTGCAGATTGCTTACTTTCTGTTCGTTCAAGTACACCACAATACGCTCTGGCAAACAGTTTTTTTGAACTCCTCCAACATCAATTCACCACCTGTCAAATAAAATGTCTGACCTGACATCTTTTTCAGCCCGTGGAAACGCTGCCTATATGCCTCGGGCACCAACTCGTAAACACACATCGCACTCTTCACCTTCTCATAAATTAAGCTTCCACCGACAGAGACGCACAAGCCTCCTGAGCCTTCTGCGTAGGACTCCACTTCAGACTCCCGAAACACAGGAACAAGAGAAATGTGTTTACTTACATCAAATGTGGGAGCAGCTGCTCCTGACGGCCGCTGGACACCACCAGAAACATGAACCGAGCTAACCTGAATTTCTAATTGACGAAGTTTAATGGTTGTCTCTGCCTCCAACCTTTTGAGCTCCAACTCCCTCTGGAGCTGAAACTCGCGTTCATGCTCACGCTCCTCTTTCTCCAACTGGAGACGAGCTAAGCATACCTTTAACCGGGCATCTAACCTAGAACCGGGAGATGACTCGATAGAGTGCGGGACAAACTGCGGCAATGTCTCTTCCATCCCACCACTGCGCGCATCAGGCGTAACCCCGGCCAACCGAGGCTCAGCCGCCCGTTCGGCCTCCCCTACCAGAGGATCATGCCGACCATCACCGGCGGACACCGCTGCCATAGCCCCACCCGTCATCACTGGAGACTCTGCCAACGCTGGGAGGCCAAGTACCCCTTCAGCAAGTAACCGGTCCAACACAACTGCCTTTAACTCTGCCTTTACAAGAGTACTGGAGACGGCCACACTAAAATATTTAGCGATCTCACGTAGCTCGCTCTTTTTGCATTTGTCGAGCTGTCCAAGCGAAGGATTCGCAACAAACTCGTTAATGTTAAACGCTGCCATACCCACCGCCACCAAGACGCACACTATCTACTACCGAGCCACACACAATTTACAAGAGCGAACCCGTCTACCAGCAACTGACACGATAGGTTTAATGTCGACACACTCAGTGGCGTCGTTAGGCCTGTTTTAGAGGGGCTGAAGCCCCCCTAAATTATTCTTAAGCCCCCCTAAATAGTTTTGGTGTTGTCTATGGAACTCAATTTGAATATGAAATCTGAAACATTTCAGTCAAGGTGCACCATTTAACTTGTTTATTTAACTTGAGCTTTTATTTGAGAGTAATGATTAGAAAGTGGAGAAAGCCAAGTTATGTGTGTGTGATTTCAAAATATTTGGGAGCAAACAATTATTGTGTTCTGAGCAAAAGTCATGGCATTAGCCTCTATGTCGATCAGTTATTAATTCAATCCATTGTGTATCTTGAAGGGTCAGGCAGAAGGAGATGCTGAGGGAGGCAAGGTCAAGTCAGAGAGAGCAAAGGGATCCAGAGGCAGAGGAAGATCAAGTTACTACAGAGAGAGAAGGAGAGCAAACAGACAAAGAGAGGGAAAATGATGAAGCAACTACAGCAACTCACTCCACTACAGGGTTTGATTTAGGTGACAAAGACACAGGGCCCAGACAGGTAAAGCTGAAGAGCCAAACACACAGTCTTGCAGTCATGTCAATTGAAAAAGCTGAGCTTCAACATCTGAGTCACAACAAAGTGATAGACCGATTTGCCACCCTTAAAAACAGATGACATTCTTTGATGCTTCTACCCACCAAGTAACTTGCAATTGTAGCCATATTTTTCTTGTTGATGCTGTAAACATACTGCTACTGTGAAAACCTTTGTTTGTTGTTGTACTGTATTTAAAAAAAAACAGACTGATAATAAATACTAATAAATAACTACTAATACTAATGAATCATTTCTCAGACACACACACACACACAGCCCAGCCGTGACAACAACAGTTTCCCCCAATGCCTACCTAGACAAAGCTTTACCTACCTATCTTCTGGAGCGCACTGGGCTCAAGGTGGCTTTAAGGGCTGAACTTCCCTGACCAAAGCCGTGAAATGCCCACCCCCAACAGAGAATTTTCTCCCCGCCCAGGATTACTCTGAAAATAAATAAGGCAAAATAATAAATGAGTGCCTGTTGGAATGATTGAATAATACAGCTGAACACTCACCTAACTAGCTGAGGAAAACCCGTCATGGACTCAGTAAAGGCCGCTCAGTGAACAACACTCCGACACTAACACCCCTGTGACAGCCATGGAGACAAAACACTGACCCCAAACAGCAGAATGCCAGCACTTTCTTTTAAAACGATCCTGGACGAGCCCCCAAATATGTTACGTTCCCAGTTGGACCAGGGGATGGGGACGTAACATATAATTAAATTACTGGGAGTTTTGACAGAAGACGATAGACAATGTACCCAACAAAAATGAGTTTATTTACAAAATAAAGAAGAAAACGAGTCAACTCAGTTTTCTACGTGGCTCACTCCTGAACCAGATCACACACACACAGACAATCACCCGGTCTCTGCCACACAGGGTAAGCACAGAATGAGAATGAGGCATATATAGCCTCCTGGCTATATATGCCCCGCCCGCTTGAGTGGCTACAGGTAAACCAGATCATTCAGTACAGGAAGAAGGGGAAGAACCTAGAGTGGAGGAGGAGAGGAGAAAAAGGAAGAACACAAACAATAACACAGGCCAGCGGTCCTAACAAAAGCATTAAAGGTGCAGCGTGTTTATTATGTATATAATGCTGTCCACACACTCTATTAAATAACTGTTTATACTGTACATAATGTTAGTGTATTCAACTACCTGTCCATGCTTATTCTGTACATATTCATATACTGTATATATCCTATAGCATATTCAAATCTGCACTTTATTTATAGGCCTAGATCCTGTTCATATGTACATACTCTGCACTTTACTCCTCTACACTTCTGGTTAGATGCTGACTGCATTTCATTGTCTAAGTACTTTGTTCAATAACTGGGCTACTGTACAAAAATGGCAGTTCAACATGATGGACTCTGCTCTCTATATGTAGAATTTAAGGACACAACAATTCTTATATTCAGGTGATTATACACTGATGAAAATATACGAATGAGTACTGTATCCCATTCCTGCCAATAGGTGCTCTCCTAAGTCTTACACACTGGACCTTTAAACAGACATGAATCCCTCTGGCTTTGATTGACAGCGGTTCCAGATGGGAGGGTCGATCCCACTTCAAACCACCTAAGTCCCGCCTCGCAGTGTGTATCTTAGCTGGGCTGACTTGAGGCTATAAAATGAAGGAACTTACTGTAATCGGGACGCATTCTGTAGTTGGAGTTCCCTATGTGAACTCCCATACAGAAACTAAAGTCAGTCCAATGCTTTAATCAGTGCTCACACACACACACGCAGAGATAGCGCTGCCGGGTTTCCTCTCACTTTGAAGCTGAAAAGAACAGACCAAGTCGCCGGGTAGAGACCGTGCCGAGAGAGGGAGAGCCATGGCAGGGGACGGGTCAGACCAGCGGGCGCTGCAGTATGAACAAACTCTGGTAAGTTTGACTTGTTGCCGCTCTGAACTTTGTTCACTGGTCACACAGTGTCTGTGTGTGTGTGCACGGAGAGGAAACACACCAGACTCCACTGACAAATGTTTGAATTTAACGCCGGCCAGAGGCTTGCTGTCTTACACATCTGGTACTAGCTAACTTGCGCGACAGCAGCGAACTGTGGTCAAAAAAAGTTGTAATTAAAGTAAAATAAATGAATGTTAGCGTGGTTTTAGTGTGCCGAATAAAGCAGTGTGTGCGTGTGATTCGGGAAGTTTCTTCGGGAGAGTGTGCATGTAACGACAGACATGGTTCAAGTACAAGTTGTCAGATTTTAAAGGAGGTTCCTCCTCCTGAACACTCACGTGAAAGTGACCGAGGTTTGTGTTGTGCGGAGCGGCTGCGTGCGGCTTCATGTGCCCTTCAGTGCTTCGTTGCTCGTTTATGTGAGCTGACATGAATAACTGAAGACGTTTGTAGCAGCACATATTAAATGTCTTCAGCTGCTGGCTGCTACAACACGTATTAAAGTAGCTTGCTGTCATAACATCTGGATTTGGCACCCTCCTCCGTACACAGGTACTTCATCTCCTGTGTGGCGGGAATGAGTCCAAACTCCATTGTAAAAAATGTCATATGCTTTAAAAAAGCTGTGTGTATTGTCATAAACCCACACTCGAAAATGACTATGTGTGTGTTTTGAATTATAAATATTGCCAATAAGTTCGGCATAAGAATGACCTAATAAAGAATTGATTTATGTATAAAAATATCCATCTTTTCCAGCTGGGTATCCTCTTTCTTGGTCTTGGTTGGCAGTGGCGAGCGCTGTGAAAGTTTATGAAAGTTTAAATTTTCTGCTGCTTGGTGTTTTAATATGTTAGCCGAATTGACAACAGCCTCTTAGCCCTGAGTCATGTTTGATAACATGTGCATATTCGTCTAAAATCAAATGAACTCTCCCTTCATTCATCTTTGAATGGGATTTTTGCTGAGTAATCTTGTGCATTCAAAACCATGATCTGAGAAGTGTTTCTAATCTGTCTGCAATTACAGCTGAAACATGCACGAGCATGATGTCATGTCCACACAGCAGAGAAGTCTCTGCATGTGTCAGGAGGTCTGCAGTGATATCAGCCGCCGGCCGTCCAACAATGCATCGATTCACTGTTGTTCAGCAGAGTGGGTGCTGGGAAACGCTTGTTGCGACAGACATAATTTAATGTAAGCTGAGATTCACAGTTGTGCAGGTGTCCTCCGCTGCTATGTTGCCCCCACCCCCCCAAGGGTTATTTTGAGTTTAGACTTTACAAATGGCTGTATGCCTCATAACCATTGCACAAGGTCGTTTTCAGCTTGCGTAACAGGCAGGTAGCTGGAGGATCCATAGGTGGTCTGTGCATGGTGGTTCAGAAGATGGATCTGTGCAGTGAGCAGCAGGGGGCTCTCGACATTTGCACGTCACAGACGTGTTGCAGATCATTAGGGTTGTTTTGAAATTGATGCTCACTAATGAACCGTCTAACTTGGTGTATATAAATATACTTTCTCTAATAGGTATGGTGAATTCTTATATAGAAAAATGACTCTGTACATTATTATCTCCTCCTAAAGGACCCCCCTGAGCTTCCTACTATAGACCCCCCCGTTGAGGTTTGCAGTGTGTCCCTCAGCATGATTAAGTGTGGACTTTTAGAGTCCGAGCACTGTGTGTAAATGTCTAGCTGAAGTTTTCGTGGCAAACTTTTGTCAGGTCTAAAGAATCTGCTATTTGAAGAGACTTTGTTTTACGGGCCAACTGGACCCATTCAGTGGCAGCGAGGCTTTAAATCAAGAGGAGCCACAACTGTAACACTTCTTTGGGCCACTGTTTCCTTTTTCTTTAAAAAGTTTCTTTGTAAGAATAACCCCCTCCACCCTCCATACCCCGCCTCTCTGCGTGCTGTTAATCTGTGTGTGTGTGTTTGTGTGAGAGATTACACAACGTGCGACCCGCTGATTCAGCGCTGGACGCTCTGTCACCCTGGCGGGGTCTCGTGCTTGGCTGACAGGAACGTGCAAGCAGTGCTCTCTCTCTCTCTCTCTCTCTCTCTCTCTCTCTCTCTCTCTGTTTCCATCCACACCACCTTTTCTGTTAATCCCAGCTCTCCGTGCAACGCTTTAGATGATTGCTACACGAAAGGCATCGTGAAAGCATCTAAATAGAATCAAATAAAAATAGCTGCAGTGTGAGAATAACCTCTTTTTAACATAAATGAGTTCTCTCTGCCCCCCCATCTCCTCGCCGTGGGTTGTAGTAACATGGTGTCTTTGTGTGGTGTTGGCAGTCATGGTGCTTGTGTGGGTTTGTTGTGGGCAGTGGATGCTCAAAGAGGCCAGTGTAGTTTGTAGCTGTGTAGAGAGGCTGAAAGGCTGGCTACAGAAATGTTGGCAGGACCACGAGTACGGAGCACATGCAGAATCAAACCAGCCTCAACATATTGTCAGTTAACATCAGATTACTGCATCAGTTAGCTTTATAAAGCTTATTTTGAAAGATTCCTAGTCCTACATTGCACAGTTGTTCTTATCAGTAATCTCCCGAGTTTCTCATGGTCATCTGAACACTCTTCCAGAGGCTTTTCAAGATTAAAAGATCAAAGAATTTTGGAAATTTTTGGCATTGAAATAAATCTCTTAAAGAGCCCCAAATACCATTAAATGGATACAATCAGAACATTTGGCGTCTGCCTCAAATAACAAATGTTGGTAGCAACTTGTATGTTTCAGCAAGAAGCCTGAAGAGGCCTGAGATTGTTAAAGGCACTATTCAGATGAGAGGTGTGTCTTCACCGGTCAAATGCTGCTCATGATTTGATTAGATTACGACTCGCTCGTCAACGACTCTCGATGCTTCTCGAAGAGTCTCAATCAGTGCTGGGAATGAGCAGCAGCCACCGGTCAAATGCTGCTCAGATGCTGGTAGATTTCAGCCTCAATATAAAGATTTAGTCTGTTATTGAGTACGTGGTGAACTTCATCAGTTAACACAAGCAGTCCGATAAATCTGAACTCAGAAAGCACTTTCAAAAATCAGACTATACAAGTCTATAAGCTGCATCTTTTGATACCACTATCTATGTGACCCACCTCAGTACACAAACATGATTCTCAACCTCCGTGGCTGGGAGATGAAGCCAATGCGGAAGTGCTAAAAACTGTAATTCCCTGAGAGGCCACTAGAGGCTGGCTGCAGAAATGAGTCAGTCTCCATAAGTCCCCATGTTAAAATGTTCACAGCAGAAATATACATGTTTACAGCCTGGTACAAAAACAGTTTTGGTCTCTATAGCTAATTTCCCCGTTCATGACAACTGTACTGAGGGTGAATTTATATACAACTCACCTGCTCAGATTATATTAAGGCTTAAAGTTATGCAGAATTAACAGCGTGGCCAACGTAAACAGCGCCTTAATTCTTGGCTGATTAGCTACTTGCTGTGTTCTCTATGGTTGCAGATGTTAGCTCAGGGTGAAAGTAGCTAACAAATTTACCGTATTACTGTCTTGTCCAGTTCGACAAGTTTGTAGGCTTGAAACTCCTGATTATGTTCTGCGGAATCTTCCACAACCACATCACAATGCATCTTAGAATCAGACTTCAGATTTAGTGGTTCATATTTTCGTGTCACCGTGACCTCCATCATTAAATAGACCATCTGATGATGATCAAAGGTAAAGTTTTATTAGGTTTTATTAGGTGTTATACAATTGTGACTCATGATATGAGAGACAATATTTATGACAGTTTATGCAGCGTGGCACTTTGTGAAGGCAAGCTGTGTGGCAGCGTCGCTCCAGTTTAATTGTAAAACGTGCACACACGGGGAGACTTTATTAATTTATTAGCAATAACCTCTCTTATATTGTCACAGTTTGACGTTGCAACAAGACTCAGGATTTATCCCTAGCTGCTACCAGCGGTAATGTTTATTGACTTGGGTTGAACAGCGTTGTCTTTTGTTCAATCCATGACTATGAACTACTACTCCACATTTGTAATACTTAACAATGACACTAATGAACCAAAATATGGGATCTAAATGATATGCAAAGATCATGGCCGGTGCCACTCGGCCTACGATGACCGTTCTGGACAGTTGTGTGTTGTCTTCTGTGGCTCTGGAAGGAGCCCTCCAAGGTCTGAAGAATTCAAACCAACAGCCTAAAACACACGAATATTCAGTTTCACTATTGTAGAAGACAAAGAAAAGCAGCAGATATTTACATTTAGGAACCAATTTGTGTCATATTTTTCCTCAAATCAGCAGCTAATTAATACATTTCTCGGACAACGGTAACACGCAAAGCTTTCTGGTTGGAGCACATGCTTAAAAATAGGATGTGTATGTGTGCTGTGGTGTAGGCTATACATGAGCACTATTAGAGGCGCATTAGATCAGAATCAATACATGCAAAACCAAAAAGTCTTAGAGGATTTCAAACAGTCGATCATTTGGTGGGAAGAAGTGCCAATGATGCCAACCCTGTGGTGACACTGTGACCCAGGATGGTCTATTCTCCTGACTTATGTGCAGATTGAGCTCATCGCCTCTCTGAGCCTGGGGTGTCGTTCCTGCTCGTGTCATTGCTCCCTCATTCCTGGGAGTCTTGATTGGCTGCGTTTTATGTCCCTCCCGTTCATCCCATCCCCTGTGTGGACACGTCTCATCTCGCCTCTATCTTTTGTCTCGTTCACCGGCTTTGATGGCTTGTTATTGTTAATACCACTAGCTGTACGAATGTGCTGGGCAATGGTGTGTGTGCGAGCGTTCTAAAGGTGACACTGTGGTCAGTGTGTGAAATCTTAGGACTGGCTCTTCCTGAGCTTGTGATGGTGTGTCAACACTGCTTGTGCCCGCCCCCCCTGCATGTTTTACGTGTTTAGTGTGTAAAGGATGTTCAGCAGCTCAGATAAGAGTCATCAGGTGAGAGATAAGGTGACCAGTAAACACCCGAGTCAAAGGATAACCACCGATTAGAACGTGTTTATAGTCATATCCCATTCTGACACTTTGAAGCTGTAAAAGCTTAATTCCTGCACTTTGTTTTCTGCACGACTTGTACAAAGCAACAGGGAAGTGAAAGTGTCTGGTAGAGAAGTTATTAATTTAAAGACATATTTCACTGTGTGTGTGTGTGTGTGTGTGTGTGTGTGTGTGTTGCGGCCATCTGTCTTGCTGTGACACAGGGTCATTTGTAACCCTCTGTTATTCCCCTCGCCTTGGTAATTAGGCTTTATGTAGCTGCCGCCGTGTCCGTTTGATGTCCGCTCGCTCACACTCGTAGTGGAAATTTCCCTTTAATTTCCCTCTCTCCGCTACTTTCTTTCATTATCACGCTTTGTGGTTAAAGTTTTTTTGTTTTTTTTTTCTTGCAAGACAGGTCAGCAGCTCCTTGACTCCTTTCCTTTAGCGCGTGGAGAAAGGGGCAATTGCGTAACGTTTGTTCACGTCAACTTTTTTTTTCTTTGCTAAAATGACCTAATCACCTCTATTTACTTTCTGGACAAACAATCATGATAGATTTCCTCAGCGCTGACTCGTTGTTTGAAGGGATCTTGAGGTCTAAACACAAACATTGGCACAAAAGCAGAAGAATTAAGCCTCTAAATGGAGGAACTGTTCGTGAAACAACCGCGCAAACACTCCACGACACTGAAGAAATGTTGACTGTGTGTTCAGGTAAAAACTAAAGGAGGAATGTGTTTGTTCTGAGATGAATCGATCACGCGTGGCCGGTGTCGCGTTGATGATTAACCGCTGAGAGAATAACCTCGACGGGTCGATAGAAGAACAGACGAGCTGCTTTCAAGTATTGAGGCGTGTCTCTTGATTAGCAGCGTACAATTATTTGTCTCCTTAACAAATATGGATTTGGAGAACAGAGATGTGAGGAGAGTAGTTGTTGGTTCAGTGATAACCATCGATAATGCAGATTAGTAGATTAGTGCTCAGTTGTGCAAAGTCAATACAGAGCTGTGAGTGTGGAGCAGAGGCGAAAATGAGATAAAACTCATAAAAAATGTGCATAACTCAACAGTTTTCCACCTTTCTGAACAGTTTGAAAACCAGCAGTGATGATAATTTTTATTATCTGTCATCAGGTTAGAAACACCTTTCAGTATAATGCAGTCCTGTACAACAACACCCACTATGATCTCAGTAGTAAACACACAATAGTTCAAAATATAACTCAGCATCAACGAAAAACTGAAAAGTATAAACTTCGTAAAAGTAGAATTGATGGCAGAGTTGTATAATCGTGTGATCCTAGAAAAGTGTCGTTTTACGTTATTTATTTCATAAATGCAGAACATTTTCTTACATAAAGAAATGTGGAGAAGAGTTAACATGAGCCACAACAGATAGATTCGCCAAGATAAAACAGGCGCTCGTACCTCAAAGAGGGACTACTTCTGTTGCATGCATGTGGTTTGTGTATGAAAAGTTTGACACAGGCCAGTAAACATAATGTTACTTTACAAATGATAAATTATTTTACAACACAAAGGGTGCCCCCGTGTTTGTCTTCAGATCAAATGAAACTGTCAGATTAAGGTTAAAAACAATCGAGATCAAAACCAACAACATAAGAATCATGTCAAACAGTACAGAGTCAATACATGCGAGCCCCCAAAAGTGCCGCCAATCACTCAGAAAAACCCCCAGACTCAAATGTTTGTAAGGTTTTTGTCCGTGTAACATCATACTGGTGGAAGGAGATAACGGCTGCTGTTGCGGCTTCCACCTACAAAGACTGCTGTGATTGTAAAATAAGAAACACAACTTTCCATGCGGTCATTTTCTATAAACTATTTAAGATAAGATGAGATAAGATGTACTTTATTGTGCCAGAGGGAAAATTCATCTTCTGCACACAGTTGCTATCAGCTTCTATACAATAAAACGGTACAGAGGTACACCAAAGACACAATCATAAGTTACATACAATGTAAAATACTGTAAAATATATTACTATTATTATAAATATAATTAGCACATTTTTGATAAATTGATTGTTTTGAGGTATAAAAAAAAGGATCTATACTCTGATTTAAGCTTTTCATAGAATGTTTACAATTTACTGATTAATCAAGAAAATGATGGACAGTGTAGTGGCCGTTTACCAAAAGCCCAAGTGCCTAGGCCAATTAGTCACCGAAGTAATCTTATTTGTAATCTTAGTGTCCGTGAACCTCACCTAACTGAACCTTACCCTGCAATCACGAAGAGAGATGAAGGTGATCTTGAAGGTTGATTTGTTAACAACTTATAATGGTACAAAAATTCACAAAGTCTGCATCTTCAACAGGTCCACTACCGACTCAGTGCAGTCCTTAATGTAAAAGACGACGAAGATGGTCAAAACCTCAGCTGACTTCTGGGAGGAATTCTAAAACCAACTAACCAAACATTTCAAGACCTGCTTGTGGCTTAAGTGGCTCTTACAGACAGATTAATCCATATTGAATTACTTTGCATCAATGTTTGCAGCAAGAACTTCAAACTGACATTTCTTGGTATTTTAAATAAAGAATAAAACATGAATATGTACAAATACACTATCCTTTAAAAAAATGGACATTTGTTAAGTAAGCTGTGGGTAGAATAGTTTAACAACTGTGTGTGTGTGTGTGTGTGTGTGTGTGTGTGTGTGTGTGTGTGTCCAGGCAACAAGTGTTGTACTGTACTGTTGCCACCCACATCAACCTCTTGCTTTTGACTTTCTGCTTTCCCATTCCACATTTTTCCTTGAAGAGGTCTGAGATGCATTTCCATTTATATGAGCTATTTTCAACGCGTAAAGAGCCGAGGCTGCTGTATGATAAGCCTTCCTTACTCCCTGTGATGGATATGAACAGACGTATAGGAGGTCAAAAGAAGGTAATAATAAAAAGTTGAACCAGTCTCCTCAAGTGGCTATCACTGCAGTCACCACTTATTTCGGGAGTCCAGATGGAAGAAGGTTTGAGTTGATCAGAATCTGATCTTGTTCTTTCAGTATCCATTTTTGTTGGATCACAACAACCATTTTTGTTGGGCTCATCTTGCCCTGGATTTTGCCACTCAGGCTGCATAAGCCTGCAGGGATGAAAAAAGTCCCAGCAAAACAGTTAAAAATCTTGTAATTTGTGTTTAATTCCAGAATATTCCTCTAAAAAAACCCACTAGAAGTCATCATCAATTATGCAGATAGTGCAGGAGAGGAGTTGAACATTTATTTTGGTACAGTACCATTATTATGGAAGGCATGACAGCCAGTTTAATTATGCACAAAAAGGCATTTATACATTTATAGTGCTTCACCTCTAACTCTGAAGCCAAACCTACGGCTTTGACCGAGTTGCTGAAGTCCTGTCAGCTGTCACTTTGTTGCTGCTCGTCTTCAAACAGTCATTTTCAAACAGAAGGCTATTGGCCACTTTTCTCACTCACTGTTTCTCTTTTCTGTGTGAGCTCAGCCGACAGTCTGGACAAACACAGCCATGTCACCTTGAGGTGGCTGTGTGCCATGATAAAGCCACAAAGTCACAGTTGACACATCAGCGGATGTTCTGTTCACTATCAGCCACCCGTGTTTGACTGCGGACGTGAGTCTGCTCTGAGATTTTCCACGTTTAGAGCTGCTTTTACTCGAAACACCTTTTTGAGAAAGGCGATCTTGTTGATGTGTCAAGCACACGCGTCACGAAAAACATCCAGGAGGAAGAATAAACACTCAAACAATCAAGTTGCATTTATCTCGGCTGGTGAAAAGCTTTCTCCATGTGCACCCACCTTCTTTTTAAAGCCCTTCACCTTGCCTGATTGATGCGTCTGCACTGTGCTGGTGATGCTTAAAGAGCTGCTTGAGTGTCTGCCTAATTGTTTACAGGGCTGTGTGTGTATGTGTGTGTGTGTGTGCGTGTGTGTGTGTGTGTGTGTGTGTGTGTGTGTGTGTGTCTTCCTCTGTCTTTAATAAGTAGAAAGCTCAGTAATCAATAACAGTGAGCTAAGAGAGGAGAGGGCCAGTGGCAAGCAAAGCTAAACACTCAATATGCTACACTTTCCTTTATGTCCTAGTGTACCATATCTGTGTGTGCTATCATATTTAATTGTTTTTATTTCATGCCATTTGCTCTTTTTTATTTTATACTCTGGAAAGAGACTAATCTTAATATGCCACTCGCTTAAAGTGAAACCCTTTCAGAATCCAATTATATTCCAAACACACAGAAACATTGGAATGATGCATTTGTATTGTAAATTAACTCATAAATTATTAGCAATCAAAAAACCTATTTGAATACTTCACGTTTCATTTAATCTATTCCAATAGACGGAGAATCACCTCATAGTAAAAATAACAATAAAACAAGATCTAGATATTTCAAGATCCTATTGTGTCCCTGCAGGTTTTCTGTACTCATGGTCTGGTGGTTCCTCAGCCACAATCAAAACCCACCGGTGCTCCCCAACAGCTAGACTGACATTCACAAATAGGAAAGTCCTCGTCCTGCTAAAATACGACTCAATAAATCTTTTTCAGCTGTGAGCACTTGGCTCAGAATTACAGTTAACAGTTTACTACCATCATTCAGACATCTATCCTGAGGTCAGTTTGCCTTCACAACACAGAAATGGCAATGATTAATTCAGTAGTCAACAAGTTGATGGACAGAAAAGGAATCAACAACAATCCCGATAATCAATTATGAAGCTAACACGTTGTTTTTCTGGCTTCTCAGACATGGGGAGTTTTTATATATCTGTAAAAGTTTTTTTTGGTTTTGACATTTTTCCACACTTTCCTGCCTTTTTACAGACTGAACAAATAATTAATAGAGGTGGGTGATGTTGGATTTTATTTTTCTTCAGAGGAAACCCATAATGATTTTTGAGTTATCAAAATGATGTAACAGCCAGTAGTGTTTATATTATTGCCAATATGTCCTTTTGGTATTTTCTTTTTTTAGATAAACAAACTTTGCACAGATCCCTGAAATATTATTTCATGTTCTTAAAGAATTCTGACCAGGATACATAGTTCTGATTTCCATTTCTGTTGGGCACACCAATATGTCTGCAGTGAGCCGATGTATTGGCCCTGTAATCTTAGCAAATGTACTTCACATCGCACAAGGTTGTTTGTTTGCACTTGAGTCCGAACATATCAGAAGTAACCCTTCAAATACCCTCATTTGTACCCTTATTTACCATCCTGTACACATTGCCTTATTTAGTTTCTGTCGTGGGTGGCTGCAGGAATAAACTGGGTGAGTGTTGCTGATGTAGATGTTTGTCACAACAAAAAGGGCGGGGATCTACGCAGATACAGCTGTCTGTATCATCATCATCATCATGCTGTGGTTTGACAGGATCATCTTCCACATTGTGGCTGACTTGGCTCAGTGTTCATGCATCCACACTTTGTCATCAGCACATTTTCCACTGAATATCCACAATGATTAGTCACCAGCAGGCCTCTGTTCAATCATGAGTGTCAGGAAGTCTACGTTGTGATGAAATCAGACATTGTATATTCATTTTTAGCTGCAGCAAAGCTCTCAGAAGTGTCCCAGAAGCAGATCTCTGCTCAATACGTACTTAGTCTGTTTTTGACGGGAGATAAGTCAAGTGCAGTTTGAACAGATCGATCCAGACAGGAATTGCATCTGACCAGATTTTAACAATAGAACAACCTATGCAGACTCACAATCTTTTTTTCTTTTTCTACATAGCCTACTTACCCAAGAAGCACAGAAATCAAGGAAAAACGACCAAATCAACTAAATCTGAGAAAGTCAACAAAGGTCCTTCTGAAACACTTCCAGTTGCTATGATAGTTTTTCCAGACAATGGGAGATCTTTGCACCTACCAAAAGTGTGGGGATTTCTAAATACAAAGTAGATGCATTTAGAACGAGCACCTGAAACAATACTCCTAATGTACATAGTCTTCTGTAGTAAAACAAACTAGAGTTATAGTGAATCACTTTGTAACATGGAGAGAACTTTTAGAACTCTTGAAAATGGATGCCCTGAGCAACGCAATATGGTACCACATGTTTACTAGCACACAACTTCTGCATGGCACCACCCATCAAAGACTTTGGATTGGTTCTGCAATGCAGGTTTTCTTAAACTCTTTGTTTCCACTCAGTGATAGCAATGAAGCCATTCTAAAGTGTGAAGCATTAGAATTTTTTCTAAAAGTACGACATATGGAGGACAGAACAAAACCATCATCCTCATCATGAAGTCATGCCCGCTGGAATCTAGGTGTAAAGCTGTCTTTAGTGGGTTCATCCCTTCCTCCCACTCGTGTACCACTTAAGACTTTTAGTCTATAGCCACCAGATACGTGGGTCCCACCTTGGTCTCACCTTGTGTATAAAGCTTCAGATGGTTAAATGAACCATATAACGCCCACAGCTTAGAGGGCTGTGCCTGTATACTATTATACTGAAAAACAACACAAAACCCGCTGTGACAAATGGAGACAATGGTTACGCACTGTGACAGCAGAGAGAAGAGTATGGGAGAAAACAACTCTCCATGCACAGAATGACATGAGGAAGAGTGCAGTGAAAGGATTCCAAATAACAGTCCATCCATCTATTTTCTTCCACTTATCTGAGATGAAGTCACCAGAAGACATCCCTCTACCCAGCAATGTTTTCTAGCTCCTCCTGGGGGATCCCAAGGCTAGATCAGATGTAATTCCTCCAGAGAGTTCTGGGTCTGCCCTGGGGTCTCTTGAAATAACAATTACTCTGACAAAACAGTCAATGCAAACTACAGCTTAAGCTGATAGGAGCAGAATTACTTTTACAGTTATTTACAAGAGGATGAGTCAGGGGATCACTTAAGTCAGTAGGATTAGACCACATATATCATGCCAATCCATCAAACAGTTGTTGAGATATAGTAAAAGCCTAAAATGCATGTGGCACTAGAGGTAAATTCAGGGAGTGTCATCAGGATTCTTCCTCTGGGGATCATGAACGTACCAAATTTCATGGGAATCCATCAAACATTTGTTGAGATATTTCAGTCTGGACCAAAGTGGTGGATAGACCAACATTGTTGTGTTGTTAGGATGGCTGAAAATCCTGCTTGTGGTTTTCACATCAATTAAGGTGCAGGGAAGTTGGCCCAACATTACATCTTCTTGCTTTAAGGTGGCTGTTATCGCCATTACTCATCATGGCTCAAACCAAACCTGCTTTGTATCACTGACCTTTAGTAAGACAGATTTATACACAGGCTTGGGTCTAATGAACCTTTAATGTGCTTTTAATAGTCGAACATTGTAGTGAACTTTACCAAGAATAAGTTTCATATTTGCATGGACGTTCTAGATCACTGTTTCATTATTGATATTTTGTTAATGGGTTACAAACATGGCCTTCCCCTCCACTCTCTCCCGAGAAATGACTGCACTGTACAGGAAACATCTCCTGCTTTGTCCGCAGTTCATCAACCCAGTATTACAGTAGCTCTCCCCTTCGCCTGCCTTCCCTCTAATTGCTGTTAGTTTACTGTTGATGGAGTGTAATTAAACAGACGCTTGGCAGCGTTTAGTCGCTGATAGAGTTGATCAGCGCTGCTCCTGGCAGCCGAGGCACAGCGGTCCCTGCGCTGACAGATTGGAAAGCAAGATGGAAGGTGCTTTGATGTACTAAACATTGGTTATCAGTAAGCATTACAGCACTCTGTCACTAGACAAGCTAACACACACACACACACACACACACACACACACACACACACACACACACCTGCACCTGCATGTATGCCATGCAGGCAGACAAGTGTGTGGTACACTCACAGCACATTTAACATATTGACCCCCGCACACAGAGCCTATCCCACCTGTTCCACTCAAGCATCGCCGAGCTGTGCCATAGCTGCTCATCCTGCTGTGATGAAGAGAGTTAAAGTGGTGTTAATGAAGCCAGGCCCTGAGCAACCAATCAGAATGCGGCAGGATAATTACAAATATCCTCTCCACCTCTTTTCTCTATCTCTGGCTCCGTCTTTCTGGATGTTATTTGAATGGGAAGCTTTATGTCATTTTTGAAAATGTCAAGTCTGCAGTTTGCCTGCTGTGCGTGTCCTCTTTGTGAATTTCTCACCTCCCTCATTGGTCTCTTCCTCCGACCACACACTCACAGATTAGTGAGTTCACCTTCACTATGTACTCTTGGATTATTTGGGACGAAGAGTGAGTGAACTCACTGAGAAGATGATGCTGATTTGAGGTTTCTCTTGCAAGATCACCGTGTCCCTCAAGTTATAACTGAAGACCATGTTGAAACACTACACTACATGTAAAACATTTGAAGGGATGGTCGGCAATGTCGCAGTGCCCTGGGAGCAGTTAGGGTTTCAGTACCTTGCTCAAGGACACCTCGGCAGTGCCCAGGAGGTGATCTGGCACCTCTCCGGCTTCCAGTCCACACTACATACTGTGGCCCATGCTGGATTTGACGTGGCCACCCTTCAGTTAATCCAAATCCGTGTGGACTGAGCTACTGTTGCCCATAAGCAATACTTCAGTTAAACTAATTATCTTTTTTTTTTAAATTAATGTGGCGTCTAAAATGTTATGCAGCCACCCCACTATCTGGGGTGCCAGCAGCCCTTCTCTTGCTGGTTTGTCAAGATGTCATCTTGTCCCATTTTAGAAGTAAAATGAAGTTTTAATTGGTCATATGATCTCATTATTTCAGTCTGCTTTGGAATTCTTCCAGCTGCTTTCACTCTCTGCCCATCTGACCTCAGACAACAAAGGTTGTGACATCAACCTCTGTAACCTCACATCAGCTGATACCATGTCATGTACGTTTTATGATTATAGCAGTGACCAGCAGAAAATTATTGTCCATGTGTTGCCAATTTCACAAGTATTTCAATGAGTTTACTGACGTTTAAATGCTGTTTGTTTGTCTGTTATGTAGACTGTTTTCTTACTATTGGACTAGTCAACTACTCCACATTTAGTTCTGTTTAATCAATGTCAAAATTAGTCGTCAGGGTTGTTCCTAGTCACACTGCATCTTCTTTGGTGCCAAAAAGTACTGACAAAGAAATATCTGGTCATGGGAATTATTAGTTGGGACTGCAACTGGACCATGTATAACATAGATGGTGACAAACAGACAAAAAAGAGGCGCTTTGTACCTTTTTAATGCTACATTCACTCCCTTCTTATTAAGGAACTGCTGAAGTATACAGAGTAGGACACAACTTCAGCAAACTCTTATTCTTTTTCACTCTTCTATGATGGCAAAGGCATGACAATTTTCATGAGTGGATAGATTAAAGAGTAGGAATGCATCACTCACCCATCTGAGGACCAGCTTTATTGCAAAACCTGCAGCTCTTTAGTGGCCAATGTTGATTTCATAACGATCCTTACTCCCTCAAGTCCGACAGCTGAATTTAAGTGACAATGTGCAATATACTACTGACCCATTTTTGGGTGAGCTGAATATGCAAGAGTAATATTACATGTCACTGTTTATAACACAGGGCATTTATCCTTTGCTCAACAGGCTGTTGTTAAAAAAATAAAATAAAATAAAATAGGGCATAATTTAAGAGTATACCCACTTCTCCAGGCAACACTCCATGGAAAAATGGGACTCCTTGTCCTCAGTTATAACTGAACACATGGACATGATGCACATTCTTTAATTCAGTCTGACTTGCACTCACAAATAAATATTCCTAAATTCATTTAGAAACAAAGATGCTCTTATTACTCCAGAACTTGCCTGAGAATTATCATACTTTAAATTTTTCTTGAGTATCGAAGTGGCCCAGTGACAGTTGTGTGTACATGAACGGGCACATTGCAAACAGGAACTACTAATAACTAATTAGCCGTATGGACACAATATATGAATGGTGTCAAAATGTAAACTAAACTCTCAAAATGTGTTTGTGAAAATCCCTGGTGTAGGCGGTACACGTCACAAACTGTGGTCATTACAGTGGTAGTGGTACATAATATATGCAATGCATGTAACTGTACTATAATGTAGTATTGCCATATAACTTTAGGCCCCATATTGAACGTGCATATTTTGGTTTAACTTTCAAACTGATTGACAGCCGTACACAGCACAGCAAAAAGCTCTGTGATATTTCCATTGCAAATTAGTTAACTTTATTAGCTCAACAGAGTAGCTCTTTGATACCCATGTGGTATACATACAGAATCTGTAATCGGCAGTGTTTATCCAAAGTCTCCACAGAACACAAAGTGCAGCAGCTGCTGTTAGTTTTAGATTAAAAGTAGGACAAAGTGTTAGATATACATTTTGTGATACTGGCACTGACTGCTGTTCACACACTCGATCAAACACGTTAAGAAAAAGCTTTTCAGACGTGCCAGGCTCGTATATTAAGTATAGTGGGTCTGAATGCAGTCTTTTGAAGTTGAGTGGAAAGATATGAAAATGGGAATGATGTTTTTATTTGATATATGTGGCACACGTCAGGACTCGAGCACTGTAATCCACTCTGGGCATGCTGATTTAGACGGATCATTTGATTATAAATAGTGTAAAATGTCCTTTTCTACAATTCAGCGCCACTACTCAGTGGGGAATCTGTCCTTTTCTACAATTCAGCGCCACTACTCAGTGGGGAATCAAAGTCACCTCCTGTGTGTGTGTGTGTGTGTGTGTGCGCATCTGTCCTGATGTACTGACTGATCCCATTGCAGTTCTTTTCAATTTTCCAGTTTCTTCAGCAGTCATTTCAGTAACCAGACCAAAGATGTGTCCAAAACTCTGAGCTTTTTTTTTTTCATGAGAGCCGTAGTAAGTGTGTATGTGTGTGCGTGTGAGACTCTGTACTGTATGTGTGTGTGTTGAATGGATAGATGGTGTAATGTGATGTGACAGCAGCGAGGAAAAGGAGAGATTAAGTTCTAGGGCTGGCCTGCTCACTTTAACGGCTCGGCTATTAAAAGACCCTTTCTCACACACATCAACGGACGATTAAGACACACACACACACACACACACACACACACACACACACACACGCGCCCTCTTGTCTCTTTAGCCACTGAACAAGCAGCCTCTTGTGTCCAAACTTACATTATCTGTGTTTATGCGACACTCCTGGTTAATTTAGCATCACATTACTGCAGTCTTTAACTTGTTTCTGGATGTGGGCGCATCTTCTTTATTCTCTACTTTTAGCTTCTAATGTGATTTCCCCCCCATCTTTAGCAGCCCCCCCCTCTCCTATAGCGATTACACGTTTGCCTCCTCGCTGCTGCTGTTTTTGTGTTTCTGCAAACGGATTCCACAACATTCCTTCCCCGCTGGGAGAATGACTGCGTGCCTTTGAAAGCCCCTCTGTGCTCTCATCACAACATACGATTAGTCTTCCTACACATACAAAACATGCGAGGGCACACAGGCACTGCACCCGAAGGCATGTGGACACACACATGCTTCTGCATGCCAGCGCCGGTGCAACACGAGGCATCAAAGACGTGCGCATTAAACGCACACACTCATACACTTTGTTTGAAGGTCTGCCCACTGGGTCCCCAGTTTCAGTGCGAGTGTGTGTGACTGGAGTGTTAACTGGTTCGTTCTGGAGTTGATCCACCTCGCACCCATCTATCTCCTCCTCCGTCCCTCCCGCTCTCTTCTCCATCCTCACCCACTTCGTCCTTCTTTAACATCTTTTCTATCTGTACCGTTTTTCACTCACATCAGCCACTCCATTCAACCAACAAACTGTGAGGCCCGTCTCCTCTTTCTCTTTTAGATTTGCAGAAAAGGTTCATCTTCTTATCCACAATTTGTCAAGTGGTTTTAAATGATTCTGGCCCTGAAGTAGAGCCCAACTGATTCAGGATTTTTTTTTTTCCACAATCCCTTAAATTGAGTATCAAACACTTGTGTGTAATGAATGTTTAACAATAAACTTTATTGTCCAAAATGACATCAGTGTCCTGAAATGGTAAACTTCTCTGGGAATTATGAATAAATGTACATTTAAAAAAAACACAATTAATATATCTAAATTACACCAAAAGATTAATATTATTATATTGGTGAAACTGGTCAGGCTCCATGTGAAATTAAAGATTTATTTGCAGTTGTTTATTGTTTGCAGTTTTAAGAATTGGCCTTTTGTTGTTGCAGCTTTATGGATTTTTGAAGGTCAACCTTAACAATAAAATAATATTTTTCTTCTACCTTTTCAGACAAATCACACATTTTCATTAAACATTAAATGTTATCATGATAGAAAGGCCTCTCAAAGGTTTGTCTGCGATCATCCTGCAGTACCCTGTGTGAAGAGATGTAACGTTGAGTAAATGTTCACTAAGCTGATAAGCACAGATAGTAAATATGCTGGTGCATCGTTGATGTCACATGAGATCAAACCCTCTTTCTCCACATTTCATGTTGTAAATATTCATACGTCGTACAGAAACGCATAGATCTGCTGTTGGGGCTTGAAGCAAGATTTGCTGAAGCTGATGAAAAAAGGCGCACTGAATCAGGTCAGAGCAGCAAATTGACTGTCCTCAGAGAGTCAGATGTTATGATAGCACAGTCGTGATATCGGATTTGTATTAAAGATGTAGAGGCATCAGACTGATCGCTGCGGCACAGGAGCAGACGCTGTCAACAGCAAGTCTCCTGATGCCTGGTGCATAGTCTGATCATGTACCCATCTCTGACCGGCCTGAGTGTGTGTGGTCAAACCACATAGATAGATTTTGGCTTTGAGGATCGGAATCAAAGAGTTCAGCAGGGTGAGAACACATTTGGCTTTCGTGTGTGTGTGTGTGTGTGTGTGTGTGTGTGTGTGTGTGTGTGTGTGTGTGTGTGTGTGTGTGAATTCACACGGTCGCTCACGTCTTCCTCTGACAGCTCACATCCGACACATCTCGTGAGGCATTATTCAAATACTTAAACCCAGATGGGCCGAGGCTCCAATCTATTTATTTCATCTGATGGAGAGTGCTTCACACAGCCTCTGCCCTGTGGAAGGCACACTGAATCAGTGTGGAGAATATCAACCGCTGCATCTTCAGCATCTTCTATACCCCAAATCACCCGAATCACTTTTAGATAACAGAGATCCCAAGATGACAGAAAAATCTAATTCTTTGCTAATACAATGATGCCCGTTTTTCTTTTTTCTTAAAGCTGAATGGAGAAACTATTTTTCTCTGTTTTTTCGTATGTGGTATTTTTAGGTCATACATTGTTTTGTTGTTTTTTTTTTTGTCATGGCTCTGATGACAGCTTCATGCTCAGATGATAATGGATATTTATTGATTTTCTGTAGAAATATGTGTGAGTTCAAGCATGTGGTCTGTTCACGTCTGCACTTTAAAAAAAGAAAAAGGAAAGTTAGAAACTCAAGTGAACTCTGTCCATCACTCTGATAACTGATTTATTGTTTGTCAAAAACTGCGACTTTCTGATTATTGCAACGCAATACTTCGATTTATACACTATGGGAAAAAGTTGAATCGTGCACCTCTAGTCGCTGTATATCATGAGTCATATTTCTAAAAACATGCATGTCACATGTCATTCAGTCTTTCTGAGTTTTATTTCATGTGTGAGAATTTGGAATTTGAGTCTTGAACCTTTGAGGTTGCCGTTGCTGCTCCGTGTGGCCTGTCGAAGCCTCGTAGACTGACTTAGTAATATACATCAGCGGCTATTAGTCCAGTCAGTCAGTCAGTCAGTCAGTCAGTCAGTCAGTCAGTCAGTCAGTCAGTCAGTCAGTCAGTCGTTGCAATGACGCCTACACGGGCACCCGTGTGTTGGTGTAATGCTCTCTCTCCTCAGTTTCACACGGGAGAGGGTGCATTATGGGAGAATGAGGACCATTGTGCTGGTTCGACTGCAGTGCCACCTGATGACATTTAACAAAAGACAGTGATTGAAGAGGTGAGGGTGAGTAACATAGGAGGATGTAGGGACAAATAGAGGACGATGACGATATTTTTACTTTCATCAACATTCTGTACTTTTTCTTAGAGATCCAAACAAGAAATTCAAAGTGAGACTGATACGACACAGTATTCTTTAAAATAATCCACCTAGAGCCTGTCCAGTGTGGGATTTTCAAGGCTGATACAGATATTAAACTGTCAATTTTTTTACACAGGCACCACACATAAAAAAATTTTTTTGCCAGCGTACATGTGATATATCTGTGATAAACCAATAGAAGACATTTATTACTGCTAAAACTCTACATGGAGACTATCTTTTTAATGAAATTTTGAGGAAAAAAACGTTATAGGTCATAAAAAGAAAAAAGTTCTATTAATAATGACAATAAAAAAAGATAAGTGGTTAAACCTAAGATCTGATCCTCTATCCCTCATTTTGAATTTGATTTGGACATACTTACTATTTTGAATATTTAAAGAAACAAAATACATATGGAAAAGCTAAAATAAAAATACAGTGTACATAAACTACCATTTTCCAATAAGCAGCTGAAATGAACATTTCATATCCTGTTCTACACTATAAATACTCAATAACCAATCAATTCACATAAACCAACTGTGACTCTGCCTCTGTGACTACTCCGCTCATCCTCCACGCTGCCAAATCCAGAATGTGAAAAAGAAACCAAAAAAGCAATCACAGCGACAACACCACCACTAGCACGCTCTACTTTTTTTTTTTTTCTCAAAATATTCCGACCTGACTACTTGAACATGTCGACTGATGGCAGAATTTAAAAAGGTGGACTGTGGTTATTATATTACAACACAAGAGCAGTAGAAACGTTGTAAGCCTGTGACTGTGATGAGGAGTCATCATGTCCACCCGGCTCTGCTCTGGTTCCACTCTTTCTGTCTCTGTGTGTTCATACTGTAGCAGAAATATCACTCCCTTTTATTTATATCGCTGGTGGGTGTTTGTTTTTTAAAGAAAGTGTGTACGGCACCTACTCTCCCATAGCCGGTCCTGTTCCCTGCGTCGTGTGTGTGTTTATTCAGTTACCAGTCTCTGAAGTAGGACAAATATAAGAGTGTAGGAGGCGTCTCAAATTGCCTTTACTCGATCTTTGTTCCTGCCTTCATCTTTGTTTTTCTCCCCGTCCAGGTGAGACACGCAGAGTCCAAATCACTGAAGCTTTCTATTTACACTAGCTTTGTGTCCCAGTGTATGTGTGTGTGTGATAAAGAGGAGTGTTTGTATAGGATCAGATCTGAAAGCTCAGTGTGTGCAGGCACAAAGAGTTTGTGCATCTGCAACAAAATAACTCCCATTTGTTTTCTTATGCAGTGGTAATTAGCAGTCGTGTGTGTGTGTGTGTGTGTGTGTCACTATATTCATGTTAAAGCGGATCAATAGATATTATTTTAAGCCCCTCTCTCTTTCTTTCACCTCTTGCTTCCATCCCTCCTCGTCCACGCTCGAAAAGTGTGTGCGCTGGCTCGTCCTCCCACATGGTGTTGAGAGCTCTCTCTCTCATACACACACACACACGCACACGCGCGCACACACACACACCGACCTCCCTCTAATAAGTTGGCCCGAGCCTCAGCAATTCTCCTCCCTTCCCTCTGTCCATGGGAGGTGGAGGAGTGGAGGGGGGGAAAAAACCTGTTGGGGTTTAGCTCCCACAAAAGTGCCGCAGGGCCATTCTATGGTGCAGTGCACAAGACTCAGGCATGTGAGAGCTGTGACTGATACACACAGACAGCCGCGTGGGATCTGCACACACACACACACACACACACACACACACACACACACACACACACACACACACACACCATTTTTCAGATGCAGCAACTGTCTGTACTGTCATACAATGTTTGTCTTGGCTGAGCTGCAGCTTGAACAACATGACGCGTAATATGACACACACACACACACACATAATTTGAACTACACACCACCTCGGAAGAACCTTGCTAATGATACAATGCTGCTAGGTTCAATGTGCACACACACACACATACATACACAGGCATGGACACATATTACACCTGACCCTTAAGCCTGCTGCATGTATACTGTTGCCTTTGAGCAAGGCCTTTAATCCCAGACTCCAACCAGTCAGATTGTGGTTGCCATCGTCTTCAGTGTGTGTGTGTGTGTGTGTGTGTGTGTGTGTGTGGGCCTCGGATCCTAAAAACAAATCGGAGCGTTCTCCTCAGAGAGGCTGAATGAGGAACATTCCTGCATATTATCTGCTTCAGCAAACACACTCCAGCTCTGTACGCCTTTTTAAAAGTAGTCTGCTTTACTGTGTTTCCTGTTTCATTATCCCAGTTAAACTGCAAATAGGCTGTTTGTTCTTTTTCTTGTTCTTCTTCGTGTTTTTTTAAAATCTGTTTTCAGTTGCAGATAGCTTTAAAGAGGCCTTAAAGCTTAACTGTGCCTGTGCGAGACCCGCAGGTCTGTAATCAGGGATGCATCGGTGGAAGAATTGCTTTTGCTGTTGCTTCAGGTGAAATAACTGCTAGATTGACAGTAGGTGATCAATGAAAGCTCTGCATTGGCCCGTAGACAAATTTGCACCCAAATGTAGCATGAAGTTTAAACACATTTTTTTAAATGGTGCTTTAGATGTGTTTGCATGAAGCTTTTGCCATATGACACATCTTTTCAGGAACTTGGTTGGAACTTTGCCATGATGTGTTGAGTTTATCTGAACGTGGATTCTAGAGGTTGGGCGTTATTGATAAAATTCTATCTTAATCAAGGTTTCATATTGCGACATCAGTATATATTGTGAGTTTTCTGGAAAAACAATGTTTGAAAACAATAATCAGGTACTTATGTGTGTTTTCGATCAATCCAGCATGAAATCTAGGTACTTTAGGGTGCCCGGTAGTTTACCTTCAGCAGTTCATAAAGGCATGAGGCATACCAGTAACTCACCTGGCAGAGCGTGCATACATGTGCATGTATCAAGGCTAAAAATCCTTTTATTCAAGCAACCCTGGTTCAATTCCAGCCCGGGACCTTTGCTGCATGGCATCCCCCTCTGCTGTCATGCACTTGGACTCCTATAAACCCTAAAAACAGATTTGCCTGCACAGATGACTCGATCCTGTTTTGTAACTTAAAACAGGAATTTCTTGAGGTAATCATCAGCTTTTGACATGATGACAGCATGCAGAGGATGTTTCAGTGGCAGTTTAAGTTATGCAACAAAGACAAGAGTGACTGTGCCTCAGAGCTGCTGTCATGTGACATCTCACACCCTGCACTGCGTGCGTGCTGTAGTACATGCCTCAACTGAGAAATGTCAATACAGGCTTCATTTTAAGTTCTACAGAAAGTCTTTAACTGCTGAGTGTGAAAACGGAACACATGAAATACATCCTGTGGATAACAGCTACAGCGTATTTATTATAGGAGCTGATTTCACAGTGAATATTGATATTTTTAATTGGTTCAATGGGGAGAAAGCAAAGTATTAAATCACTGTTTGTAACGATGCACTGTGTTTTTGTTGAACTTGATGTCAAATAAAACTAAAGCTGCATGAGTTAATCCATGTCTTTCGATCCTGCATTGACCCAAAAGTCAGATAAGTGGCTCTGAAATATGTGCGTTGTCTGTGATACTCTTTTGAGCTTGTCTTGATCATTAAAGAGCAGAGGTCGTATACTCCGGCTGCTGCTCTGCACCACCTACAGATCTGTTTCCAGTCACTGAACCTGCACCATATCACTGCACCGTCACCTTCACAGTTTAATCACCCCCTACTGACTGGCCAGCTCTCACGTTACAGTCACACACAGCTTCAAAGTTCAGAAAAGGAGACAGTCGATCTGCGACTGTTAATGTATGTGTTTGACATCTTTGAAATTACGTATAACATCAACCCGTGTGGGTTAAACAAGTTTGATATAAACGGTCGTCAAATGGAAATGATTCCCCCTTTTTTTTTTTTACCTAAAACTTCAGCTACACGACTGACAAAAAATCTGTCAAACCTCCAGGAACCCAAAATACAAAAACAATGACACACACGTCTATAAAAATGTGAATAAATGTTTAATGGTCACTCTAGATTTAATTCTAAAACATTTAATGGTTGTAAAATATTGTCTTAGACATATAATTTTATTCCCAACCAACTTTTTGTGCCTTTTCCCCATTGATATCTCTGAAAACATTAATAAGTTTTAAAAATGTTTGATCATTTACATATAGTCTCATAAGCCTGACTCACTTTTCAGTTTGTTCTTCTTCATAATATTCACTCGGTGTCTCGCTATGGGATGCAGCCTCCTGCAGCCCTGATAGAAGCATTTATCTCAATCCACCAATCTTGATTGGCCGGTGAGTGTGTCAATCCGCGCTGCACCCAGTAGTCCCATCTACTATATATAGTGTGCGCGGATAACATTCCCTCAATTCAAAACCTCTTCTCACCTGAGAGCTTATCTCACGTCGGAGCTTTCGCTAGCTTAACTGTTCACCAGACGTATCTTTGCTAGCTTCCGTCACGGGCCGCTAGTGTTGTGCTCTGGCTTCTGCCTTGTCCGTTCATACTAGACCGGACCGGTAAGTATTCTTTTCCGGCCCCTCCAAGGCGGAATTCCTCTCGGCTCCCCTCCACGGACGCTCGAGTCAGTCGAGCTAAGCCAGCACACCAGCTACCCCTCTCGACCCCACGCTAGCACACCAGCTAGCCACGACCCTTTTCTCTGCTAGCACTCCAGCTTGTCGGCAAAATGGAGACCACTAAAAATCCTCACACCAGAGGAGACTCTCGGCTCTGTTGCTGCGGGAATAAAATTTCAGGGAGGGACACCCACCCGGTGTGCAGTACCTGCCTGGGGGTTGACCACGCCAGGTTAGCCCTCGAAATTCCCGGGTACTGCGGACACTGCAAAGTGTTCACGGTCAAGAACCTCAGATGCAGGCTAGCCCGCCAAGCTAGCCTCGCGGACTGTGACCCATTTCTCCCCCTCCCTCCGGTTGAAGCCCCCGTAGCTGCGCATCTCTGACCGGGCAGCACGAGCCAGCTATCTGCGGCCTCTTCCAGGCGTCCGACGCTGCCAACCAAGCCTGAGCGGTTCCAGTCTGCACTGGCCGAGAGGGCGTATAAGGCAGCCGCCCTTTCGGCCAGGGCTCTCAGCGCTCTCTCCATCCTCACTGCCTATCAGGCAGAGCTGTTTGGGGCATGCACCGACGCGTGGGAGGAAATGGCGGTCATCGCCGATTTGTCCCTCCGCATCCAGCGCGTCTCAGTCCAGGCCACGGGCAAGGTGATGGCGACCCTCATCATTCAGGAGTGTGCAAGATGGCTCGGCCTTGCTAACTTGACTGACAGGGAGCGGGATGACATACTGGATATGCCATTTGTCCCGGAGGGTGTTTTCGGCTCTGCATTGGCCACGATGCAGCATCGATGTGAGGCAAAGAAAAAGGACAACGAAGACCTGAAACTTTGTCTCCCTCAAAAAGTACCCATACCTTCACCTCCAGTGCAGCGCAAATCGTTTGCTTAAGCTGCTTCCCAGCTGCCGCATTTCAAGATGCCGAAGCGGCCGCAACAGCCCGGCCAGCCCCTCCCGCAGTAGGAGAGAAATTGGAGGTTTGCGCTGTTGGGCCCCGAACAAAATGAACGCAAGCATACACACATGTCCCCAAACGTGTGAAAATAAAAAGAAATCTGTCACAGCCAGGCCACAAGCCGAGGGTGCAGATAGCAAAAAAAAAAGCCAATATGAACAAAAATACCCTGTATATAAGCAGTGTGGCCACCAAGCCATCTGCAGCTCTGCCCGCGAGATGGGCATCACAATTCCGGGGGAGCAGAGCGACAGGCCCCGCCGCTCTACTGCAAGGGGGCACCACAGCACCGCTGTCGGGACCTCCCGTGATAGAGCAGGGGCTGCAATGCGCTTCTCCTCTTTCTCTCAAGTGGGAAAATGGAAAGCAACTGCAGCGTCACCGTGGGTGTTACGCACGATTTCTCTGGGATACAGGCTCCAAATCGCAGCTGTCCCTCCCCGTTTCTCTGGCGTAATACAGTCACGAGCACAGGGAGAATTAGCTTGAATCTTACAGGAGGAAATCCTCTCTCTGTTAGAAAAAAGAGACATTTCTGTCGTATCTCCTGAACAGAGTCTGTCAGGTTTTTACTCCAGATATTTCCTCGTTCCCAAACGGGGGGGAAGAGGAATCCACCCTATTCTGGACCTGCGGGCCCTGAACAAATTTCTGCGGAAATACAAATTCAGGATGCTGACACATGCGGCACTGCTGTGTCTAGTAAGACCGAACGATTGGTTTTCGTCCGTGGATCTGAAAGATGCGTATTTCCACATTCCCATTTACCCCCCCCACAGACAATATCTCCGATTCGCCTTTCGGGGTGTGTGCTACGAATACCGTGTTCTCCCATTTGTCTCTCAGCCCGAGGGTTTTCATACGGTGCACAGAGGCTGCTGTGGCCCCGCTCAGATGCCGGGGCGTACGGCTGGCCACATATTTGGACGACTGGCTCCTGCTGGCAATTTGACCACTGCGTGTGGTTAACATTATACAAAACGCCAGAGCTCCATCCACTAGGTCTCTGTGCGACTCTAAGTGGGGAGTGTTTGAGCGGTGGTCTCTCGAACGAGGCCACATCCCTTTTCAGTGTTCTGTGCCAGCGATATTGTCGTTTTTACAGGACCTGATTGATAAAGGAAAAGCCTTTTCCTCTGACTTTTGTCCGGTTCTACACAACGTGTCAGGGCCGTGCGTGACAAGCACGGTCTGGAGTCCTAACTGGAACCCATGGACCCCCCCCCACTGGCCGGTGCTTGTTGGATAAGCTGTCTGGCAATACGGGAGCTACCATATCCCATAGCGAGACACCGAGTGAATATTATGAAGAAGAACGTTTGGTTATCTAACATAAACTCAGTTCTTAGAATAATATGAGCGAGGCGTCTCGCCAGATGACCCTTCTTGCTGGGCGGTGAGAAGAGGTTTGCTTATTGAATTGAGGGAATGTTATCCGCGCGCACTATATATAGTAGATGGGACTACTGGGTGCGGCGCGGATGGACACATTCACCGGCCAATCAAGATTGGCGGATTGAGATAAATGCTTCTGTCAGGGCTGCAGGAGGCTGCATCCATGCAGCGACGTCCACTACGCATATTATTACTGTCATTATTGCTACCATATCTGTTACTGTGGTCATTTTATCATTCATTGTGATTCATTGTCATTGTAATTGTACAATATGTTTGTGTTGATTTGTCCTGTACACGTGACATCCATTGCACGTCTGTCCGTCCTGGGAGAGGGATCCCTCCTCTGTGGCTCTTCCTGAGGTTTCTTCCACATTTTTTCCCTGTTAAAGGTTTTTTGTGGGCAAGTTTTTCCTCACTCGAACCGAGGGTCCAAGGACAGAGGGTGTCACTCCCTGTACAGATTGTAAAGCCCTCTGAGGCAAAGGTACTTTGTGACTTTGGGCTATACAAATAAAATTTATATGATTTGATCCCATAGCGAGACACCTCGCTCATATTATTCTAAGAACTGAGGTTATGTTAGATAACGAAACGTTTTTTCAGCTCGCCAAGACATAAAATGATGATGCTATGAGTAAAACATGCTCAGATTTCTTCATATTGTTGTAGGCTATGAGTAAAACATGCTCAGATTTCTTCATATTGTTGTAGTCATTTTGGGAGAAAATTGTCACCAAAGTGGTTCATCAGAGGGAGTTAACCACTCTTTATTGTGCACACAGTATGAATACATGGTGAGCACACTGAACGAAGCTTGTAGGACTATACTTGAAAATGTGTGAGAATTGATGAGTGTGACTGTCTGTCACAGGTTTCTGAGTGTGTAATAATTCAACAGCCATGTGATGGCAGAGAATTCACAACCCAGCACAGCCACAGAGAGAGCGATGTGTCCCAAAAGTCCCTGTCTAGAATTTAGTAGCACCAAGTCTTGACAGGAGCTACGTTTGGTCAGACGGATACAGTATCTAACCATTTAGTTTCCATTGTCCAGAGGCACACTTATAATTTGAGCCTTGAATCCAGAACAACAAATAAACTACATTTATTAAATGAACCATCATCCATAACAGAGGCAGAGGAAACGTTAAATATTTGCCGATTCGCATAGCTGAATAGCATTTCAAATTGGTCTGAGCGAGCAATCTGATTGGTCAGAGTGACAGATTGATCAGAGTGACAGTGCACAGTTGAGTGAGCTCCGAGAAAATGTTGTTTTTGAAGACTAAAGGTCGACTAATGTGGACCGAAGGGGAATATTTGGTTAGATAAAAACATTATGGAAATGATTACATCAGTCTTTGTTCAATCCATTTTGACTTTTGGACTTGTAAAGTTATTTGAAATGTTTGGATCATCCTCCATGAGCTGTTCCGGTGAGTCACTAATACGGCGCTAGCTTCAAAATAAATGTGAAGTTCATGGACTTCAGGAGGCAAACCTGTCTATGGAAAAAAAAAATTTCAGCAGATATCTTAGTCACTACAAGACTAAACCTGCAAAGCAGTTTATGTACTGCACAGCAAGCACCTTGGGCCTGAATGCATCCTTGTCGTGCCAATAATGACGTTAAAGCACCCCTCCCATGTAATATTACTTACTTACAAGTAAACTACAGTGGGATTAGTGAGAAAGTTTCTAAAATTAAAGGACTGCAAGTGCTTGAGCTAAACTAGTGTAAGTTTAAATGTATATCAAATAATTAGCCACTGTAATGAGGAAAAAAATGTAACTAGGTTTATCTAAAGCAGCAAAAATAGGCTAATAGCAACAACACAGAAGCACCAGCAGCCAGAAATGAGACGATACACTTAGTGGGTCAAGAAGGAATAATTCAATATTATTATTAGTCATTATTTTGGCTGTCTGGAGACACTACATAGATTAAATGGATGACATTGAGGTAAACAATATAATCATGACGAGTCTGTTTATTCAGATGGTTCTTTAGATGGTTCTTCACACACACACACACACACACACACACACACACACACACACACACACACACACACACCCTTTGAACCCCAATAAAACTTGAACAGTTCACTTCTTTTGCCAACATCCAGTGAGCTGAAGTGTGTACAGTATGTGTCTGTTTGCAGTAAATTTAGCCCAACAAGCTTTCTAATGCACCTCTGCTTGTTGCTTTAAGAGTCAGTACTACCCACAGCAGCAATATTATTCCCACTGGGCCAATGGTGTGTGTGTGTGTGTGTGTGTGTGTGTGTGTGTCAGGTTGTTGGTGGCAGTTTGTGAGCTTCATTGATCGCCTCTTGTACCTGTTAGCACAAGATGACTCCACTAAGGCTACAAGTTCCCCACTGACCATATAACTACACAGACACACACAGACGTATGTCAGTCCACCACACACTCAGCTGCTGCCCACGGTGAATATTGTTGTTTTTTTTTTCACCAAGTATAATATTATGCATATGTGGCTGCACTGTCACAACAGCCTGTAATATCTTATTTATATTCTACCCCATGCAGCAAGAATTACCCACACTCTGCTTCACACACACACACACACACACACACACACACACACACACACGTCTCAGAAGTATCAGCAATAATCGGTAGTGCAAGTAGCTATGGCCTGTGTAAGGGGGCTGGCTAAATCAAAGGAGATTGATTAAATCAGTCAGCTAGGTGCGAGTGTGTGTGTGTGTGTGTGTGTGTGTGTGCACCCTTTTTTCCCAGTGACACCCACTTGCTTTAAGATAGATGGGCGTCATTAACCTTAAATTAATTATAACACACACCTCGCATTCCCTTCTGTAGTTGAAATATAGGCAAGTCAAAAAGAATCCCACTCCTGCAGTAAGAAAAGCAGTGCACTGACCGAACAAGGTGTGTGCAGCAGATGGACATGTATCCTCCAGTCAGAGTACAATCAAAGTAGCACACTACTGTTGGTTGTTTTTGAGCCAAAAGTTAATCATCTCAGCTCGGGCGGCAGGAAGGAGCAGGCCAAGGCTGAATAGATAAGAGGCTGGAAAGCTTCTTAGCTTCTTGATGTTGCAGATAGTAAGTTGGTGGTGTTTTGTATGAAAGAAAAACAGAAAATGAGGTGAAATGCCCGTATTGTGTTTGGCAATCATGAGAGGTAAAATGCCCTTCAGGGTTCACGGCCTTTATTAAAGCATGGAGGCTTCCTCAGTCAGATAAAGACGACCGAGCCAAAACATTGGTTACAGTTTCTTTTAAAGACGCCCCAAACAAACAAAGAAAGGATTTTGAACCTCATTTTAGACTCCATAAACTCTGATTTCATTTTCACATCAGCAAGGTTATCTACAAGCTACACGCTAGATAGTCAAGAACACAACAAGCCTGTCTGAGCCTCTTTCTGTTTTCTTCATACGCTTATGGAGCTGTTTACCCCCCTCTATTTCTACTTTTACATATTTGGCTCTCCATCATGACACACATTAAATACAGTCGACCCTATTTATCTACAGTTCAGACAGGAGGTGGATTTATTCTTTATTAGAAGGTTGAGAAGAAGAACAGAACCGCTTCCAGAACCACAGCTACTTGGATGGAAACTTGGGCTCTCCAGATTGATCCTGTTTGGAGTCATGATTTCAGAGTTTTTTAACCATTTATTTCACCTCCACTTAGACTTTCCATTCAAAATTTCTAGTATATTGTTAAATGTTCCAAATTAGTTTATGTAATTTGAACAAACAAACAAACAAAATATATATATTTCAGAGATTCCTCGAGGAAGCTCACGTACCACCAGTGGTACTTGATGGTGGTACAAAGAAATGAAATAAACGTGGATGGTGCAACACAGCAAATAAGCAGCATTAGCTTTCTTCATTTTGGACTTTTGTTTGCAGCTGATCAATTTTCTTGACAAAGTTCACAATGGGTGACTGTATACAAATTTACTTAATGACATCATTGTTAGCAGGACCATAAATGTCACTCCTGTTGTACCGAGCACAGATTGACTTCTTGTCTCTTAATTTCCGGGCTTGTTTGTATCTTTCAATCGGTAATAATAAGGATGGGTTATTTTGTGTTTTTGTTTCTTGAATCTGGGATCTTGTCTTCAGTACAGTCTGTGGTAACAAAGGTCTTTAAAAGCCTCCTCAGCTCCTCAGTTACTTGACGTGCAATGTCAAGGACAAATATGCACACTTACCTTATGTAACCATGTAGATATCATTATCATATGTGCGCTTAATGACTCAGCTGCACAGGCTTAAGGGAACACAGGCTTGACATATGGAACTCACCAGTCTCAAGATAACTTAAGTCTACAGTAAATCCACTAATGAAGAGAATTTTTTTTTATTAAGAACTGAGCCTCAGCCTGTAGGGGGTTAGTGTGTGTGTGTGTGTGTGACGTTCTTTGGACAAGAATTATTCACTTGGATCAGTGGATGAGCTTTAGGGATTTTGACAGGGATCTCAGTCTGTTTTTCTGCAAATGTGTGAGTGTGTGTTCCAGTAAAAGCAACTAGACTGGACAAACTCGCTGTCCTTCAAAAAACATGAAACGTCCTGTAGATCCTTCAACCTGCGAGACTGAAATCAGCTCTCTACATTCTGCTGAGTATAGACTGTCGAGGTTGACCCATTCATCATTTTGGACTGTTAATTGGCACCGATGGGATGTCTTACAAATTGTTATCAGAGAAAAAGGCTTCCGACAGTGGCACTTGGAGACTTTGTTTAGCATTCATATGCACACACACACAGACACAAGTCAAGCCAACCAAAAAAGAAGAGTGCATCTGCTCACCAAGTGGCGAGGCAAAATTGTCTCCATCCTCTAACTTTATTTCTCCGTGGTGCCACCATCCGACTTTGGTGAAATGCATTGACTCTTAGTGTTGTTTCTATTTTGATTTGTACTCTACGCTTTTATAACAGCACGGTCTGAATGCATTACGTATAAATGTTGTAAAGCTTAAATAATACTGACTTGGAAGAGTAAGTAAGTGTTGTAAAACATCTGCATTCACCACACTCCAATGTTTTCTATGTCAGTGCACACCTTGGACCAATGCACAACGGATAGTACGGAGTATTTATTATTTTATTGTGTATGAGTGGGTTCAGAGTTCACCATGCTGGTGATATGCCTACATCAAAATCGGTCTACACATTTGTCGGGTGACATGAGGTGAATGGTATTGTCTTCTCTGTCTCTGTTACATAACCAGTGAAGCAGTCAGGTTATTGTTCTACCATCCTCCATGACAAAAGACAGCTGCTCACCTCTGGCCACACTGTTGGTGACCTCAGACTCTGACCTGGGACCAGTAAAGTCACATATTCCACCTCCTTTGACTGAATGGACATAGAATGTGGTAAACGCTGACTAAGACAAAAATGTTTTGGAAGACAGATCACTCATTTGTGTTCCTGGAAATATTTGATGTTGACCCTCAGTTCACCCCGTGGCTCAGGCAGTTTGATCATTACCCTTGACGTGACTAGAATAGGCTTTGGTAGTTTGGAATTTGGCAATCTTTTTTTTGACAACCTAAAGTTGACATTACCATTAGAGTGAGACTAATACATTTGTTCTTCCTCAGGCAGAGTTGACCATTTAGTTTTTAGAGTGCATCATTCATTGACACCGTTGTCTTTAATATTGAGCTTCAACACTGCAGAGGACTTGGAGTGTTTAGCCATTCCGCCTCTTTGGTACAAATATCTCAATAATTATTGGATGGATTGCCATGAAATTTATTGCAGACATTCATGCTCCCCAGAGGACAAATAGTAAGGTCATGACGGTAATCTAAGTTTACCTCTGAAAATCTTCTTCTAGTGCCAAAATAAAACTCATATTTGTAACTTTAAGTGAAATATTTAATATATGATAATGAAGTCTGATGATCCCCTGACTTTTCCTCTAGCACGATCAGGTCAACTTTTGAATAATATACTCGCAGAATCACCTCTGCATGTCCGCAAATGAGCATGTGAGCATGCTACAGTAATGTCACAAGTTAAGTACAGCCTATCATGTTTAATTATCTATTGATTGCTTAATCAACCTTTCTTATGGCAGATATTGAGACTTGTC
Organism: Larimichthys crocea; assembly: GCF_000972845.2. Taxonomy (NCBI): domain Eukaryota; kingdom Metazoa; phylum Chordata; class Actinopteri; family Sciaenidae; genus Larimichthys; species Larimichthys crocea. Next base: position 5,450,069 of record NC_040017.1, read on the forward strand.
ATAGCAGGAATAGCAGGTAGCACAGCTCTGCTGTCTTCTGCTGTTGTAAATCAGGACTAAGCTGCTGTGTGTTTTGTGGCGTTTCTGCCTCGGGTTAGTGATTGCACCAGTTTAGAAAAATATACATAGTGCTGTGCAGAGCCATTTTGAAAATCTTACCTCACTCTGTTTTGCCTTGGGCTTTTTAACGCGACCAAATTCAATAGCAAACACCTGTAATCAAAGAGAAAGCCATAATGCCTCAATGCTGCTGTGAGATCAGCATGCTGTATGTGCACTAACCCAATTGCATCCAAGTTTATCAGTAAATGAGATGAGGAGCAGTTCTCTTTGAAGTTTGTGACAGAAAAGGAAAAAAGAGAACAGTTCTACGCCATGTTCACGGAAACTATACAGTTTGTACGTGATAAAACAGAAAAGTCAAAAAGTCACATTCTGGTTTTAATTTAACTTTGACCAAATGTGGTTACTGCATTTAGATTTTCTACTGGAGAAATGATGAATCAGATTTATTTGCATCTTAACTGCAAGTCTTTTATTGATTGGATGCTCGGTCACTGGCTGATTTTTATTTTTTTATTGTATTTATCATCGACCTCCTGTCTCCAATATAGTGTTTTTTAAACTTTTTACACCACGTACCACCACAGAAATTATTCCGCTTATTCAGCAAGAACTATGTTATGACACATGTTAAAATATAGTCTACCCTATTCAGCTACAGACAGTACACACAGGAGGCATGTTTTATTCTGCATATAAAGATTGTTTATTGTCCAGTATACCTGAATGGAACAGGATACAGAACCAGTGCTACTTGGGTTGAAAACTGGATACTCTGATCTGCACTGCTCTTCCTATAAGGAGCTATGATTGCAGAGTTGTTGTTGTTTTTTTTTTGGTTTTTTTTAACCACGTCCACTTCTTCTCTCCATGTCACAGTTTAGCACATAACCAATCATGGATGTATGCACGCTACCTGCATGAGCGTGACACAAATTATTACAGGAAATGCAAAGCATGATCATATTCAAGAATCAAAAATTCAAAATTCATTCATTCAAAATGTTGTATTATTTTGTTGGTGAATTAATACATTTAATAACAATAACATTTCCTTTATAGTTCCTCTGCGAACCACTCAAGGAAACTTGTGTACCACCAGTGGAACCAGTGTTCTATAGTGTTTGTTTCTTTGTTTCTTCTTTACAGTTTTTTTTACATTCAGAGGTCCAGAATAACTTCTATCAGTCAAAGTGTTTCCACAAAGCTTTCTGCCCTTTCTCTCCGAGTAAAGAGAAGATGCTCTCATAATGCTTGTGTCTTTTCTTACTCAGACTCAGTGTCTCAGTCTCAGAACGCAATGACGACATGGGTCAGCTAAGTGGATTTATCGAGGCACCAGAGTGGAGCGTTTTCACTGTCAGCTGTCCAAGTGCTTCAGATTAGTGCTGGGTGGGGGGCATTCCACTAATTATTTTCACACAAGGACACATCAGTATATGTACATCGGCTGTGTTGTAAGAACGGGTTCTGTTGGGCTGTACCTGACTTTGGTGGATGTTGCAAACAAAAGCTGCTCTTATTCCCTGAGATTTGTTCAGGACGGACACACGCACACACACACACACACACACACACACACACACACACACACACACACAGGGAGGACAAAGGCAGCATTTAGCAAAACCGTGTTTAAATAAAAGCAATTGGGAAGAAGTGGAGAGAGACAAAGTGTACAGGGAGGAGGGTGCTAAACTGGCAGATCTATTAGGTGTGTGTGTGTGTGTGTGTGTGTGTGTAAACATGATTGAACTAATCTCCCTTCACGTGATGCAGATAAGGAAGTTAATCCATTAAAATGGGCTAAAAGTCAGCTCTGTGCGAGTGTGTTTTTTTTGTGTGTGTTGCTAACAGCACTGAGCTGGGTTTGTCCTTGTTGTTGGAGACCGTCTGTGTCATGAAGCATAGCGCCCATCCTCATTACAGTTTTAATTAACACTTCTTTTATGCATTATTTCCAGTGAGGTTTGTTAAAAAGCTTCTGTTTATCCAAAATATTGCTTTAGTCTGCGGTATATTCAAACTAAGATTCATGTGGCTGAATTCATCAGTATATTTGTATCACCTGTCCTAGAATAGTTCTAATATGAAAAGTACAAAGGATAATGTTTTTATTCTACATTGGTATCTAAAGAAAACTTTTTTTTTTTAATCACATAAAATGACAAATAAATTATTCAGTTTCTTAGAATAAAACATACAAACTCATATTTCCCCAAAAAAGTTTCCTATACAGTAATATGTCATTTCTTCTCCTCTTCCTTCCTCTTCCTCTTCTTCCTTCCTTTTCCTCTTTTTCCTCACTCTTTTCTGACTTTCTTCTCTTCCTCTTCCTTTCCTTGTTCCTCTTTTCCTTCTTCTGCCCCATGTTCTCATCCTCTTGCTTTTGTCCTATATTTAATATTAGAATATTATAAGTCACATATGTGATATACTCTAAATGGCAAATAGAGGCAAAATGTATTCAACTACTTTAAAGAAAAATGGCCATAGTCTCTGACAATTAAAATGATTTGAATATAACTGAAATCTGCCACCTGTCAATCAAAGCAGCCACTCTGTTACTTCTGCATAACTTTAAGCCTTAATATCATTTGAACAGGTGAGTTGTATATAAATTCACCCTCAGTACAGTTGTCATGAACAGGGAATTTAGCTATAGAGACCAAAACTGTTTTTTGTTCCAGGCTGTAAACATGTTTATTTCTGCTGTGAACATTTTACCATGGGGACTTATGGAGACTGACTCATTTCTGGAGCCAGCCTCTAGTGGCCATGTGAGGAACTGCAGTTTTTGGCACTTCCTTATTGGCTTGCATTATTTTTAGCCCTGATTTTTAAATATTCTGTGTGTTATAGAGTATATTGAAAACACACAGCTTTAATAAGCAAAGTGATGAGGCTCTTCTTAAAATAATTTGAGCTATAGGTGTAGTGGGTGGATGGTGGTGATGGTGTGCAATGCAGCTGTATGCTAATGCCTGCAGGTTTGTCTCTCTCTCTCTCACACACACACACACACACACACACACACACACACACACACACACGCACACGCACACGCACACACACACACACTGGTTGATTGGATACTGTCTCAGCCTTTATTCCATTACAGATATTGACACAAAACTGGCCAGCATGGCAGTAAACTGTGTCCCTCCTCTTCTTCCTCATCCTGCTGAAGGTGTGTGTGTGTGTGTATGTGTGTGTATGTGTGTGTATGTGTGTGTATGTGTGTGTGTGTGTGTGTGTGTGCGTGAGTGCGCGTGCGTGTGAAACACAGAGACCTTCTTATTGTATTATTCATCCTCTCACCTGGATGTGTGTACTTTCTCACGTGCTCTGTTGTTTTTTTCTGTCTCTCTCACACTCTGTGGAGTTCTGTTGATGTTATGACTCTCATATTTCTCTCTCTCTCTCTCTCTCTCTCTCTCTCTCTCTCTCTCTCTCTCTGCATAATGTGTTCTCATGCTCTCTCCACCTCCTGTGGGTTCACACCACACATCTTTTCTTCTCTTTTATCAGATTCACTTCTTGTTCTTTGTCTCTTTCTTTCTCTGTTTTTTTTTTTCTGTCTTCCAGTCTTTGGCCTCTCACTTTCTCAGGCCAGTTATTGTCACAGCTGTGTCTTCACAGTCAGATGTCTGTGATGAGTTTGCTGGACAGTGCGTCCTTAACGTGTGTGTGTGTGTGTGTGTGTGTTTGTGTGTTTGTGTGTTTCGAGGCCGGTACAGGGCAGTGCCATGCCAGTGCCTTCCCATATCTCGACAGAACCCGTGTGAAAGACAAAAAGGAAGAGAGAGTGGGAGAGAGAGTCAGTGGCAGTCATTGTGCGCAAATGTCTTTCCTCCCTCTTCACCTCCCTCTGTCTCACCCCGTGTCTCACTGGGACTCTGTTGTCTGTTCTGTTACTGTTGCCTCACTTTATTTGCCATCATCTGAAAATGAGGAAGAAACATTTATGTTGTATCAGCCCATGCTGCATTACTGACATGATGATGCAGCTTGTATCAATATATAAATCTGTATATCATGATGTTTTCATCTCATTTTGGAATCGGACTCCAAAAGTCTGAGACCACATTAAAAATCTCTATTTTCCCCTCAACCTGGAAATATTCAGAAAAAATGTGGATTCAGAACTAAGCGAAAGTTTCAGAGGTCAAATTTCTAAGCAAAGGGGGGCTTTATCAGAGTCAGTTCACAGCTACACTCAAGAGCTCCAAAGTTTTGGAAGTTCAGGGAACTTTGAAACACTCAACAGAAACTGGATCACTTGCATCCAAACCACGATTATCCAGACCAAAGGTGACCACACCATCAGAAGATCAATACATCAAACTTACATACAGATCTTCATCACAGATACAAAATTTTCCAAATAAAGAACGAAAGTACAAGGGCGAGTAACAGTTTCTAAGCCACTTCTCAGGAGGGGAAATAAGGCCAAAGAAATGGACTAAGAAATGCATTTCACAGTGGATGACTGGAGACAAGTCTGATTTACTGATCCGAGATTGAGATTTATGGCAGTAACACAAGGGTGTATGTAGCAGGAAAGAGAATGAAACACAGTGTATCAAATCATGTGAAACATGGTGGTCTGAGGGTGTTTTGTTGTTGGCTCTGGAGTTGGACACGCTGTACAAAAAGTCCCGGACTGTCATGGACTTTCCTTCGAAGTCACGCTGACCTCAATGCCACTAAAGACTGAGAAAATCCAGGCGTACTGTGTCATCCTCAGAAATGTGATCATCAGGTTCAACACATACCTGTCGAGTCTATGCTAGAGTGTATTCTGTCAGTAAAGCCAAAGGAGTATAACATATTCTGAAAAAATAGGATTACAAACCAAACAAATGCAAAATCTTGACCTCAGACTTTTGGACCACACTGAAGTTTAAAACCCTACATTTATTTTATTTTATTATTTTGTATTGTTTTGTGACAGTAGTAGTGATCCACATAGTCACATTAACTCTGGTGAAGGAGGCCCGTTGGTTTAATTAGGTGAAGTACCCACAACACTTTTGACATGGGTCATTTAGTTTTTCTGTCTTCCTATGAATGGCTCATCGTTGTGGTTATTTTGTCTTGTACTTTATGCACCATTTTCCACTTTTGGTCCTGATTGTTATGAGTCTGAAAATGGTTCGACTATGATCTGATGTTAGTTACTTTTTAAGTACAGATGCAAAGCATGTGTTAGTTCCAGCTTTGCAAAGAAGTGGATAGTCTTGGACTCTCGATGATGATGATATCAGTTTGGGCCCCAGGAAACTCTGATGTCTATTGGCATTCTTCACTACTTCCTGACAAATTTTAGAAGCATCCATCCATCCATCCATTTTCTTTCACTTATCCGGGATTGAGTCGCCGTGGCAGCAGGGCACTCTAAACGTCTTTCCCCAGCAACACATTCCAGCTCCTCCTGGGGGATACTGAGGCAACCCCAGGCTAGATGGCCTATATAGTCCCTCCAGCGCGTTCTGGGTCTGCCCTCCTCCGAGTTGGACGTGCCAAACCACCTCAACTGACTCCTCTCGATGAGAACAAGCCACGGCATCATACCAGACTTCATTGGCAAACAGGAGGATTTTAGTTATATCTGGATATTTATCCGGCTTTGGCTCAGGAGGCTGCACTGTTATAGTCACTTAAGTGAACAAATCCATCGAGACAATTTACGATCACGTTCTGATGGGATGCATTTTGGCATGTGTGCTTTTCGTCACGCAGATCTGAATTTATATCTGCTGTATAAGTCTTATTTTCTATTTTAAGGGCTGTGAACCATGAGCTCTGACAGCATCAAATGGAGTGTGATCCCCACTGACTGACATAATTTTCCCTGTTGACACCTCAGCTGGAGTGATGGAAGTGGATTGTGATAGATGACCTGCACATTGCTCATTTTTCAGACCCACTTTAGGATGTTTTGAATCCCACAAACTGATCTAAACTCTGTTGAGCCGCGATGCATAAGGGGATGATTTTCTCTCCTATTTATTTTTACTCTGTGTGTCTTTGAATGTGTGCTATGTTGAGCTCAGTGTGGTTTGAGTCACAGTACAGCGCTGTCAGCCATGTCACCTGAACAATTCCCCTAATGGGAATCTGTCCACGAGAGCTGCTTCTCTACTGACGTGACTCCTTCTCTGCCCCGCTGCAGTGTCCTCACCCTGACGCTGCATGTTCAGTGTGGGACTGATGTTAAAGAGAGGGATGGGGTGGAGGAGAGGAAACGTACTGTGAGGAAAAGAATTATGGCTTTGAAATACAATAAATGGAAAAACAATATGCTTTCGTTGTTATTTTCATTTTGGATATTTGACCAGAGATCCCAGTTTGGTGTGAAATGTTTTTTTCTAAGCAGTCTCAAAATATTCTGTGAAGGTCTTCTCACTCGGCTTTAAGAAGCTGCTAAATCACCTGAAACAAACTCATCATAAGACTTTTAATGGAGCATTTTACTCTGAAGCTCCGATGTCTTAACACTAAGAAAAATATGCCTTTTAAGGGTGCAGTATGTCAGTATGGCAGAAATGTAATACAGCCGTCCCTCGCTATATCGCGGTTCACTTTTCACGGACTCGCTGTTTCGCGGATTTTTTTAGTGTAATTTTGCATGGTATATTTTTAAAGCGTACTGTACAGTATGAACGTGCATTGTGTTCTGCGTCCTGATTAACTAAGGGAGTACTGTACAAAATGCGTGTAAAAAGCTGTATAAAAGTGTGTGGTTAGGGGTTTTACGGCCTTAAAACATGTATAATAATTGTGGATTTCGTTTACTGCGGGTTATTTTTAGAACGTATCCCCAGCGATAAACGAGGGACCACTGTATATACCTCCAGACGCTCCCATTCCTCTTCCTCGGGGTCCACCGTGTTTACCTGCCATGTTTCTGCAGCAGCCTACAACGGACTAACTGAGCATTAAATAAAATCAAAAATGGAGCTTGTTTCTTGGTCGCCCTAGTTTCTCCTTCATGCTAGGAAGGAGATGGTGAAGCGAGGGTGTTGCAATCAGCGTGTACACCACTAGATGCCACTAACTCCTACGCACTGGACCTTCAAGGCGAGATGGAAACTGTCACGTTTAAGGAAAAATGACGATCTTTTGTTGCCGTTTTCAAACGTGGCTGCTCGTCACTTGGTGGCATTATTGTCGATGGTTTGTTCAGGTTGACGACATGTTGGATCTGGTCTTTAAATCATTGGGCCTGTTTTGGATCAGGTGTAACTAGGGTCACTTTCAGAACAGGTGTATGCTGTACAGGAAGACCTCTAACCTACAAACCAGACATGGGTAAAAACATTAATGTGACTTTATTATTCATTTATACAGCGCAGTAAAACAGGTTTTTATATGAACCATCACTCTTTAAACCTGCATTAACTCAATTTGGCCACTTGGGGCAGCGAAAGCAAGCTGTAAACAAGTGTTAGCAAACGGTTACTTATTGACGCGTCTAGCATGCGAAAAGCAACATGAGCATTTAGGGATGCAGCGAAAATTCGGCCACCGAAAATTTTGGCCAGAAATGACCCAAAAGTGCATTTCGGCTTTCGGTGAAGTGGCCGAATAGTAAGGCCGAATAGTGGTGTGACGCAATTGATGCAATGAAACAACGTGCGTGGTGATCTGGCCAGGGTTGCTGATTCTTTTCTCATTCACACACAATAAAACCACGATGCAGGATAGCTCTTTAGCGGAGCTATAAACTTCTCTCTATACTACAGCGTCTCACACATGTGAGGTGTGTTCAATGACCGTCGGAATGATTATGATGCATTTATGAACGTGGGAAAAATGGAAATTCACCGGAAATATAATAAAACTAGTATTTCTTTCAAGAACAAATGAATAGTGATTAAAACAACATGGACTTTCTAACAGTATACATGAAATAATAATTATACTAACTGGAAATTCTACTGGAATATTTGAAGGATATTAAATAAACATTTACTTCCTTTGAAAAAACATGTATACAAATTTATTCTAGGCTATTTATGCAATAGAAAAAAAAGTAATAAAAAAAAAAATAATAATATAAAAAATAGTGAAAAATTTAACAACCACATTTCATTTTCGGTTTCGGTATTCGGCCAACCATTTAATTTTTTTTTCAGTTTCGGACGAAAATTTTCATTTCGGTGCATCACTATTAGCATTTGAAGTTTGTGTCCACCTAATGAAGTCCAGTATTCATGTTCACCAGCTAATGGCTAACTCTGTCTGTCTGTTTGGTGTTGAGCTTTTTATAGCTGCCTGTTGCCTCTGGAAACATCGCTGACAAAAGCGGTCGGAGTGATCCAAAACAGTAAAGTTGCCCCGATCTAAAAACCAAAACAACGAGCTAAAAGATGCCAAAATTTAGTGGGTAGCCAGGTTATAATTATCTGTGAGTTTATACGAGAAACAATCTCTATCAAAATGTTGATGATGACAGCTTTAAAGTCATGCAGTATTGCTGCCTAAAGGTAGTTTAAAAGAAACAAATCAATATCAGCGTCGGCCTTCAAAACCGCATGTGGCTTTAAACCTTGGAAGGAAGGACAAAGAGTGATGGAAGTGAGGTATTTGGAAAGAGCAGGAGTGTGCTTTGCCAGCCGAGCTGAATGTGCCCAAGTAAATATGGGTTTTCTTAATGAGGCAACAGGAGAGTGCACCTGCTGCTTTCTCTGTCTCTCATTCTCACACACACACACACACACACACACACACATACGCGTGCGGTCCACAGGTGAATATCAGAGTGCTTTGTAGGGGCAGTGGCTTTTCTTGCGGCGGTGGTCAAGACGTGGCACTAATACCAATGTGCAGCTGCCAGCCTGGCATTGGAACTGATTACTAGAGAGAGAGAGAGAGAGAGAGAGAGAGAGAGGGAGAGGGAGAGAGAGAGAGACTGTCACTGTAGTATGGCATCAGTGCTGCTCTGTCTCCACACAGCTGATACAGAGAGGAGAGAGATGAGAGGACGAAGTTGGAGTGTGTGTCAGCGTGCTTAATTTGCCCCCTGAGCGACTGTAGCTTATTGGACTGAATAATCTTATTAATTTAACTGGAACTCTGGTACACAATTTATATATATATATGGCACAATTTGGAGATTTTGAAATGGGAAGCTATTTAGGAGAGGTGTTTGCACTCTATACTGTGTGTGTGTGTCTGTGTGTGTGTACACTGTAATTTACTGCGTTTCTTTGCTCCCCCCCTATAGCGCTACTATTAGACAGGTGTGAATGCTCCATCATTAATCACCAGCCTCCGACGTTCACAGCTGCACTCTTTCATTCTTCCTCTCTACTCCCTCCATCTTTTTCCCTCCTCCCTCCTCCCAAATGCACAGTTAAAATCTAAATTCAGCTCACATTGTTGGATGGATTCTGTATATAGTGCCAAACTTCCTAACGCCCTCTCCTACACACAAATTAACACATCCTCTTTCCCCCCCTTTTTCCCCTTTCTTTACCTTTCTTTGCGATCTGTCCGTCACTGCCCCCTTGCTTTTCAACACCTCCTGCCGTTTTTCCTGCCTCTTATTTTTCTGCCATCCGTCCATCCATCCTACCTTCTTTTCATCCATCTGTTTGTCCGGCTCTGGGTCAGTGTAAGAGAGGCCCAGAGTGGGTTGGCATGGCAGCCTGGCACAAGCACACAAGACTCCCTATTAGCCCCCCCCGGGTTGCCCCACAGGAGGATTGGGAAAGCATTATTTACTGTACATCCTTCCACATCTCACTCCCTAAGCCTTTCTCCTGTCAGGACAGTCTTTTTCAATCGATTTTACAACCTGCTGTTCTTGGGGGGTAAATTTGGGACAAACTTCGACTGAATTACACATAAAAATGTTCCCGAGAGCAAATCTAAGAGTAACAAAGTTGTGGGGTGAGTGTGAAAACTGACACATTTATCAAGTGACTGCTGCTTACAGTGATGTGTAAGAATAACCTTTAAAGGTTAACTCCATCGATTAACACGTCAAGCGTGTTAATGAATCTTCAGGGTGCTATGAGAAACAATAACGTTAAAATGTGTCTTTCTCATCGCTCTTGTGTATAAAGTTGCTAATCAGACTGCAGTGGAAGTCTTGAATATCCTCTGATGCCCTGAAACATTGGCTGTTACCCTCACAGAATAAATTGTTGTCAGATAATAACTGACGGGTTCCAAGATATTGAAGTTGTTGCTACTTGCATAACACACTCAAATCGGTGACCAAACTGTTACTGATTGAGTTGCATTGTGGGTAATGTAGGCACCAAGTTTTGACACAAAAAGAATACTGTCTAAGATGATATCGCTGCTTGATTACGATACTTTTGTCAAACTTGAAAATTGTCGATTGCGAGTTCTTCAAGTCAAGTCTGTGGCACAGCGGCTCATCCGCTAATCAAAAGATCGATGCTTCCATCCCCGGCTCCTCCAGAGTGCATGTCATGTCAGGCTTAAATTGCTCCCAAGGCTGCGCCATTAGTGTGTGAATGGTTAGTTCCCAAGAACCGATGAGCAGTTACTTTTAGTTTCACTTAAGTCTTAAACTTTCTTTTTGTTTCTACTTTTGTTGACACAGTTTGAAAGTGAGGCTGTAGCAGAGGGTTGCAGTCATTGTTGCCGCTACAGTTTAAGAAGTGTTGAACCAGTGAGTTCCCCCTCAAAATATGCCACATTCAAACTGGAAACTCCAGTCTTCACCGTAAAACAAAGGTGCTGCTGTGTTCAATAACATTCTGTGAACCTAAAAAACCTCCGAGGATGCAGCGCGTTCTCCCACTATTTTATGGTCGGTTGGTTGAAAAAGTATGTACACCATCGAATTCCTTCCTCTGTCCCACACAGTCTCACTCTTCACCCTTTCTTCCTTCAGTCCCTCCTCTAGATTAATTGCACAATGATTCTTTCAAATTCTCCTCTTCCTTCCTTCCCACACAAGCGTGCTGCTGACACACACATAAAAAACAGCAGGAAAAGGTGTGTGTGCTGAACTCCCTCCTCTACCTGTTATTGTATGAATGAATGTTTTTAAAAGGAAGGTTGATCGCCAAGAGAGAGCTCCATCTTATCTGCCTTTGTCTCTTTTCACTGCACCACTCTGAATCCATGAGTGATCAAAATCAATGTTCTTTTTCCATTTTCTCCGCACACACACACACACACACACACACACACACACACACACACACCTGCCAGGGAGCTCATTAGCTGAAGTGAGTAGTGGCATGCTGAGCTCAAACCTGTGGGGCTCCTGGTCATTTGGGGTTGGCCATTTGGACTGTAGCCAGCTGCGTGTGTGTGTGCATTCATGTCGACTGTGTGTGTGAAATATAAGGGCTCTAGTCCTCCTCTTATATATATTAGCTACTTGTTCCCTCGTTTGGGGTTCTCACTATGGCTACGCCTGACTTGTGTGTTGTTGGCATCGAACCACAGCACACACGCACACATGCAGACACACACACACACACACAGTTCTTTTCTTTTTCCAGTGGCCCCACATTACCTTTGTGCAAAAAAGTGACTTCACCAACCTTTGTACTACTTTACCCTAAAGTTGTTTCTTCTATCTCTGACCGAAGTATGTGAGTTTCATCACTACTGTTATTTGACAGTTTAGCTTAAGTTTGTGTAAGTCATTCTAAATCATAATGGCATAGCAGCTATTATGTGCATCTTTCTACTGTTCAAAACAGAATAAACATTATTAAACATGTTTCTCTAAGATTGAGGGGTTTCCATTGGCAACGGCTGACGGACATGTCCGCATTGCGCTGGTTGCATTTAAAACAATTTTACTTTGACCTTTTAATATTTTACAATTAGGAGGAACAGAGTTAAGTTTGTATTACACTAGAAAGTAGGCTAACTACCTTTTATTTAGATTTCTATACCTGCCGAGACATCGGCAGCTCTAACACACTTAATGCTGTGTTAACTGCTGGTGTGACCACTAAGTGTTTTTAGTGCATTGACCAAATTGCCTGTATCATCCACAGACTGTGCAAAACATTGAGTATTAGTGTCCGTGACGACACCCACAGCTTTCTGAAGAGTTGTTATGAAGCTCAGTGTTTGGGGGCTCTGGCTGCCGCCATCTTGACAATCCTGCCTCCGCTGCTTCCCGGCTAATCTAAAAATGGGCAAAGACGTGGAGTGTGGGTGAAGCCGAGGTGGGCTGAATGACGCCTGGTTGCTTAAACAAGCCACCTGTAACAGTACCCACCTGTCAGTCAAAGAGCTCTTAATTATTCATGTATGAATGCTTTATGAACAGATGAGTTAGATGGAAAATCACACGGTCATAAACAGGGGAATTCAGATTAATTTTTCAGAATTCAGGAGGTACGTCAAAAAGAAAAGTATCAGTTTTCAACTTTAAGGACATTTTAAGTACCATCAACTACTGTAAGGGAATGAGTGTCAGAGTGTCTGTGTTTTTATTGTAACCATGCTGGGCTGATTAAACTCCAGCTGGGCTGGTTCACTCATTAACCATTCAAAGTGGCTAAACCAGGTGAAGGTGCGGCTCCAGCTAAGCTCCTTGATTGGTTCATGTCTTCTTTTTTTCTTACTTGCTCTCTGGGCTTTTCTTATCAAGAAAACGTGATTTCCTTTTACTTATTGCCCTTGCTGCTTTTGTCCTTGTACCAAGCTCAGGATCATAAACGGCCAGAGAACACCTGCAAAACTGATCTGTGTCTAAAAGGACCTCAGTTCTGCTGTATGTACTTGAAGGATTTTATGTTCCCCTATATGTTGATAAAATTCTATGGCATCATGAGTTTGTAAAACATGTCATGTCACAAGTCATGATAGTAAATATGGTGTGTTGCTGAAAATTTCACATTCTTGCAAAATTTATCCTCCCCATTACTTCTTATGTCATCTATAGGTTTATCTATCAAAACTTCAAAATGGATTAAGTGGAATTTGATTATTCTACTCTGTCCAATTCAACCTTCAACAAGTGTTTGTTTTTATTCCCAGTTTCACCCTTTGTAGAATTTCTGGACTCTATTCCATGAATAAACATGTCAAGGACAGAGCTGGGACTTATCTTCCACCTGTATCTCACCTGTTATCTCATCTATTTAGAGTATCAATAAACAAGATCACTTGACCCTTGACACGCTTTGGCGAAAATGTCCCTTTTTTTAAATTGCAGGTTTGTCAGTTAGTCTTTGAACCGTGTTGTTTCTTCCTCGTTAAATGTTTAAAGTGGAATTCTTGGTTGGAAATGTCCCATGGCTTTGGCACTAGTAGCATTTTTGCTTCATAGTTTCTCTTGGTTCTTTCAGTGAGGAATACCCTTCAAATTGATGCTAGAGTTGTTCGTCACCCTTGCCCTCTCCCTTGTCCCAGCAGCCAGGACAATGAGTCCAGGACAACCCGTTCATCTGGGATCAATTAACCCAGGCAGGCAGGCTCAGCCGAGCACCCGTTTCTGACTATGCTCAACATAATGATAGGCTTTCAACCAGTAATGTCTTTGTTCTGGATGGGTCTGTTTGTTTTCTTCCTCTAGTCAGATGCAAGTTTCAAGGGGGTGCATCTAAGAAGGCCTATTTCTGCCCTCTTGTTTTCGGGTCTTTTGGGTTTCCGTTGCGTTTGAAGTCTCCTTACTTAATTAAAACTTAGGGTTGGCGATCATGAATGTGGCTGAGAATGCCATGCAGAATAGCATCTTGGGTAGAACAGCGGTTGGCATTTGATGTCAGAAACCCCAAATCGTTCCCCAAATGTTTCCCTTCTTGATTTTTCCTCCGTTTCCCACTGTTTGTCTTCATTCCTTCCCTGTTCCCATTTTGGACTTTTACATGTATCCGGAGAGGTATTTTGAGGCTTGTCAGTCAATTAATCCTTCCTACTGAAAATGGTTTGGTATTGGGATATGGGTTTGAATTGGAACCAGCTCTGCATTTTTAAGATCAGAGATTCATCAATCATCATCTTTCAATTCTTTTCAAAGCTCTTTGACCCTGCTAATCTAAAAGTGACGTTTGGTCCTACTGGGGTTTGGTCTACTTCACTGGTGCCAGCATGGTGCATGGTGTCGGGCTGGTGCTAAAAAGTATAAACAAAATGCATTAATGATTTCTTGCAGAATCATCACAGAAGTCCTTAGTTGTACTTGTTTTGTTCAAGGCCACTGGCCAAGAATCATCTAATAATAGCGTGTTCAACCCAAGTACAAGCCATGCAGCCAATTTGAGCATAGCAAGAGAGAGGGGATAAAGAAGGGTTTTGCTTACAAAATATGTTTTTTTATATATATTTGTTTCAGTTCTTACCTAATTCATGAATAAATAGGAAACTGGATCCAATAGGAATCAGACTTGATAATCAATAATATCTAAATAATATCAAATCTGCTAAGGAATGGCCAATCCTGATTTTCGGCTCTCAGTTCAGAGCTTTGCACCAACTCATAACTCCCTGACTGATATTGGACATACTCTGAAAAGTCTATCATCTCTTCCTTGGTTCAGTAAAGCTACCTATTTCAAGTACAGATCCTTCGATAAGCCTGAGTTAGGCAGTTTTAGTTTCAGGTGCTTGCCACTGAGCAGTGCTTCCCTCAGGTCAAATGGTCATCTTTGTATATACAGTACAGGTGGTTTGATACAAATATATACAGTTTGCATTAATGAACATGCATAACGAATGTTGGACGTACACTGTTTGCAATCAACAAAAGCACACTTCTTTATGGCCAAAGATTACCTGAAGTGCTCAAATTATGCACAGTTATAGCAATGAATTTTAAATCCAGTGGTTGGCCTCAGGAAGCCTTCTCATGGCCAGCTTATGAAAGGCAGATGGTCACTTATCTGGCTTTGGCATTGACACACCCTCTTATAATTTTCCAGTTTTGTTCTCCCTTTTCTAATTTAACTGATCAGAAGTGTTCTTGTAAGGTAACACAAGACTAACTCTAAAGGCCTTGGTAAGCTTCAAACGAACAAGGTCCAAAGTGTTGTCCGATCATGTCTGAAAGTAAAAATGTTTATATTTGTTGTGAATGGGCACATTGGAAGATGAGGTGAAAATTCTGCTGTCATCGAGAGCAGAATGGCTGGAGAATGATTTGTATAAATTGGGATAATGGTGCACAATTTTACAGTCTCTCCTTTTAGGTATTCATGGTGGCACTCAATTATATAGACATAAAGTGACAGAAGCAGTTTAGTAGTTAGTGTGACGAGTAAATAAGGGCTTGAGGCAGAAATTTAAACCCTGCCTCCTTCTACACCTCCACGAACTTCGCTAGCAGCTGCATAATGTGGGTTGTTAGTCTAGATTGTTTGGGTACCCCTGAATTTGGGGATTTAGACCATGCAACAAGCCCTCTCCAGGCTTGTGCAATTTTTATATATATCGTTCTAGACTGTTTTGTAATGACATTGAGAAACCTTGTTTATTGTAGATCAGTCATGCCTGGCCAATGCCTGATCCATTTAATAAAGTCAACACTAGTGCTGATACCAATAACAGAGGGCTGAAATTTTATTGACCCTAGTGACTCAATTGGCAAAGCATTACAAATACCAGGCATGCTTGATATGGACAAGACTTACACAACACAGGGCTGCAGTCTTTGGAAACAGCAGTAGTCGACCTTTTCTCAGCAAAGCTTTGATGAGGCCCTGTTGAACATGGATTCTGACAGTTTGACTTGAACCCATCCTTCCTGTGAATCGGTACCTGCCTTTTATGTAGATAAACGTCCTTGATCTCGTTGTTTTGACTGACAGTTCCTTCAATTGAAATCCAACAACCTGCTATGATCGTTGACCTCAATGAAACAGTAACTAGTCAACTAGTGAGCTTTATGGTTCACACAAACCTGTGTGTGTGTGTGTGTGTGTGTGTGTGTGTGTGTGTGTGTGTGTGTGTGTGTGTGTGTGTGTGTGTCTAAAAATAGCCAGCAGGCCTTCTGTTTGTGTGCATGGCAGACGGTGTTTACAAGATGCCAAGTGCATCTCTGTCATCATTCACAGCTCAGCATTGTGTGTGTGTGATATCTAAACACTTTCTTTCAGCCGGGGCTTATTCTAAAAAATGTAGACCTGCCTGCCTCTTTTATTAATCAAATGTCCAGATTCATGAGGTTTGCAGGACAAACCAGAGATCGTGATGTACCTTTTTTCTTTGCTGTGTAAACACAGCCAGGCTCAAAGTGAAAAAGGAAGTACCATTATTGTTATATGGAACGACTATGCATTTTTTCAAGGTCATACCACTATGTGTTGTTCATGCACATTGTGAACTTTGTTATTTGACAAATATTATGTGCTGTATTTGATTATTTCCATGTCCCCTATCCAAAGGGTGAAGGAAAGGCTGAGGTTGAGTCCTATTGTTCTTAACCTGCTGTGCGTCAGCTATTTTTAGACTTTACCTTAGTTCTGAAATCAGAAGTCCAAATGAGATATGAGATGTTATATTTAGTCACCCTTCATCCTTATTTGTCAAAAACACTTTTTAGTCTAGTTTCAGTCATACTTTAGTGAGTATTCTAGTGTAATTATTCTGTTTTAATAAAGCTTTTGTTTGCATAGGAAATAGATTTTGCCTTAGTGCATACAATTAAGAACAACACATTTTTAAATCCTTAAAGATTTAATTAGAGATTGGTTGTCATTTGATGTGTTCTGAGAGTAGAGAGAAAGTACTACACAGTTTTTTCATGTGGCAATAGTAAGTCCAAATATGAATCCATGTTTAGCTTATAACATGTTTTGACAACTGTCGGATGGGTTACCGTGCATGTTTGGTGCACACATCAATGTTCTTTGTGAACTTTGAGATTTTTCCTCGAGTGCCAACACCAGGTTAAACTTTCCAAGACTCAAAGGTCTTGGGTTGTTGTTTTGGTGTCTGTGTGTTGTTTTTGCAAAGTAATTTTGCAAGTATAATTTAGGTGTGCAGTTAGCTCCAGGCTCCAGCACTGCAGGTGTGCGCCCAAGAAAGATGATCCAGGTGTGCAGGAAAAAAAGTTTTGGATTCACAAATTAAATAAAAAGTCTGCAAATCTATCTCCTTTTCATTCATCAATGAAAATCTAGATTGTTTCCAGTCAACAATATTGTTAACACAATTATTATAACACTTATTATTTAGGTCACACCACCAAGAACACTGATACACCACCACCAACCAAGACAATATTAATAACAGCACCAACAAAGCAATACTGGATCCTTACAGCTCAAAGGTTGCCTGACAGACTGTGTTCCGTTTGAAAAAAGTGCAGATTTGTTCCAGTGTTGGTTCTGTTCAGTAAATGTAGTCTGACACACTCTTTGGGCCCTCTCAACGAGCATGAAGGTGGATAGTCTAGCACTACACATTTAGGAACGAGGGTACAGTACTGTGTCTCTTCACTGTGCACCACAGGGTTTGGACTTCGAAGAGTAATGCCTGTAATCCATGAAGGTTTGCAGGGCTGATTAAATGAATTAAGAATGGCTGACATATTCTGGCATAGATTATATTCATCTATACCTATGAGGAAAAGAAATGTGTCTGTAGACAATCTGAACTTGTTGGTAAAGAAGCTACAGTAATGGGCTTCCTGTAGGGCGACCATCTGATCGGTTTGACTTTGTCTTCTCTGTGCTAAGCAATCTGTACTGAAACAGATCCTTAGGCTTCCTGTGCGTGTGGAAAATGTCATGTTTGATTGTTATTATTGTTAATATCCAACTCTTGACCATCAGCAACTCACATGCTGCTGATATCAGCCGCGATGACCGCGATTGAACTGTTGATGCGGGCTTAAATATCTCGCTCTGTTATGACGGGTGGCCGAGAGGAAGTCATTAGTGCCCTTGTTCCTGTGCACCACCCAGAGGCATTATGGGGCAGTGAGGGGGAGCTGGTGTCTGGGCGGTGTACAAAACTTGGCGCTTCCTGTCTCTTGTACTGCTGACTTGACGTCTTTTTTTTTTTTTTTGTATGTGTGTATTTGTGTGTGTTCAAGAGTATGTGTGTCGTTTCGGGATAAGTGTGTTTTGTGTGGGTGGGTTGTTTTAATGGGGTCATAGTTAAGGTTGAGGCTTGACCAGTTTGGAGCCAGTGTTATTGGCTTCATTACAGAGTGTGTGCATCTTTGTGTTTGTGTATGTGTGTGTGTGTGTGTGTGTGTGTGTGTTTCCTTACAGTCAAAAAGACAAATCAGATGTATCTCCACCCTTTGTGCTCTTCACTATTCTCCCACCGCTGACCTCTGACCTTTTTTTAGACAGTGAAGGGCCTGATGGTCCAGAGGTCCTCCAGGTCATGACAAGGTTGAACAAAAGTAAATACAGCTAGTCAACAGCATTGCACTGTATCATTTTCATTAGTTTATCTCCCTCCACCACACCAGTCTCTACATCCCCACCGTTTCTGATGCAGAACCATTAATATGATTGTTCAAAGGTTTCTTTGGTATTGAATACTTTGACTAACGCTCTTACTTTATCGGTTTCCAGATGTATGGTCGCTACACCCAGGAGCTCGGGGTGTACGCCAAAGAGGAGGCCGCTCGGCTGAGGGAGAGCGGGCAGAGGCGATCAGTCAGCGATCGAAGCCGGACCCTGGACCTGCTGGAGTACGACAAGGGACGCTGTGCCAAGTGTCGCAGTAAGTTTCGTACCACAGGGTCAACGCTAAGACTGATAACAAGCATATCTGTTGTCTTCAAGGTTTGGGAGCTGAAAGATGGGATTTCTCAGGATTGAATGAATATTGATGCAAACCAACAACAGAAGGCAGATATAACTGAACATTTTTCAGACCTGGTGAGCCTATTTTAGCTTCCAAAAACCATTTTGTAAATTATCTTTTCCTATGTGAACTCTTCATAGTTCTATATGGGGCATAAAAAGAAGGTAAGAAGGTCTGAAAAGCTTCACATTTTTGGGGTATTGGTTAATATATTCACTGCCTAATCAAAATCCCTTTATTCCTAAAGCTTTCTTGTTATGTGCTATATAAAGAGCACTCACACACTTCTTCAATTCTTAGCACGAGAGCACTATTGTACTCACCATGCCACTTTATGCGTCAGTGACACATGTGGAGGTGCTGATCCTAGCCTCAATTTGAAAGAAAATGTATTAACAAGCCTTTTCTGCCATTTAAATTTAAGACTGTCTTCATTCCCTTGAAATAAAATCAGCATACATGCAGTTTTTACCCCCAGTTTTCTTTACATCTTCTCATATATATGATACACCTGACTTGTCTGCAGTATTTCCAAAGCACTGCGCTACTAAAAAGGTCATGAACGGTGTTTCACTGAACCGTTTCTCATGAACATCACATTTTACTGTAGTCTGAGCACTGATTGGACTGAAGTGCCCTGGAGCACTTCTAACAGCTCGATCCAAGGGGTAATGTGACTTAAACACATGATGAGTCCAGTATGAAATAGTGCTGTAGGGAATTTTGAAGACAGAAATTCCAGATAAAAGGTGGTGAGTTCATGTCTAGAAGTAAGTCTGGAAATGTCAGATTCACAGGAATACTGATGTTTGTTTTTAGTCCGTTTCTGAACGGAAATCATTGGTGTTGACTGCAGTTTGGAAAAGTCATTCAGTAAATTTACATCACAGCTACACTGCTCGTATTTAGGATTAGATAGCACGTATTTAGGATTAGATAGCACATTATATCAGCCCCATTAAAAGCAATAGCAACAGTATACGTGCCATATATCAGCACAAACCATCTGAAGCATCACTGCCCCAAGGGAGGAACACCGTTTGAACATTACCTTTGTGTTGGAAATGTAATACCAAAGGCACTTTGCTGGTCTAAAATGGACTTCTTGCCTTGCTGCTTGTTCCTTTGGGAGAGCATTGATCATGTTGAGCAGTGGGGCAAAGAGGCAAAGAGAAGAAATGCTGCAGCGTGGAACAATCGTCACCACAACAATCCTGTGCTTTGTGAATGAATCCAGCGTTCAGATACAGTACATGGGTGGATTCATTCCCCCAAGTGTGTGTGTGTGTGTGTGTGTGTGTGTGTGTGTGTGTGTGTGAGATTGTAATGCGGTTACATAATATTGTGTATTGGACAGATAACAGGATCAAACTCCAAGTAAGGAATGTCATTGTGATGCATGTGGAAGATTAACACTGTCTGACTTGGTGACCTGTTTGGACTTGACAAAAGATACCTACACCACCGCACTGGCTTTGTCTCTTCGTCTCTTTCTTGTTTTTTAGTGCGTCTTTTTGTCTCTGTGTCACACCTCTTCTCTTTTCCCTGTTTTATTAATAGAATAGAGCAAATTGAAACAGAATGCATCTTGGGTTTTATAGTCTCAGTTCCCTTTTCTCTTTTAAAGGAGAACCAATTTTCTCCCCAACACTGGTTTACACGTCTTGGAGTTCTACTGCCTACTTAAAAAAAAAGAAAGAAGAAGTTGTTATGATTTATCTGACTCCATAGAAAACTGTGTGAAGTCACTTGAGTCAGTGTCGGTTGAAATTTGAAAATAAGAAAAATCTGATGGGGTGGCGCTGCAATGATGAAAGATAACTAGCCTGCTTGTCTTTGCAGCTCAAAGGTGCCAGGTTTTTAATAAGAAAGAAGAACACATGGAATAAAAAGAAGTACAAGGAAAATGTCAGCAAAAGACAGGAGTGAGACGTTAAAGGTCCAGTGTGTAAGATTTAGTATTTATTTACAGCAATGGGATACAATATGTATTAGTATGTTTCCATCAGTGTTTAATCACCTAAAAATAAGAATTGTGTTTTTGTTGTCTCTTTATATCTACAGTGAGAGCGGGTCCTCTTTCACAGAGTCCGCCATGTTGAACCACCATTTTTCTACAGTAGCCCTTAACAGACAAACCAAACACTGATCTAGATATAGACTTTTCATATATTGTCAATATATCAATATCAGAGTCTTTCTTACAAGCTTAGAAGGAGAGGGTGAGGCATGGTGGAGTATTCTTTTGATTGCAATCTGCATCTTCACCACTAGGTGCCACTAAATCCTACACACTGGACCTTTTAAGAAGAAGAACAGAACTTCCCATTCTCCACAGGGCGTGCATTCAAACTTGGTTAAATAAAATCACTAGTGTAATACCACAGTAAATCACAGTCCCGTTATGTACTGCAGTAACTAAAAGAAAAAAAGGAAGTCAGTTCATGCGTGGGTAGCAGCAGTGTCATAGAGCAGCCTACAGCATGCAGGGGTTGTTTGGAGTTTTGGATTGGTCTAGGATAGATTCAACCAGATTCATGAAGGCCTCAAATGTCCAGTCTGTCAGACTATGGCAGAAATGGAATATTCATAACTATGTTTTCATTCATAAGAATCATTCATATGTTTTTGTTAACCTTAAAATGAGCCTTATGTCCTTATGTGTACTCTTCCATGGAGTCTGACATGTTTCTACGGTAGAACAGACGAAGCGATGACTCTAGATATCACGGCCACCGTAGTTTCTCCTTCATATTGGGAAGGAGAAGGTGAGGCGAGGCAGTTGCAGTCAGCAGCGACAGCCACTAGAGATAGATGCCACTAAACCCTACGCACAGGTCCTTTAACTTGAGCAAATTGAGAAGGGTTCCCATGTTGACAAAAACTAACTGACTTGATTCTTCTCGTATGTTTCATCTTCTTAAAGGAAAGCTTCATAATTTTATCCTCACGTGTCTGAAATGAGAACACCAAAAGGTTCAAATATAGTATGTATTTTTACATAGAATAAGAACTCTGGCTTTTGTCCCCAACCTATAATATTATAAGTGCATTTGTTCAGTATAAATATGGGCACCTGACCTGTTGTGAAAAATTGTGAGGCTGTGCTTTAAAGGATATCATGACATCCTGTGACAAGGCTCAAGCTGAAGGCAGGGGAATTAGCAGGGGGGATTTTTCTGTGTTCTGTTCTGCAGTGAAAGTAATCTGCTTGGTTGCTATTTATGACATTTCCAATACCAAATATAGCAACCATAAGAAAGATTTGCAAATTGATGTTAAGGACACCCTTAAGTGTTTTGAAAACTGCCACACAGAGGTGTTAAAGCACAAGACAAGACCTAAAAACACAAGTCATATTAGTCCCTGTCACAAGATGCTGGGTGAATCTTTTCTAATCTGATCATTCAACATCGAGAAGTAAATGGAGAACACCAAAGTGAGTCAAGCCACTGCTGAAGTGCCGTTGAGCATGCCAGTAACATGTTTCTCTGTGCAGCTGCCTGTTCTGTGTAGATGGAGCGCCCTCTGCTGTTTACAAGTTCTCAATGCAGCCAGCAGTAATCTCTCATAGATGCCCTTTCTGTCCTAAATCCTGCAGATCTGTAAGTGTGTGTGTGTCCTCTGCTCTCATCTTGGTGATGAGTTCTGCTGTTGTTTCACTGCTGGCTGATGAGTCAGCTATCCATCTCCTCCTCCTCCTCCTCCTCTTTGTAAGGTTCAGGACACCAAAATTCCAGCAATTGAATTGATTTTGTCCCTCAGCAGGTAGCTTCCAGCAGGAGAGATTTCATCTGGATTGCACCGCAGCCACACACACACACACGCTCGCATACACACTTCTCTCTTTGAAAAAGGCAAACGCACACAGCAGAGTGAGGCAAAGGCATAAAACAAGAGGCGACTGGCTGAAAATATATATGGTGACACACACACACACACACACACAACATTCTTCTTCATTGCTGCTGTGGGTTATGACTGCAGCTCCTGTGGGAGACGGGGAGGTACCCTCACTCTCACTTACACACACATAAATACACAGTATCCCCTTGCTTATATCGGCACAATCTCTTTATTATTTATTGCTCACTCATACTCTTGTATTATTTATATTTTATGCACACACTCGCAGAGACAAACACACACATCTTCCTTTTTCACGTGTTTAATGATGCTAAATGTTGCAGCCAGCAGCAGAATCTCCAGCCTATCATCTGTATGGCCAGGCTCAGTGGGAGCTGTTATCATTTTAACTGTGTGTTAACAGGGTGTGTGTGTGTGTGTGTGTGTTTGTGTGCATGTTTGATGTATGCTGGTATGGCTCCACCAACAGCCAGGCGGTCTCAGCAGCTTCAGGCATTGTTCATGGCAAAATGTAATGACAGCAGAGCGGCTCGACTATCAGGGAGTGTGTAATTATGACCGGCAGTGTAACAGACGGATATGTTTCAGTCACAAGCTTTAACACGTGTCAAATATTAGTATGACAACATGGTTTTTAGGACGTGGTGTGAACATTAGCACCATAGGAACTGACGGAGAACAGTTGGTGTGATTTTGACGAGTTTATGACACAAAACGTTTGCAGTTGTGGCTCATTTTGTCGATGAAAGAAACAGTTTTGAAGTGTAGTAGCTGAAAAATATTGCTGCATAAACGTCACATTATATTTGGATATTTGTGGTAAATCAAGGAAAATACTGCCATACTAAGCCAAAATAAAGTAGCTATACATTTAGTCTAAATTAAGTTGACACCAGAATCCAACTTGATGATCAAATCCACCTTGGTTATTTGTTATTCAACATAAATCAGTTAGTAGCTAAATGCAGTCATAGAGAAAAACAACAGAAAGAACAGATTTAGTTTAGCTTGGTATTGTTGCGTTTCACCCTCATATTCTAGGACGTTTTATCAAAGGCATAGTGCAGTATTGAGTACAAATGTGCTACCAGTGTGCCTAATTCAAACTTTAAATTGCCCTCTGCGGTGCCCGGTAAACTGGCACTACAACTGACCCAATGACAAGAGACAATAGGCATGTTGTTGTATTTAAAAGCTCTTTATACATCTAAAATGACTTATGTAGCAACATAGAAAAAAACGAAAAGAAGAAACTGACTCTATGGCCAATTCAATTTAAAGAACCGTAAGTCATAGGACATCAGGGAAAAACAGTATTATCAACTGCAATCCTGCTCCTGAACCTGGAGCCCAATATACCACCTTTTAGAATTTATACATTTAATTTCTGGCTTTTAAATGGTGACTTTTAAGGCTTGACTGGTTCCATCCCTACAGCCATACTCCACCTTCCATCTATCATTTCCTTATGAGGCAGAGCTCAGCCGTGCATCATCAGCAGAGGCACCTTTGCCCTTTCCATCGCTGTGGAAAAGCTGACGGGATCTTTTTTGTATGGAACTGTACGTTTGCTCAAGATCAAACAATCAGAATGACTTGTTCTGAATCATGATTTTAAAAAATAGACATTCATGGAGGTCTGGTGATCCTTGAGGTCATTTCATGAAGCTGCTTCACCTGCAGTTTTCTACCTATTAGCTGGTGCACTTTGTACCAAAGATTAACTGTTCAGGTGTCTTCAGGACAAAATGCTTTAGTGATTGTGATTGCTATGATCTAATGATATCTTATGCTTGATCTGTTTTTTGCTGCATGTTAGATAGAAAAGAGTTGATGTTGAGTTGAGTTTTACATCATATTAAACTGAATATCTTTGGGACATTTGAAGGCATCATCTTTTTGTTTTTGAGAAACTGGGTTGGACATTCTTCACTATTTCTTTTTACATTTTATAGACCTAATGATTCATTGACGAATTTCCAGCTGTGTAAATAGAGCACAGAGTAATCAGATCGAGCTGAAATTATGTCAGGTTGTAGTTCATGTTCATGTAGTCCCGTGTTGTGATTAGGAAAACTGGATGGAGATGAATCCAGTTGGAGGTGATCTGTAGAGGAATCTTAAGAATGTAAATGCCACAGGGAGCTGAGTGCTCCAGTCTTTGTTGTTTTCTCAGTTATATGAAGAGCTTTGCTTTTTATACATACAGGACTCCCTGCTGTGACGGGCCGTGTTGAAAGAGCAGTTTATTTGTGTTGGCATCTGCAACATTGCTTCTTTCACCCAGCCACAACAGAGTGGTTTGAACAGACGAACTGAGTCAGTGACCAGTTGCTATTTGTAGAGTGGTGCTGCTGCTAAATATGTCTGTAGTAAAAATGTCCACTCTTCATGATGCACTTTGGGCAGAAATGCTGGGAGCCGCTGCGTCAGGTCACCTGTCTTCAATGGCAGTACTCAGATCTTGAGCTAAATGTATTAAAAGTATCAAAGTAAAAGTACTCATTCTGCAGTGAGGTAGTTTAGTCCAGTAAGTCATGCTTTAGAAGGCTCACAAGTTGAATCTGTGGGGCCATAAGATGATTATTGGGGAAGGAGAACACACAGAACAGAACACATTTCTCCTGCACTAATCTAGATTCATATTTTGGACTTGAAAATATTGGAAGTTTTTACTTCTTCAGGCCTCTGGCTCTAGTTTAAACCACCAACGTTTAGGGGGAAATGTGTCTGGACCTGCTGACAACTCTTAGACATCTGAAACATGATAAGAGGTCACAACTCAAAAGTTATCTCATGACACTTTCCATATAGACCAGGTTATTTACTGAGACTGAGGAGGGTTGATACATCAACAGATACACAGCTTCAATAAAATAATGATAACTATGACCTTTCATGGACTAAAGACTAAATGACTAAAGGTAGTAATCATGATAATACTTGTAGTGGACCTCATCAGGAGAACAGCAGCTGGCTCGACCAATCCATGAGAACCAGCAAGACGAGAAAGCAGAATCTGTAAAGTAACAAGTAACTAAAGTAACTAAAACAAATGAAAGTTAAAAAAAAAAAAGATATTCAAGTAAAGTACAGGTTCAGAGCTGTACTGAAGTACAATACTTGAATACATGTATAGTTACTTTCCATCACTGTGTGTTCACTCTTCTGTACATTAATGCCAGTGAAAGTTGGGGGGGGGTCTTTTCAGTGAATGACTTCTGTATATCAGTGTTTTAAACATCTTACATGGTTGCTCATAAAAGAGTAAAACATTCTGGCCTCAGAGCGGAAACTGGCAACTTAATGCTGCTAAGCCGGATGGGGTCGCCTTCATTTGGAGACCATAAACTGGAAAACAAGTGCCACAAGGATGAACAGACGGTGTTTTCACTGACTGTTGGCTGTTCAACCAGCCGGTACGGTCCTATGGGAAAGCTTGTTGTTGCGTGAGCCGGCCAGTAGGCTGCAGGATTGAGCTTTCACAGCGTCACGTTCCGGAGGACTCCGACGGGAAGTGTGCGGGTAGGAAGTAAGACAGGGACCTCAGAGAGGGAGTGTGATCCTGGCAGTCCTCTCTTCCTGTGTGTGTGTGTGTGTGTGTGTGTGTGTGTGTGTGTGTGATCTCCGGACATCAGGGAGCATCTCCTCAGCCTTCCTGTTCACGGTGCATCAATTTGACACACAAATATTAGTATATTCTTCCATAACCCACCTAGTAGTCTTCACTGTTTCACATTTAATGTAAATATCATGGTTGAGGTTAACCTTTTAATATCATTTCCTCATGCGGCTGCCGCATTAATTACATTCTGTTCGGTCATAACAGGTGAAACAATTGAATTTCCCTCGTGTGTTATCGTGCTCTAAAGGTTGATGGCTTAAAGATACTGCGTCTTATTTGAGAGTGACCATTTTAAATCGAATCCCCACACCAGGCGGGGTTAAAAGGTAAGGATCACACAACCAGTGTGATCACATTACTGTGTGTGTGTGTGTGTGTGTGTGTGTGTTTGTGTGTGTGCTCGGCATAACGAATTCTGTTAAAAGAGCTCAGCCATGAGAAGGGACATAAAATATTCAGCTGACAAGACGAACTTGGCCTAACACACACACACACACACACACACACACACACACACACACACACACACGCACACACACACAGTGCAGTGGTGGAAGGTAACCACTGAAATCCCAGTCAAGCTTTATTTATCCGCTCATGTGACTTGATCTGATGGAAGTTGCCAAAGCAAATTTACATCAACGCTCTTTTTTTTCTTTTCCTCTCTTCCCTGCGTTGAATTTGACGTTTTTTTCCATTGATTTTGTCCAAAAAGAATAAAGCGAAAGATGTTTTTGTCTCGTAACAAAAGAGAAACAAGGAGCAACATCCAGATAATGAAATATCTATTTTTATCCCTCCATCTCAATCATTCTTTGTCTCCGTTTCTGTGGGGAAAGAAGTGGGAGCGTCATGCTTGTGTAACCGTGTGTGTGTGTGTGTGTGTGTGTGTGTGTGTGTGTGTGTGTGTGGTAACAGTCAGGCTTCAGGCTGCTGTCATAGAGTCTCACTGCTGATGTCATGGGCTCCCATCGTCCCAGAAGACATACACACACACACACACACACACACACACACACACAGTGTAAGCTGCTGTGTCCATGAGGTGATGAAGTATACACAGCTGTCTCTTTTTCTTTTTTTCTCCCCCTCCTCTGTCCCTGTTTCTCTGTCCACCTGCACTGCTATGTCATTTAATTGGTTCCAAGACATACTCTTTTTCGCACACACACACACACACACACACACACACACACACATATACACAGCATTTTGCTTCAACAGGTGTGATGTCAGCGGGAGCTCAGCATGGCCTCCGCATGTTGCTATGGTGACCGGCAGGCGCCTAGCGACCAACAGTTGCTCACATGCTCTTATCTTCTTTTCTGTTTCTTTTTTTTCCTCTGTTGTCTCCTCTCCCCTCCTCTTTTTTCATTTCTCCTTCCTTCCTTCCTTCCTCTCTGTCACCTTTTTCTCCCATCATCCTCATGTCCTTATTCATCCACTGATCCCGTCTGTTAGCGGCATAAAAACTGGATTGAAATGGCAGAGCAGAAAAAGCACCTGATAGGCTGACGTCAGGTCCGGGACACATTTGTCACGGGACACACATGTACACACAAACACACACAGACACACATACACTTTGCTACTCGTTAACCAATGACACTTTCCATGTTGCCACTTTGGTGACCTGCATGGGGTGCAGCTTCATGTATTTTGTGCACACCTGTGTGTGCGAGTGTGTGTGTGTGCGAGTGTGTGTGTGTGTGTGTGTGTGTGTGTGTGTGTGTGTGTGTGTGTGTGTGTGTGTGTGTGTGTGTGAGTGCATATTAGTACACCTGCAGGTGTGTGATTGCACATGTGTGTGTTTCCAGCCTTCTACAGTAATTCCTTCTGACGTGTTGTCACAACAGTTTAGGGAGGATTAGCAAAACATTAGGAATTAAAAATTACCTTTTTATTGGAGAGAAAAATCAACAGCACTCAAAGATAAAAATCCAAATTCCACCTCTCTAGTAAACAAGAATGCTTAATAAACCATCAGAAATTGAGGGGGAATTAAGTGATTATATAAAGAGATTAGGAGGTGGATAAAAAGACGGAAGAAAGACTGCGATTTCTCGTCTCTCAGGCAGTCTTAATGCTGTTGTCAGTTGGAGTTGTTGGGTGTTTGAGGTGAAGGCCGACAGTTAAAAGACTCACTTGTGTCCCTTTATGTTTCTTCATCAATGGTCTTAGTGGTCACACACGCCCACAGAACTATCCTGCTGGTTGCATCGTTCTCTATAAACTGAAATAAACACACAAATCAACCCAAGGTGCTGTTACTGGCATATAGCAATAATGGCTTTCCAGTTTGTTTACACCTTCCTCACAATACATAGATTGAACCTCGCTGAAGGTAGAAACGCCGTTGAAGATCCACAAATCAATATGTTTTATATTAAATACAGATCATATCACTTTGTGTTATGTGAAAGATGTTGCTAATAGAGACAAACACTCAGAGAATTATCATACATCTCTAAAGAGGTTGAGACCAAAAAGAAGCTAAAAAGATACTAAATAATTGCAAATGTTGCTCTGTGTCTGTTGGGTTTTAAAGTAAGCAATCTTTAAGACTGCAAACAACGATAACTTAGATTCTTAATTAACCTTTGTGTGATGGAGCGCACAGAGTTCCCAAATAAGTCCTTTAGGTGAAATTGTATTCACTTTTTGGATCTACAAATGTCACAGTGTCCCTGGGTATTGTAGTGTTTTAATCAACACAGACTTCACGAGGATATCAAGTGATGTCCCGTGTGAATAAATGTCTCCATGATGTCTGTCTGTCTGTCTGTCTATAATGTCTATGCTTGTCGTGACACCATGGCCTCCATAGACGGTATAAAATAATGGACGCAGTCTCAGTGACGTCACCCAGAGGCTTCTAAAGAGCCATGAAGCTCAGTGTGGCAATTCTGTTTGTCACCATCTTGTCAGTCCTGACTCTGCCTCTTCCTGGCTAATCTAAAAATTGGCAAGAACGTGGATCGTTAAGGCGGGCTGAATAAAGCTTGGCAGTTAAAACAAGCCATCTGTCAATCAGAGCTGCAACGCTGTTAATTACTCAGAAATTTAAGCCCTAATATAATTTAAACAGATGAGTTCTATAGAAATTCACACTCAGTACAGTTGTCATAAACGGGAAAATAACTAGAGACCAAAACAGTTTTTTTGTTTGTTGTTGTTGTTTTTATTTCTGCTGTGAAGTTGGACATTTTTACATGGGGACTTACGGAGACTGACTTTTTGGGAACTCTTGTTTCAGTTTAACTTCACAGACACAGAAGTTGCTGCTTGATGGCAACATTCTACTTCCTGTTTAATCTTAATCTTTAGAACCCCCAAAAAATACAAGGCACGACCTCTGAACTCCAGGACTGAACCCAGAAAAGTCAGAGATTTCTACATGTGCTTCACAATGAAGACACTAAATGTGAATTACCCGCACACATGTACGTAGAAACACCCACTGACATTCTAATGATCTAAGTGCAAAAACCTCTTGAGGACTTCTACTTGTGGCCACTTGAAGCTCTTAAAAGTTTTAAATTATTGCTGTGATGAAGATAATGTACTGCAGACCGGAGCATGATTGGATTATGCTTTATGACACACTTCACTTCAGCATGCACTGCATTTCCCAAATCATCAGTGAATGGGCAACATTAGCCTGGTAAATGATTGAAGAACACTCGCTGTTCCACCATTTACACGCACTCACTAAAAAACACAGACAGACACACGCTTTTTAAATATATACGTGAGCGTGTGTGTGTGTCTTGGACACCATGCTGACGCATTGTGGGGGTGTACAGACGTCATTCACATTCAGCTGCCAGCCAAGTCAAGGAAGTAACACAAATAAGACACACACACATTGTGTTAAATTGCTGTTTGTGTGGTTGATGGTGTGTGTGTGTGTGCACAGAGACTGAGAGAACTTTCACTTTAATATATCAAGTAACCAAGGAGACTTAGGCCACTGATCAATATTTGATTCAGTGCCACTCGAGCAGATTGTGTGTGTGTGTGTGTGTGTGTGTGTGTGTGTGTGTGTGTGTGTGTGAGTGATCCTGGTCTTCCGTTGTTCATTGCATTTACTATGGAGGTTGTGGCGCTTGTCCAATGTGTGTGTCAGCAGAGTGAATGGTCACTAGCCACCGTGTTGGCTTACATTGATTTTGTCATCTCAGGAGCAGCAGGTTGAGCCAAGATGGCACCTGTAGCGACACTAGCTGGGAGCATTAAGACGGTGACATCATATTTAATGTCCATACACCTGTCTCAGGGTGCCAAATGTCTAAATTAGAGTCATTCCAACTTACAGCCAGAGTGGAAACACTGCCAAGCAGAGACATTGAGTCCCATCAGTGTGGGTTTCAGGCAGCTGAAGAAGACACATGACAGACACTGATTGTGATTTATTTGGTGATGTTTAATTCTTTATTTATTTAAAAGCCAGACTTTGTTTTTTTTTTTTTTACTTTTTTTGAACTGAAACTTTTTAACTTAGTAATTAACATTTAATCTTAAGGTCCTGTTCTCATGTCAATGTTAATATTTTTTGCCCCTGTGGCTGCAGTTCCTCACATGGCCACTTGAATCTGGCTACAGAATGAGTCAGTCTCCATAAGTCCCCATGTTCAAATGTCCAACTTCACAGCAGAAATAAACATGTTTACAGCCTGGTACAAAAAACAGTTTTGGTCTCTATAGCTAATTTCCCCATTCATGACAACTGTACTGAGGGTGATTTTTTTCACAGTCTGTGGTCTGCTTTCAGTCCATTTATCCTTTGCAGGAAATTAGTAGGATTACTGTACAACAGCTTTTTTTTTATTTACTTTGATTAATGAAGTCACTTATCAAGCAGAAATGGAACTATTGACTGGTTTCTGCCTCTCAAATGTGAAGCCTTGCTTCTTTGTCATATATTTTCTTTCATATAATTAGAAATTTTGAGTTTGTCTTTGGATTCCCATCTACAACAAAACCCAACTGTTTTTCAGTAACTATTTCTTATATATTAGTTGGAAAAATCTCTGCCGTAGTTCAGACAGAAGGAAAAAAACGGACAAAAGCTGTATAGTCAACTCACTAAGTCAACTCCTGATTCAGACCAAATTGGGCCCAACCGACCGTCACACTGTAGTGGCCAATCTGGCTCTACGGTCAGTCTGAAATATTTGGAAACCTGGCACAGTCCAGGTGGAGGTCATGGACTAAACTATGATGCTCTCCTAGTTGTGTCCTTCTGCTTGGAAAGCCAGTGAACCTGAGAAAAAAAAGAGTTATTTCCTGATTGTTTCACAGCTGTTACCTTCAGCACAAATAAACACCCCCTGCACACCCCCACGTCGCTGTACAACCCTGCAGTTAATTTGACGCAATGGCTAATTTGGTCTCAGCTGTTGTTACAGATTGCAGTACTTCTAAATCATCAACAGTAGTTTTTAGAAACACCAACAGTGGTCAGCTAAGTGTAACTCAACACAAAGAGACAGAAGATCATTATATTAGATCTTGGAACTGAATAAATTCTGCATTTATTTGTCTTTAGTTTTGACTGAAATATTTGCTTCCATACAGGGTGAAACCATGCATCAATAAACCTTCACAAAAGTTAACTAAAGGGCATCCCTGAGGGGTAGTATGCACAGACAGGGTGTAGTTTAACTGATGGATACCTCCTCTTGGTTCATTATTCAGTTTCCATGATGACACTTACACATGACCTCTCCTCTGGACATGCTTGTCTTCCCTTGACAGCGAAAGGAGAAGCGGCAATCTGACTATTCCAGCACTGATACCGTAGCTGAGAGATTGCAGGGTTGCCAAAGTCATCAAGTTTCGGAATCTGCAGGGAGCACTTTTAAAGAGTGATTCTGCACTGGGGTTGAGTTTCTCTCCACCTACAGTACTGTAGAGTAGACGGTGAAGGTTGAAGAATGGAAGGAGAGCAGGGGGAACTCAGGGTCTTCAGAGGAGGGTGGGTCATTCTTGTAGCAATATAATAAACTAGTAAAGAGAGGAAGTAATACATTAAAAGTTTACTTCCTACTAATATCATAGCGAGAATACAAATCAGTTAAAATAAAGAGAAAACAACATTGATTCATGCCTCTGAATCATTTCCGCATATGGATCAAACTTAACATATAACACTGACTCGTGGATAGACGCAGTAAAAGCAGATTTATTTCCTAATTAACTGCAGTTTTAGGTGAATTAGTCCAGAGGCGCCACAGTTTTGGAGTGCAGATGTATAAATCAATAAGCCGTATGAGGTGTTGACAGTGTTTACTGCAGCTGTTACTGTGCAGGCCAAAGCTATATTAATGCCGTCATTAATTTTTATGTGTTTGGATTGTGGTATCAACATGTGGATTTTACAGCCGGCTCCCCTCACTCTTAAATCGATGGTTATTAAACACCAGAGGCCATGGTGCATTCGCCGTCCTACTTTTCTTGGTTACTTTGCAGCTTTTTTTAATGTCTGTTTGGATTTTGCTTGATCTTTTTTTGCTCTCTGGTTTCCTTCTTCCTATGCCTCCTTCCCTTTCCTTCCTTTCTGTCCCTCCTTCCTGTTATACTCCTTTTCCTTTTCCTCTCTTATTTTCTCCTTTTCTGTTACCCCCTGATCATATATGTCTTCTCTTTATCGTCCTTTCATTTCTTTTTTCTTTTTTTCCTCTTCCCCCTCATCTCCTCCTAATCTTCTTTCCTGTTTCCTCTCCTCTATCTCATCCACTCCAGTGACCATTCATCTCTTCTTTTACCTCTCCACCCTTTCTTACCACTCAGCTCTCTTCACTTTCTTCTCTGTCTGCCATCCATCACCTCCTCCACCTCCTCTCCTCCACTGGGTATAATTTGAAGTGTGTGTGTGTGTGTGTGTGTGTGTGTGTGTGTGTGTGTTGGTGTATCCCTCTCTCTTTCCTCATCCATATGAGCCCCATGTTCTGAGTTATTACTCTCTAATCATCAAACCCCAGAGCCAATCCACACACACACACACACACACACACACACTCAAACAGACACACACACTCACATCTTTCCATACCTTGCAAGTCTGTTTCCAGATGAAAACTTTTCATCTTTCCATCATATACTTTTTGATCATATTAGTGTGTTTAAATTGCAGATATCACTTGACTTTTATTTTGAAAATCGAATATCATCCTGTTGTGTTTGCCACCTGCTCTGATGTATGTGATGCTGTTTGACTGGTGATATTTCATGTACTGATCAATACTGCACTGACACGCTGTTGAAACCTGATCCTGAACTGATTCTCATTTAAATTTTTATTAGGTTTCAAATCATGTTTTATTGTTAGAACGTTAGAAGCGTTTTGTGAGCATACAAAACACAGAAAAAGAGTGCTGAATGCCTTAAATATTTTGGTATAAAAATACATAATCGACCAGGCTTCGCTGAGCCACTCTCCCTTGAGTTACTGTTGCTACCTGTCGTGCTCTTTATTCTTGCACTTTAGCCAATTAAGTTAACTTTAGCTCCATGAGTTGGTAGAAAACTCTGTCTCTAGCTGACTTGTATTAAACAATGCAGTTAATATTTTTTTGCTACATCAATGTTTATTGTAATAAAAGGCTGCTGTAGTGTCCTCGCCAGCTGATGACCCATTTTCTGTAGTGTAAACTTCCCCAAACCAAATAGCATTTAGGATGGGGCTGTGAATGTTAACCTAACATGCTATGCTAGTATAAAGAATGGACAGAGCATGAATGGCGGTTTCTGAATCACCGTTTTGAGCCGAAAGTATGCTGCGCTGCCCGTCACCATGTTGGATGTACTGCTTATTGTGGCTAACATAAATATCAGTAAAGACATCGGTGGACCTGAGGTGGGCCTAATGATGCCTGGGTGCTCTAATAAGTCATATGTAATGCCACCCACCTGTTAATCAGAGCAGCCACTCTGTTAATTCTGCATAATTTTAAGCCTCAATAGGTGAGTTGTATATAAATTCACCCCCAGTACAGTTGTCATCAACAGGGAAATTAGCTATAGAGACCAAAACTGTTTTTTGTACCAGGCTGTAAACATGTTTATTTCTGCTGTGAAGTTGGACATTTTAACATGGGGACTTATGGAGACTGACTCACTTCACGTCATTCTCAAGTGTCTGCTTGAGGAATTACACTTTTTGGCACTTCCACATTGGCTTCATTTCCCAGCACCGGAGGTTGCCTCTTGTGTTTTTCACGTAATAACAGACCCCTTGCTTTAGGGCTGCTCCATTTATGGAAAAAATCAATATCACGATTATTTTGGTCAATATTGAAATCATGATTATTTTTGAGTTTCACAATGCATTTATTCAGCATTTCTCTCTCTCTCAAAAAACACTTTGTTATTGATTCTTTATGCAAAATATATTTTATATTTTTTATTCAAATTGAAAATAAATTTTGGGTACAAATATGTACTTTACAGCTGTTTTGCAATGTATAAAGCATTAAATCAATAAAATAAATATACTTTATGGAACATTAAATAAGGCATAGAAAAACAAATGTATCCAAAATAAACTATGGATCCAGCTGCTCTGCAAATTCTCTATATTTATAGAAGAAAATAAATATAATAATAAGCATAAGCATCAATAAGCAATAAGCATCTTCTTAAAACCCTCACCCTCGACTGTATTAATGGGTTGGATATCTTTAGAAAGAAATATCCAATGGCAGCTGTTAGGCCAGATTTACACGTACACGGGTATTTTAAACATTTCCCTTCGTTTGTACCGATCTTTTACACGCAAACGGTGAATTCGCCTCTGAAAACGAATCGAGTTTTAGGCAGCTGATGCGCCAAAAGTGCGACCAGTGTTTACCTTTTACTATGACGATGATCATGGAAGCAGCCGCCCATAGGCTCGGCGTAGTTATGATGGCTCTCCATGGCGTATTTATGGGGGTTGACGTAAACGAAAACTTTTTTGAAAACGATGCTATGTGCACGATGTTATTTTGGAAAATGGAGGGAGGGAAATATTCGTTTCTCAACATACCCGGCTATGTGTAAATGTAGCCTAATGTCTTGTGCCTCTCCGTACTTGTCGGATAAGGAGTCGCATTAAACAATGTGTCTGTGATCGATGACTGAGTTTGTGCTGACGTCTTGCTGGTTGTGGCACTGGCTTTGTCTTTTTGTTTCTTTATTAATTCGTCGTGAGTGACTTTGTGCTTTTGTTTGAGATGGTTGAATAAATTTGTAGTGTTACCAAGAGGAGCAGCTATTACCTTGTCGCAAATCTTGCACATTATGTGCTGCGGATTCTTCTCATTCACTTTCAATCTCACTCACTGTTTTTGAAAACCAAACGACACACCTCCTTACTCTTCAGCTGCGTGAGGGAGTATGGGCTATCCTGTTAGTCAGCGGGGCCGCGTGAAATGGAATGTATTGCGCATGCGCGTTTTTCATAACTTGTGTAATGAAAAGTGGAAAATAAATCGTTCAACTTGATTATATGATTTTTGAGATCGTTTGACAACAAAATCGAAATCGTGATCAAAATTCGATTAATTGCACAGCCCTACCTTGCTTTTGGAAATAACTTTAGGTTACCACTGTTGGAAGGCGGATGGTTAGTCGTTAACCTTTGCAGCATACGATAGCACACGCTAATGTCTGCATCTTGTTGGAGCAGGTCAGCACAATGAAGACAATCATCGTTTCAACAGGCCTGCTGTTCCTAGTTATGGTTGCTGAGCTGTGATTGGACAATCACTGTTCCTGGGTGTGGTTTATTAGATGGTGAATTACAAAAATAAATATTGCCTTATTATTAACAGTAGCTCTCATCTGTTCATACAATATTTGTGTATGTTCTATGTGATCATCCCATCAGTCAGGAGCTAAATCATTCATCACCCACAGCCTGGCTTTCACTTCCTCTTCTGCTTCTATATTTCCTGCCTTTTTGTCCTATTTTCTCCCTCCTTATCTCGCCTTCTCTCCCCTCTCCTCCTCCTCCTCCTCCTCCTCCTCCTCCTCCTTTTTCTTCCTCTTCATTCCATCACCACTTTCCCAACACTTATCCTTCTCTGTCGGCGGGGTTTGCACTCTCCCATCACCCCTCCTCCTCATTCATTTGTCGTGCTGCTGAGTTTGCACAGGGCTGACATCAATCACAAACTAATAATGTTATGTAGAAAAATGGATAAAGAGACAGATTATTCTTTTTTTTCTTACACTGAAGGAAAGGAAACTTGTTTAAAATGCAGAATGGATTGTGTGTGTGTGTGTGTGTGTGTGTGTGTGTGTGTGTGTGTGTGTGTGTGTGTGTGTGTGTGTGTGTGTGTGTGTGTCTGTGTGTGAGGATGAACTGTGTATCCATGAAATGAACACACACACACATGGAGACACTGTTCGTGTTTAACTGTGTTCTGTTATGTGGTTTATTTGTCCTCCAGGGTCAGGGTACCCGTATGTTCTGGAATCCCCAGCCCACGACTTTATCTCTGGTAAACAAGCGACCGAAACAAATCGTGTCATTCCCAGTCTGCCCCCGCAACTACCAACTACCCCCCTCAGTCCTCAGCTAATACCGCCGCATTAGTGTCCCGTCATTAATCTTTAATAAGTGGTCAATAAGTGCTGCTCCAACTTTACCAGGCGCTTGAGAACAACGTATTAATGCTGCCATCAATTTAAAAACATCACATGGTTCGTCTCTGTAGATTGTGTGTGGAAGAAGCAAGAGGAAAAACAAAAGCACAAGCTTAAAATCTGATGATCCTGCACTTTACACACACACACACACACACACACACACACACACACACACACACACACACACACACACACACACACACACACACACACCTACACACCCCACTCACCTTGTGGCTTCATATTAATCAACAGCCAACATGAAAAATGTGTGTGTGTGTGTGTGTTATTCCAAGTCCGCTGTGTGTCTCCATGCCAAAAAAGACTAACTCTCCCAGCCTGGCCTTATTACAGCTAGCCTCAAGCCCTAATGGAAAGTAATAAAGAGCTCTGAACGTCTTAGTTTAGTGGTGTGTGTGTGTGTGTAGGTGTAGGTGTGTGTATGTGTGTGTGAGAAAGATGGAGATAGAGGAGATGAATGGTGCTGATTAGGCGATGCAAGCTGCAGACCAGCATGGTGGATCAATGTCTCCCTCCCCTTTGCTTCTTTACAAGAACACACACACGGACACACGCACACACACGGACACACCCTGCATGTAGTTTTTTCATCAGCTGTGTGTTGTGTGTGTGTTTTTTTTTTGTTTCTTTGCGTATTTGCCTCCAACTTTTATTGCTTTTTGTTTCTCTAAAGATTAATGGTGTCTTTGCTTCATTTCTCCGCTCCCATGTGTATGAATGCACATACACACACTGCTCTATATGTTTAGTACACACGTGTGTATACGTGTGTCTGCGTGTGTGTATGTGTTGCTGTCAGTTTAAAGAATAGCTAATGTACGTGCAATGGTAATGCTGCGAAATTGGTTCTGCGGGCAGTGTAAGCCAGCGCACTTGTGTGTCTGCAGAGGACTGCAGAACGGAAGTGCTGACTCTGCAACGGCAGAGATGGGTGGTTGGAGGGGTGGGCGGACAAAATAAAGAGAAGAGAAATGAACGGCTGCAGAGTGGAAATGGAAGGATGGTTTGAAGGAGGGAGAGGTGGGAAAAGCTAAGGTGGGGGTAGGAGGAGGGAAAACTAAAAAAAGAAAGGAGGTACTGAAAGAAAAAGATGGAGGGGGGGTGGATGGCAAAGGTTCTGGGAGTGGATGGATAAAACCAAGTGAGATGGAATGAGAGAGGAAGAGAGAAGCAGTGCAGAGAGCTAGCAGCAGGTCCCTTGGCTTTTGGTTCACCAGGCTTTCATCCAGGAAATGAAACGACTTACCTCTCCCCTGTGTGATCGGGCTGAGCGCACAAACACAGAGACAAACACATCCCCAACACGTTTAGACCACATACACACAAACACACACCCACACACTTACGCTGATGGACTCTTATTATCATTATGAGTGCCGCCATCTGCCTTTCTTGACTCTGCGTATGTCCATGGTGTGCGTCTGTGTTGGTGTCAGTGCCGAGTTAATTGTGTTCATCATTGTGATCGTCATCAGTGTTTGAGTTTGGCTTCATTGAAAATCATTACTTAAAGCATTAAGTTCATCTCTATAAAGCCAGATGAACACACATCTTCGTTCATAGAAGCTTAATTTAAATATGAACGATGCAAAAAGCCTCTCACATGAAATATGACCAATGAATGAAAGCTGGACTAATATTAAAGTGACATTATGCAACTTTTCCAGCATAAAATAACTGATTTTAAATCATGTCGATGCTACACTGACATGTAACCCTAACCCTGTCATACATACGTCTGTTTTTGTACGATGAAACTGACAACTATAGCTGCTGTTAGCTTCGTTGGTTAGCCAGGCTTCCTGGACTGTAAGTTCAGATCACTGGGGGAGTGTTAGTGTTTGTACCAAAGGCGTTTTTCAGGCCTTAGGTGGGTACAAACGCAGAGACACCAGAATGGACACTAGAAGCAGAGCTGGGCAAGCAGGGTATATACCCGGGTTCAGTGGAGGTAGAGCGTGGCAGAGGCATCGACGCAAGTTAGGAAGAAAAAGTAAGAAAGTGAATATGAAAAGTAAATCAAGGACTGGTGAGAACATTGTGAAATGAAAGGCTGATAGACAGACGCAGAGCTGAGCTCCAAAGTTTTTCGGTTGGGGATGATCCCAAAGAATTACATCACATTAAAGAAAGAAAGATGCCATTTCATTGGGGCTTCACAGGGGAACCTTTAAAGACCTTTAAAGGGGTACTTGTGAAGAAAGTTTTACAAAGCCTTTTGGTCTCCAGAGGGGGCTTCTTGTGTGATAAATTGACTCAAGTGACATTACTCGAATCAGCATTGGTTTGCTTTGAATTTGAAAATTACAAAGTGAGCTTACCAGATTTCTACAGCCGACTTAACATTTCTGCTCAAGGCAGGTTTTGACAAGGAAGAAGAATGTGTGGAATAAAAAGATATCTCTAGTTCTGCTGTCTCAATTTTGATCCTTTTTTGTAAAGTTGACCACTGCGGGTCCAACAGCGTTATAAAAGTACAATCCCAACGTATTGAAGCACTCTCTGAATGTAAATTGATTCACAGTTCCTGCATCAGCTTATATACATAAATACAGTTTGGGGGTCACACTCCCAGAAACCAGGAGTCAATGTATGATTGGCTGCTCTGTAGGATCTAAAGCTTTGATGAGACTGAGCAGAGGAGTGACCTCATGGAGAGAGAGAAGAATAGTAGCCATAGTATTGATCTTTAAATGTGTGTGCTAGTTTGGTTTAAGAAGAAAAATTGTATTGATCGAAGAGTTCAAATTGTTGGAAAAACAGTCTGAGTTTAAAGGTGAGACGGGCCTGTTGCCCTGTAGGTCTTGTAGTTTTTCATGAATGTAGAGCACTAGTCAACCCTGTAATATAAGTATCAACCAGTTCCAGAAGTGGGATCACAAACCAAACAAGTGTAGAGGTTTAAGGCTGCAGTGGACACTGTATCAAGGCAATACACTGTCTTTTGTAGGATATTTGAAGCTTTTGTGCACTACAACATCTCCAATTTACAACTCAGCAATTTTCCAAGCAAAACTTTGCACAATGTCCTGATGAAAGAGTGTTTAAAGCGAAACAGAAACTGCTCACATAAATTCAACTTAATGAGCAGAATCTAAAGTAAAAGATGTTTTCAGCCTTCGATGTTCAGCAGATTAACTCCCCGACAGTTCTGACCCGAGACAGAAACCTCATTTGGTTCTTGGAAAAATCAAAGCTACGGAACATTTATAACAAGTCCACTTAATGATTTGATTTGATGATGTTGCTCCTCTTTCTACACATCACTGCTTTTAAATGCAGAATAATATCCCAGTTGAGCGCGTGGGTTTTAGTGTTACTCTTCGAAGAAACATTAACGATA
This sequence comes from Larimichthys crocea, assembly GCF_000972845.2. NCBI lineage: Eukaryota > Metazoa > Chordata > Actinopteri > Sciaenidae > Larimichthys > Larimichthys crocea. The sequence continues at coordinate 5,490,352 of NC_040017.1, forward strand.
CATCACACACTCTCAGGAAGCGATTACAGAGGGATGCCGAGGCTGGTTTTTTTTTGGGTAATAACTTTGGTAATTGTGCCTGTCTGTTTCTGGTTGTATGTGTGTGGATGTGTGCTTACACGCCATTACACCTCATTAAGCCTACATTGTGCCGCAGCCATAAGACGGGTGTCACAACGGTCATTGCTCAACCGAGCGAATGCTGTGATTGAGAGCAAGACGAGGCGCTTTGCCCGCCCGCCCGCGACCGACGCCGCTACAGCACATTTACATAAACATCACCTCCTTTTTACATCTCATTAGCATAGAGAACACATCAACATGAAGAAAGGAGCAGAGGAGGGATAGATAGATGGATTAATGAATGGATGAATGGGGAGGAAGGGAGAAGATGCTACAGTTATTGTGTGCTGAGGGAATGGAGATGGCCGTATTAAGTACCAGAGGAAACATTCACAGGTGCAATGTTTCATCACCCCAACAACATTTCTTTTCTGCTGCCAGGGGCCAATTTGTCTTGCTAGTTTTTGCCCTTTTCTTCTTATACTTAATTCCGGTCTCTCCTGTGCCGCCTCTTCTCTTGTCTTTATCTGCAGCTGCCAAATCGGCTCTCTTCCAAAGATACTTTAGTTCAAAGAAATCACACTGATCAGTTGATTCACTGAAGGCGAGGAAAATCCATGTTAAGTTTTGTGTGTAACAACTTTGGTCAACTTCAATATGCTAATTTGTGTTGTTGACTAATTGCAATCCATCTTGAAAGTGCTGAATTGAGAATCCTGAGCCACAGAGACCAAAAAAGGCTATCATTAGCTGCACTGCGTCATTATTGCTTTTTTTATAAACCTGTGCTGCAGAAATAGGAACTGGTCCACAAAAATATACTTTTACTCGTTTGCAAACATGAATCTGTGGTAGAAATCCATCTCCCAAGTAAACTGCCGCAGCAGCTTGCCAACTGTTTCCAAAGCTTCCTGCACCTCCTCTCTTGGGAGGAGGCGTCAATGATTTAGCTGTAGAACTTTTCTGATTTGAATGGGACCAATTTATCACTTTGCCAGTCTTGGGTTTGGACACAGAATCAAATATGGCAGCATGAGTCATCTAAATTGTGATGGAGGTTAATGCCTGATCATGCCTTTTGTTTTGTATTTATCTCTCCTCTGGCTCACTATTGAGACAATGAGACTAAAGCAGTTGAAGCCATATTGAATGTATGCTGGCACATATGGATGTTTGCAGTGCAGCAACAAAATTCAAGGCTCTAAAAGTGCGAAGTCAATGCTCGCTTTAAACTTTTACTTTGTTCATGTGCTACTTACAGGTCCACTGTGAAGCTGCAGATTGCAAACGACTGAATACACCTCACCTCTAGGAAAGCTTGTATATCCACCCATTGATATTTTAATCTATATCGATGTATTTTCAAACATGATATAGCACTAGACCATATCGTTTATATAGATATAGTTTATTATGCATTAAAATGACTATACATTTCTTCCCTTGAGCCACCAATTTGTTTTTATTTATCCTTTCCCTCTGTCCAGGTCTCCCTCTGCTCGTTGACGTTGTCACGTCAGGGTCTCCAATGACTCCAGAAAAAAGAAAAAGTTGCTGGACCACTGATTAGTGTGTCAATAAATAACCGAAGCAGCAGGGTTAGAGGTGGTGCACAGGTCTTGACCTGTGTGCATTGTGGGATTTGTAGTACGAGTGGTGGGAGTGCGGTTTATTAATGTATGAAATTCTCTGGCCACAGAAAAAATATCGATACATATCGAGTATCGCCATTCACCTAAAAAATATCGAGATATGACTTTTGGTCCACATCACCCAGCCCTCCTGAGAACCTTCATAGAATAAATGGTCAGTTGCCTATCTATATGAAGTCTAATCTAATTAAGACGGTGGTTTCAAACACAGCCAGGCATTTCTAATTGAATCTCTCCCCAGCGGATGAAGCCACATAATGAATGTGGGAGCACATGCACACAAAATGTGGCTAGGCCTCATTGGCATGACTGTGCAGAATTGAGGCATTAATGGTAGGCTCTTTTACCCTTTACACCCATATATAACTGTCACCTTGCATAACAAATGAGGGGCTGATTTGAATAATTGGGTTTTATAGGGGAGAGGTGGTAGAGAATCTGCACCAGTAGTGATTTTCCTCTAAAGTGTGCGCGCGTGTGTGTGTGTGTTCACTCTGCCTACCTCCTGCCCTCATTTTCAGCATAATCACACTAGAGTTAAAGTGATATGCTGGTCTTATGATCCTGTTCTTTTATTAAAAATGACTTTTTGGTTGCATTGGCTCTTCCTCTGAGATGACTGATACGGTGGAGTTTGACTCATTACGAGAGGCCCTTTTCCTACTGTGCCATGTCAAAATGTCTTCCATGGAAAAGGTCTATTTTTTTTTTTACAAGTAAGCCTGAATTGCATGAATTAGACTGAATTACATGCAACTTAAAACTATAAATGAATGAATGAAATGCAAAATAAATATGGGAGTTAATATGGAGGCAAATGAATATAAATTAATTTAAAAAATAAATAACAATTTACACAACAGTCCATTAATTATCCACCGCCTATAATTTTTTTCGGCTAATGGGCTGCTGTTTGGTCAGTTTCTGGTTTTGCCTGTACAGTTCAGGAGCAGCAGGTCTCAGTTTGGACAGCAGCTGCTCCAACATTCTACTTTCTTTCTGTACTGTAGTGTATTAGCATTAGAGTAGCACCACAGCAGAGCAGACGGTAGTGCACAGAGCGTTTATCTAGTAGTAAAATTCGGTATAACTCATCCGATTCTAACTAGTTAGAAAACTTACATGGTTCTTTTAATGGCAAATGTAATTATCAAGTTATCTATTTATTACATTTTGATTTTGCTAGCTTTGGTCCTACCCAACACTCAAAGCAGTTTATGCAGTACAATAGTGATACTCCCTTGGATGTTTCAGCAATAATGGCCAGCCTTGACTTCACACGCATATGTTCAGTACATCACCATGGAGAACCAGTTTGTGCTGGTCACGTATTTGCCATTATATTTGAGTCAAAGAGCTAAGCATCCATCTTTTGAAGAAATATGTACGCTGTGATCTTTGAAAAGCCCTAAAGATCATTCAATGACACTTACTGCTACTCTGAAGACTTTTCCAACTGTCTGGATAAAAAATATTACGTCTGCTGTGCAAGTTTTAAAAAGATATTTAATGTCTCGTGCAAGTGCAAGTGCAATACTAAATTTGCTGGAATATCCCTTTTTATCAGTATTAAATATCAGGTTCCAGTGGCTTCAGTCCTAAAATAGTCTTTAAAATTGTATCAATCAAACCAAAATAAACACAAGCACATGTGTTTGTACATACTCACAGTTTCCTAATGCCAGCCAAGGAACTAGATGCACTGTGTATCCAAGGCAACCTAAATTAGTCCCAGCAGGTGTGTGTGGGCATCATGTCTCTTTGCTGAGGACAGAGTGAACAAGTGGGCAAGCAAGAATGAATGAAAAGAACAGAAGGAGAGAGAGGAATGAGAGAGAGAGGTGAGAGTGCAAAGAAGGAAACAAGTGTGGAAAAGCAGGAGTGGAGGACTCGTAGACCTGAAGACCTGAGAGGGAGAGAAGACGAGAGGCAAAGTCAGAGGTTGAATGTGATTAGAAGAAAGCAGAAGAAGGAGAAGGAGAAGAAGAAGGATGGGAGAGGGAGGGAACGAGGAATGATTGGATCAGGGAGGTGAGGGATGAAAGGGGAGAGTGGTGCAGAGGGTGAGTCAGAAGGCAATGAGAGTGATTGGGAACTAGCATGCTGCTTATTGCATGCCATGAAGAATAAAGTCAGCAACCACTCTGCAGTGTGTGTGTGCGTGTGTGTGTGCGTGTGCGTGTGTGTGTGTGTGTGTGTGTGTGTGTGTGTATGCACTGCAGAAAAAGCTATTAAGCAATAACAGCACAGACAGAGCTAACTAAATTACATCTCCAAAAAGACAAGACTTGCTGCCAAACAGACATACACACACACACACACACACACATACACACACACACAGACCGTGTTTAGCAGTACAAAGAAATCATGTCTGCACACATGCACGCTCTCAGACACAAACACACGCAATAACACTCACTTACATTGACTAGTGTCTTGGTGACAGAAGGGGTCTGAGAACACAGACGGCTTGTGGGTGAGATGACGCACAAGCGCACACACACACACAAATCTTAATAGACACATGTATGAAGCCTGTTTCTCTGAATTTTCACAAAAATTACCATGATGGAGAGCAAAGGCAATCAGTGTGTGTGTGTGTGTGTGTGTGTGTGTGTGTGTGTGTGTGTTCGTGGATTTTGTCACAGCTTTTGGCAGCGTTTGTGTGTTAGACAGCTCCTGAAGGTGTTGATTGGTGAACGTGTGCATGTACGTGTGCGATGGCGTGAAGGAAGTGTGTGTCTGCATTTTTCTTTCCATCCCTGTAGCATGCGTCGTTCACCTCCTCTCCGTCTCTCTGAGGTGTCAGCCTGGCCCCGACTCTGAAAATGTTTTTGCATTTTCCTCATTAAATATATTCCAAGATGATCGTGCCTTTGGTGCTCTGTGCTAACACTGTTAAACACTTCTTTATTACTCCAGAGTGTGTTAGGATAACACCTACCTGTTATCACTCAAAATGTGCCACCAAATGGTATCACTGGCTGGAAGCACTTCAGCTCCCCACAACATTTAATGGTATAGAGCATTTTTCAATGTGTTCATTATGTTCTCATTAACTACTCTACTTCTGTGGTTGGAAAACAAATAAATGTCTGGCACATGTGTAATGTCTGTGAACAGATATCTGCACATGAATGATGAATCTGTAGGTAAGGAGCCAAGATTTCCTACCAGAAACCTCCTGGTTGTCAGAGTTGTATTGACCAAGTGGCCTTTGGTTGCAACAGTCCGTGTGGAGAGCAACACATTGACCGAAATACAGAAAAAGAACTGGCTAATGTCTGATGACGGTTTTGCTTTTTATTAAGTTTTCTAGAATCATATGCAGATATCATAAGAGTTCATACAGTAGAGATCAGCCAGACGAGTCATTCTTTAGTATAAAGTGGACTGCAGGTAGCCCAGAAACGTTGGTCATTGGGTTCCAAGACTGGTATGTGCGTAATGTGGCGCACGTCTAGAGGCGGTGTTAAAGGAATCTAGTATATTGTGCAGCCTTGGGAAATGTAGTACATTGGCCGCCTAACCCCCAAATTCCAGTTCCGGGTACGGATGCAATGCCTTCCGTGTGCGCTGCGGTCGGCAGAGCAATATGCGGCCATTCTAGTCAATGTTTCAACCCCCACTGACCCCAGTGTGGTCCAATTCAGAAGTGTCCTGGAAGTTTGCATCTGCTCTGCTCTGCAGGGAATATGCGTCTGTTCTATTTCTGACGGACTGCGCTAGCAGGCTGCGTCAATTTGCACAAAGCACCTTGAGGTGGCCAGAAGTCAGACAAGAACAGCACTGAAGAATCCGGTCGGTGCAATTGTAAAAACAGCCAAAAGAGAAACAATTTAACTACATGGCATATTTACATATTTACAACCACGTGAACCAAGAAAAACATGACCAAATCTGAGAAAGTTATTAAAGTCTGGCAGCCAAAACGCTCGAGAGGCTCCTGGTGGGGTTTGAAGTCATATGAAAGACCAGTCTACCCAGACTCCGTGACAGCCAGATGTTTTCTTGGTGAAGGTGGATGCCAAAGAGTGACATTATTTGAATTAAAGCAACAGTTCCTCAACAGGTGAAAGTATCAAAAAGAATGGGAATATTCATCATATTGTTCTGCTTAAAGAAAAAGAGTGTTTGTGTTTTACTCATTACATTAAATTAGTACATTAAAAATATAGAAGGCTATTAAAAAAATAGTCTGAGTGTTACATAAACATTGGTTCTATATGCTCGAGATTAAAAGAGAAGCGGGGGGTAAAAAATAAAAAGTGTGTGTGCTGTGAGTGTCATTAGTGTGAGGGGCTCCCCACTGCTCCCAAGTGTCATTTCCCTACGGGGGAGAAAAGGGAAACGAGGACAAGCCTGGAAGAGGGGGAGGAGGAGGGGGGGGGAGAAATCTGCTGTACTGAACAAGAAGCATTATGAATTATGGTGTGTGCGTGCACATCCTAATGAGTCCCCATCAAATGAATGTTTTGTTCCAGCAATTAGTCACAATTAGTAACTGCGTATGCATGTCTCGCACACAGTGTTATACAGTATATTAGCCGTGAATCTGAGTTTCCTGTTTGCTTGGGTGAGTATAGCAGATCTGTTTTGTGTACATGTGTGTATGTTTTGTGTTTGGCTTTGTAGTGCCTCCATTTTTCTGTCAACTTTTGTGCTGTGCATTTAATAATAAGAGTGTCATAGATCAGTGTAGTCCGTGTTGTCCTCAGCCTCTTCTTGTCCCCTTACATAATAGGTAATCAATTTTTAACATACAGTGGCAATAGTCTGTCAGTTTCATAACATGTGACATGACATCATAACGTGTGTTTTTCATAACCTCTACTGGTGGTGGTCGCTGTCATATACCTGTCATCATATTTCTATCCCGTCTTTAATCAAAATGCTAAAACGATATGCAGATGACACTCTAAGGTCATTCCTGAATGAACAAACAAATAGTGATATTTAAAAGGGCCAGGTTACCTAAATAAAGAATCATAATTTGTCACTTATCTTTAGAGGTATCTATCAATGTCAAACTGTCAACTATGAATGGAAATATGGCAACATAGAGGTGTTGCATTTACTTTAAATAATCTATCTACAACAACATATTGAAGAAATCATTTAAATACATATTGATGAAAACAATGTGAACCCTGATCAAATAAAACAAACAAAACAAAAAGCAATATCTGCTTAGATAACACTAGAGATAAGTAAAGAATATGTGCTTTTATTTTAGAGAATTGACCTTTTTCGGAAACCACAACCTTTCCAGGTCTTATAGATTTCTGTAATTTCCCAGAAAGAAACTTAGACTTTAAATTCATAAGAAGGTTTCCCAGAAAGGACAATATGATTTGCTACTAATTATAGGTCAAACGTAGACAGGGTTTAATTGGTACACTTTCAATTAATTGCTAACATAAGTGACACCTCAGGTCAGCTGAACATACAGAAATGTCACGTTTGATTGGAGGCAAGCATATGATTATTACATTATGGAAATTCCTCTAAAAGACAACGTACTCAGAGCTTTGACTCTGTTTTTCTTGTAATAAACATCAAACATGGATCTTTAAAGGAAATGACTGATCCTTAAAGCATTATTCAAATTGCCAAGCTCCGTCTTTCCTCTGGTTTCATTGTTGTCTATGTGTGTGCACTTTAGATCGACCTCTTCATTCACCTTCCACCACTGAAATTATAAATTTCATTTCATTATCAAAATTGTATTGACTCACTCTGCTTTTATACTCATCAGAACAAAGTCAAACAGGATTTAGGATGGAGTGACGACATGTTTACTGTTGCTCAGTATGTCAAAAGCTGACCCAGCAACTGTTAATGGCTGTGCCAAGTTCTGGGTAATGTAGTTTTGATGTGTGTTTCTGTAGCCCCTAACATGTAATGTTTGTGTTCCTGCTAATCTCTGTAGTCTGCACGGTTCGCTGTCAGAAGTTCCTGATCTCGCGGGTCGGGGAGGACTGGATCTTCCTCATCCTGCTGGGACTCCTCATGGCGCTGGTCAGCTGGGTGGTGGACTTTTGCATCGCCATCTGTCTACAAGGTGAGGCATGGAGGAAGGGAGGGAGGGAGGGAGAGCGGGAGGTATTGGATTTTGTACCTACAGGTTGGGGCATGAACGACGGAGGAGTCAAAGACAGATGACTTCAGTGGTAACAGATAAATTGTTAGAAGCAAGAAGAGGTGTTATTTATGTTATGATGCACAACATGTAGAATTGATCCAGATAGCAGGGTGACGAATGGGAGGGGAGGGGGTGGGATGCAAGGGACATCAGCTTTTGGTGAAGCACGCTAACAAACTGGTTAAAAACCTTCTGAGTTAGGGAGCCTTGTGTGTGAGTGATCTGACCCAAAGGAGCCTGGAAAATGAGAAAGGAACCGAGGATTGAGCCTTGTGGACAACAATTAGAGATTGGTGACTGAAAGGGTTCTTAAAGGGTTAGATGTGTCTTTCTTCATTTGATTTTCATTTAAAATACATACAAATTAATCTTTAAATACATGTAGATGCATTTTTCTTTGTCATGCTTTACACGGAAAAAGATTAATTGAAAAACTCATTTAAAAAAACAAACTCAATAGAAAACAGAAAGCTCAGTTTACAGTTTACAAGACAAGAGTGCCAAATTGCCTGTTGTGTGTCCATGCGGCTTCAGCCTACACTGAGATAACAAGACTTCTGCAAAAATCTCACTGAGGTCACTGAGGCTCGGTCTCTTGGATTTAGATGTGTGTCTATTTGGCCATTTACGATACTGGTGCTTGGAGACTCGCATAACAGCAATCATTTCTCACAATATGTTACACATCATGATCCAATGATGTCTTGTTGAATGTGATGTTACCAAAGAATTTGCAATTTAATACAAGCATTTCACAAAGGAAGCTACACAGGAAACAGAAAGTGAGGGATTGAAGTCAGAAAGACGGAATTGGGGTGGATCAAAGGATGGCAGGAATGATGGATGGATGGATGCAAGGCCTCTCACTGCATCAATCATCTAACCTGGAAGGTGGAAACTGGGGGAGGAGACGTGAAGTGAACGAGGGATTCATCGATACGTCTACATTCCAGGAAGAGGAAGGCAGAGAACTGATCTGAGACCTTACAGGAGCAGAATTAATTCAGAGAAGTCAGGCTGTGTGTGTGTGTGTGTGTGCGTGCGTGCGTGTGTGTGTGCGTGCGTGCGTGTGTGTGCGTGTGTGTGTGTGTGTGTGTGTGTGAGTGTGTTAAGTGTGTGTGTTGTACTCTCAAGGAGAAGCTAACCTAGTCTTCCAGTTATGGTGTACAGTTCTTTTAATTGGATCGAGAACATGACAAACCACCTGTCCTGAGGACACACACACATGTGCACACATGCGCACACACACACACACAATATAGACACTTTTCCTGTCTTTAAATGGTTTATATGACAGCTCTTCTGGATGTACATTTATCTGTGTATTTTGTGTGCATCTGTGTTGCAGTTTTGTGGTTGACATGTTTTCTCTGTTTTTGTGTGTGTGTGTGTGTGTGTGTGTGTGTCCACAGCACAGAAGTGGATGTACGGCGGTCTGGACAGTAACGTGTTTCTGCAGTATCTGGCCTGGGTCACTTACCCTGTAGTGCTCATCACCTTCTCGGCCGGCTTCACTCAGATTCTCGCCCCGCAGGCTGTTGGTACGACCGACACACACACAAACACACACACACACACACTCACACACACACACATATACAGTATAACACATGATCACTAAGGACACTTCATGCAGGGATGGTAGAATCACTTTAAAGTGTGTTGTATTGTGTGTATCAACAACTGATAATCAGTGAATATTTGTTCATCACATAAAAACATCAAATATTTGCTGGTTTTAGCCTCTCAAATGTGACGGCTGTCTTTTATATCATCGTAAATGTAATATTTCTGGGTTTTTGGTTGTAAAAGATGCCGCCCTCAGCATTTTTAGCATTTTTTCCGTATCTCTATATTTTGTACACTAAGCAGTTTATTGAGTAATGGAAAAATAATTGCTAGATTAATCATAACATGCTGCATGACACCCCCCCTGTATAGTATGCCTCCACGTTCAGAGTTGCAGTTTATTAAGACGTTCAGAGCCTGAAACTACAAAAAATAAATAAATGACAAATCTCTAAATTTAGCTCCTAAAACATCCGAAAAAGCAGCTGTGTGAAACAAAAAGGGGCTTCTCGCTCCGAACAAACTGCTACCACACAATGCAATTAGCAACATATAAACAGAACATCTGATCCTGAATTCATCATTTACAACTTTATAAAAAAGACTTGTCTATCGGCAGTTACTCACATGACAAAACAGAAAACAAGCAGCTGGCTCATTATTGGAAGATGACCCAGGATCAAATGGACAGGACAATAATTGTTTTCAGCTTAAAAACAATGATGACTTAATATGTAAAGTCTTCAGATTTGATGAGAGGATTTAACACTGAATTTAAAAATGATGAAATGCTCTTAAACCCGAACTGTATAAATACACGATGGATCCAAAGTTTTGCTGTATTTACATTCACAGATTTATGGAAGAGAGATATACATTGAATAATAATACAAATAACCGTGTGCCAGATTTAGGGCCCTCTGTTTACAGAATATGACTGAAATAAAAAATAGTATATCTATAACTAAGTTTTCATCAGTGTATAATCACCTAAAAATGAGAGTCGTCGTGTTTTTGTTACCTTAGAATGAGACTTTATATCTACGGATGCCATATGGTGGTTTCTACAGTAGCCCAAAACAGAAACAAACTAAATAACGGCTCTAGACAGGGACCATGCTCCTCCTTTGAGAGGAGAGGAGAGTAGAGGGTGAGTCGAGGGGTTTGGAATCGATACCTACACCGCTAGATGCCACCAAATCCTTCACACTGGACCTTTAAAATAATAAGCACATTATGATATTGAGTATACTTTAATAATAATTAATAGGTGGAAAGAAAATACATATTCAGAATCTTGGATCTTGCTGATGCATATTTTCCTTTATTATACATGCTGACATACTGGACTGAATTAACACGTCAGGCTGAACAGGAACAGAGCAAGATGAAACAAAATATCAGAGTGGTGTACCAAAAACAACACATTAAGATCAGCAGAATTTAATTCCTTAATTAACACTGATGTTTAAAATAGCAAATACCAGCATCGTGTGTGCGTGCGTGCGTGCGTGCGTGCGTGCGTGCGTGTGTGTGGTAGTTGCGACAGTGCAATATTACTTTGACAGACTGTAACTCTCCTCTTTTCCCCTGGGGGCTTCCTCTGCTTCAGGAGCAGTCGAGTGAAGGAGGGAAACCCTGTGCACAATTCAAAGCTGTAGTGTACTCTAAAATTCATGTTTGCTTTGTCTGAACTCGGTGCAGCACTCCATCAGGAGCCTGGAGTCATTTCAGCTGCAGACTTTACAGCCACTTCCTTTTTCCTTTCACTGAATTACTGTTTGAAACTAACTGTGTAGGCAGGACACAGAGCTTTGTTAGTTTTTCCTTTATTTTCAGCTCATTATGAAAAAGAGGCCACAGTCTGCTGTGGAAATGAAGACTAGTGGTATAAATATCAGTATGGGCGTATGTTATCAGATATGCGCCATACGTTTTTCCGTTATATGCGGTAGAACATTGGTGTCATTGCAAAGTTTATCGAGCAGAGTGAACCGTGACTTAGAATACTGTGGACGCAGCAGAGAAAGGATGCAAAGGATGCTCTCAGCAATGTCAGCCATCATTGATTGAAGATGTAACTTCTAAACTTCTTAGCATGTTAAATAATATTTAACTTAAATATACTTTATTAAAGTTATTTGTTTCAGAAAGCAGCCTTTTAAGCACGTTTGTATCATATCAGCGCACAACAGAAAAAGTCTATTTTCATCCCAGCTCAGCTGCCATACTGATAATCAGTGAATGTTTCCCCTTTAAATAAAAAAGTAGCATATCTCTCTGAAATGTCCCGTATTGTTTGAGCCCTACTTAAGACAATCAAAATGTTTAAAATGTAAAAAAATATATTTTTACTCTTTGCTCAAAATAGATAGAAGTCTGTCTCGATAGAACAAAATCGGTGTAGTGTAAAACAACATGATGTCTATTTTTATTGGGGAGAATATGTGCCAGGCTTAGAGACTTCCTGTAGTATTGTCATCACTGTGAGGTAGCCTGGGAACCAGCAGGGACTGGAGACAGGAAGTCACTGGTCCTGGCCAAGAAATAGTCCTACACACAACCTCCCCTAAAAAACCTCAACATATCTTTCTCACAGTTTGCTTTTTGCACAGGTAAAACAAATGATATATGTTTTTATTAGCACACTTTAGAGCTTCTGCTGGACAGATTTTGTCTGTTTCACAGAGGCTAACTGTTTCCACCTATTTCCACTCTTTGTGCTATGCTACGCTAACAGCTTCATGTTTACCGTACAGATATCATGATCGTGAACACGCATATCTCTCAAAATGTCACCCTATTGCTTTCAGGCCATATAAGTAATTGCGTGTGTGAGTGTGTGTTTTGTTAAAGTCAGTCATGTGAGCGCTCAGAGGTCAAGTGCTCAGCGTGTGGTAACATTTGTTGTAAGCGCCCACTGTGCTGCCTTTGCAGGTTCAGGTATTCCAGAGATGAAGACCATCCTGAGAGGAGTTGTGCTGAAGGAATACCTCACCTTCAAAACTTTTGTGGCCAAAGTCATCGGCCTCACCTGCGCTTTGGGCAGCGGCATGCCCCTGGGCAAGGAGGTAACACACACACAGACACACACACACACACACACACACACACACACACACACACACACACACACACACACACATATATATACCTTTTATGTGTATGCATCCATGTGTGCATGTCTTTTGAATGAAACTACCCTTTTGAATGGGAAGATGCACTATGCTGGGACGCCGTGTGACACACACACTGCACAGGCTGAGAACTCTGTCAATCAATGAGCCAATCAATACGTGAGTCATAAGACGGAGATGAAAAGCAAGCTGCTCAAACGTGTGTCGAGGAAAAACTTGATATTACTCACAGATATGCTCGTGTTTTTGTGTCTTTCTGTCACTGATACACACAAAGTGTCAATCGCAGGACCATCTCATGAATTCAACTTTGCTTCTTTACGTTAGCAGTGCTAACACTGACCAACATTTAACGGTTATTAACAGTCTGAGTCATTCATTGACTCTTCATTTGTGATAAAGTCCAGACAGGCACCGAGCTGCCATCAGGTTTAAATGACAGCTAACACTGCATGCAGAATAAACCTTCAGTATTAGAGCACAGAATACCATCTGTCTGCAGCTTTAGTTCAAATTGACTCACTCAGACGAGTTCATTGTCAGTCATCAGAAGTGCAGGAACACTGGCAGAGCGGCTTGAAATTCAGATTTTACAGCAGCCTACATCACGCCTGGAGTCAGTGCATATATATATATATACAGAACTAACATGTACATGATCTTCCCAGAGAAACACAACTCCACCCAGGTTCGTTGACATTCCAGTTCCTTACATCCCTGCAACATGAATTACAAATGATGCATAAATGGCACATGATGGGCAGATATGTTCAGGTTCCAGTCGAGAGCAGCGAGTGAGGAATCTGGAGATGGGGGAAGAATCTGTGCAGTGAAATTTCAGATCCCAAAGGGAGGGAGGAGAGTGTTTGTGTAGAGATGTTAGGATCCCCAGCATACATATGCAGATGTTGTTTGTGTCTTGTGCATTCGTTTGTATGTATGTGTGTGAGCAGTCGTAATCCACACTACATTACCCACAGTGTTTTTCAGCAAAAACACTTTTAGATAAGTATGGCATCCCCCAAAAGACTGCCTAGCCTGAAGACTTGTGTGCACACACACACACACACACACACACACACACACACACACACACACAAACACACACATATACACACACATACACACACAATGCATCCTACTGCAGCCGCATCCACAGTTTGGATACAGCTCTGCCCCCTGATCTCCTTTTAACATGAGCATCACTTTTCTGATGTGATGCTTTCATTTTAATCATTTTAGTTCCACTTTGAAGTTCATGCCCAGAATTTTAATATTCACTTTAGACGTTGTTGTTGTTATTGTTGAGTTTTTAAGTGCTATCTTATGTGACACACAACAAAGAGGAGGCCAGAGTGCTTTAAAAAAAAAAAAAAACTTAACTGTACCCGCTCTTTAAGTCTTCTTCCCATCTTCTTCCTCTCAGGGTCCTTTCGTACACATCGCCAGTTTGTGTGCAGCTCTCCTCAGCAAGTTCATGTCCCTGTTTGGAGGAATTTATGAGGTTAGTCTTTTTCTTTTCTTGCTCCCTTCCTCTCCCATTCTCTGTCACTCTTTCTCCATTTTGCTCAACTGCTCAGTTGAAGGAACTATATGTGAAAGATGTCATATCATCTATTATATGCACATTTATTTTATTATTTCACATATACAATGCACACTTCACAATATTAAAAAAAACAGTCTAGCAGCCTGTATACAGTTTGTCTTATTGGTGAAGGTTGTTGTGGCCAAAACCCTGGGGCTGAATAATGCACTGCCTATGTAGTTTTTCTTGTAATATTCAACATTAATATTCTCCTAAAAAGACAAAATAAAGTACAATGATACAACAATACATTAAGAATACAGAAGTTTACATAATATTTATTTTTGTTATATTTCTATTATGTAAAGCACCAAAACTTTGACTACATACTATTTTCTTTACTTAATTGTCTTACTTGTTTATTTTTCTTCAAAATATTTAAATAGCTTAAAAGCATTCATCCATGTGTCCCCCTGAGGATTAACGGCTTCAGTGCTCCAGTAAAAACATGTCACCATACTGCACACCAGATTAATACATGGATACTCTCTCTCTCTGCAAGTGGTTTTAACTGCAACCTGGCTACATAAACTTTTTTTTTAAATGAAAAATCAAAAAATTGTACACTAATTAAAAAAAAGATAGTAAGAGTGTACAGAGAAATGTGTAAGTCCAATATTCACTCTTTTATCTCTGTTTTCTGTCTCCACTAGCTCCTGAGGGAAATATCTGACTCTAAATCCTCAACTAATTTCACAAACCTGTAGCTAACTGTGTCCATCTGCTGTTTGGTGCTGAGCAGGTAGTGCACAGTGTGTTTTTAGAGCTTATTCTCTGAAGACGGCTGCCTGCTCTACAATGAGGGGCAATGAGAGTGAGTCAAATCAGTGAAGTTGCCGGCCATGCAGAAGTTGACACAGCTCAAGTGATTTTGCATCAATTCCTTCATCATCAAAAATTAATCTGGATTGCAGCAGGTTTTATCGTCGGGCAGTGCTGACAAAATAAGAATGTAAGAGTAAAAAGGGAAGGAGAAAAACAAGGGAGCAATCGTTTTATGTGTTTGAGTGTGATTGAGAGGGAGAGGAAAGATACAGAGAGATGAAGGACGAGATGAATCACCAGAGAAAGGGTAGGAAAGAAATGAGAACAAATATGAGTGTAGGCAATCATTTCTGACACTGATGGGACAGACGAAGGATGCAGCCTGATGCTTCTTTATTTTTTTTACACTGCACAACTGTCTGTTTGGGTCTGACCTCAGAGCCGTGAGTTTCAACACTTAACAAAAGGCCTTTTGTTTTGAGTTAGTTTCCCTTTATTTGTCCCTCTATTATGTGTTCAAAAAATGGAACACAAAATGCAAATGTTGTTCTTCTTTTTATTTTTTCATCCCGTGTAAAGTCAACAACCAGTGATAACCCATTTTAGAAATGTTTAATCAGTCTGTTATTTGTCAGCAAATTGGATCTTTTTCATCTTCAAAACCATTTCTGCCCGGAGAGAGATGGAGCGAGATGGAGATGAAAATTTAAGTAGGGGAAGGAAGAGAAGGATGGAAAAGATGCAGATTGAGGAGGGGAAAAGGAAAGCAAAATCTTCTTCATCATCTCCTCCTCCTTTCCCTACTTTCTTTTCCTCAGTCTCCTCTGTACTTTAGGATAGGAGTCCTGGAGCCTGACTTTTATCTCTCTCCTTTCTGAAGATGTGAGCGCCTCTCCTGGGGGATAAAATGGTGGGAAGATGGGAGGGAGGCCAATGAGAAACAGACTGGTTAGTGCCAGAGCCCCAGAGTCCCCACGCTGCATCCACAGTATGACCTGAAACTAAAAGATGATTGAAGTTGATGTTATGAATCAACTGCATTAGCAAAACTGAACCTGATGCAAAGGTGATTTGGAGGATCAACTGGATTGACCATCCACATTCAGAGAGTGAACAGAGTAACAGTCCAAACACAGGCGTGGGAAATCTGATGATTTTTGAATAAGACTGTGATCTAAGACATCCACTGTTCAGTGTAGTGCAGTAGAAAGAAAGTGCACAGAAGTCCATGATATCGCATGCTGTTTTATTGGAGCTTGATCGAGAAGAAGAATTTATTAATACACTTGTTACGGCATGATGTCGCTTCAATACTAAAGATGCTGTCCTCAACTACAATCCTCAATACAACAACTTGATGTCCATAAATTGTCATACTCAATACATGTTTACCCCAGTGTTCAACATTATCTGTCTCTGTAGAGGCCTCTACATTATGTACCTATCTTGTTTGTCTAGTGAGTGTGACAACCCTATGCTCTGACATCGGTCACCATAGTAATGATCAGAATAGTGCCTGCTTTCAGCTGCTCTGTATCTCAAGGAGAAGAAGTCAGTGACCCCATTACAATCTAAGATGTAACACTGTCCCTACAATGACCTAAAGACAAGAATATGCTTGACCCTGTGTAATCCCATATGTGCCAAACTAGAATAAAACATGTCAAACATTGAACCCATGGGCTTTCATAAAGTTTCCACCAGATTTTACAGTCTGACCACAGGGAGTATTACTAAAGTCCCACAGTGATGGTAGGTAGTAAGGTCCAGGTGACAGTCTGCATTCCCAGTAAGCCCTTCAATTGAAATGTCAAAATACTACCATTAGTGGTACTCTAGAATGACAGGTAGCAGCATTGAAGTGTGATTTGACACCCCTATGGCCTCATTTGTTGGCACCTACAAAAACTGTTACACATCAATGCTAAACAGTAAATCTGTTTAATGATCTGACAGCGCTATGGTTACGGTTGTGTTAGGTTTAGGCACAAAAACTTAATTAAGTCAGGAGCAGGTCATGGTTTAGATTAAAATAATTACTTAATTAAGGTTAGGGGACCTCCGTTGTCATGGTTACAGTAATAATAATGTGTCTGAGATTGCAGAATTGCTCTAGAGTCACTCTAGAGTCCCCCCAACAAGCAAGAGTCATCATTACTTTGACCACCAGAGGTTTTTAACAGAAACATAGTTCAGTTGGGGAACTGTTAGATGGGATTGAGGTCAGGGCTCAGTGCACACCAGCCAAGCTCGTCCACACTAAACTCAGAAGTCATTTCTTTATGGATGTGTTGAAACAGAGGGCCCTCCACAAACTGTTGTCTAAAGTATACTGTCGCGTTTAAAGATTTGCCTTAAATGGAAGAAAGGGGTCAAGCCCAAATTATAAAACACAGCCCCAGAGTGTATTTGGACATTGGCCATATATTATAATATAAGAACTAATTATTTCTAGATACATTTTAGACAACTATTTCAAGGCTAATTGGAAACACATTTTAACATCAAACCTCGGAGATGCCTGAAGAATTACATAATGAAAGTTTCCTCAGTCAGAAATATGAAGCAATTTCAAAAAGTCACTGGTTAGGACAAAATGTCCTGGGGTAATAACACAGCATATGAAATATGAATAGTTCAGTCAAACAAAGAGCAGCTTTTTATTCTCCAGATAAGTTCCAAAACTGAGTTAGAAAATAAATGAACTCTTAACTTACAAAATGAGGTACATGAAACCTAATAAAACACATAAAACATCCATCCGCCCATTTTCCACCGTTTATCCTTATCAGGGAGCCAGTCCCAGCTGACACCGGGGGAAGTGTGAGGTTGCCAGGTTCATCACAGGGCTTACACATACAGACAAACAACCATCACGCTCACATTGACACTTACTGCCAATTAACCTGTTGAGTGCATGTCTTTGGACCCCAGCCTGGGTTTGAACCGCAAACGTTATTGTTGTGAGGTGCAACATATATAAATAGATCAAACACATCAGATATGATGAAGACAGTCCGACCATGTTGGACGTGGCTTTTGGACATCTGAATGTCCATCCAGAGAAAAAACTCTAAAACACCATGAGCCTTTGAAATTACAGTCTTGGAGAAAATGTGCGGCGCATCAGACAGACAGATTATTATTTTCAAATTCTTGCTCATCTGTAGGATGCACTGTGATCTTCCTATTGAAAACAATCTATGTTGACATTTACCTTATATACACACAAACACAGAGTTCAGTTTTTAATATTTCCATCTGCCTGTTGACCTTTTTATCTTTCTTCAATCATCATCATCATCATCATCATCTCCTTTCAACCCCCCTGTTACACTTTCCCGCTCTCCCCTCCCTCTCTAGAGCGTTGTGCTGCATTTTATTGCATATTAATGCTGTGTGTGTGTGTGTGTGTGTGTGAAGTGTCCCTCTGCAGCAGTATCCTGTCCTCTTCAGAGTTTGTAGTAGAGTGTGCTAATGTATCCCGTGGGCTGTAAAAAGCAGCTCTTTGTTTCAGCATGCTGAACACTAAAAACTGCACACGTGTTCCTCACACACACGTCGCTGTCTAAAAAAAGGCAGACACGTGTCAGCTGATTGAGCGTAATTGTTTTGGCTGAAACTCTGGGGACTTTGTTAATTAAGCTGGCTGTTGCATAATCAGATTTATATTTGTTAAATCTCACAGTGATGCAAAGTAATGCTTGGTAGTGACGGCAAAACGTGTTATTCATATTTTCTGAGAAGCTTAACTTTATCTCTTACTTCCATACTTCCTGAAGGAGCCCTGGACTAAGGTAATTCAGTCTCCTTTTCCCAGCATGCCTTACTTTGCAGTCATTTTCAAGTTGATTTAAAAATAGCTAAATATTATTCTAGTATCCAGTCACTGGAACAGTTTCCTTTTTATTTATTTATTTTAAAATCATCACATCATATGCTGGTATATTCTATATCAGCTTGTTTCCACAGTAAAATGTATTCAAACCCAAGAATATTTGGACCTGTGTTTTTTTTTTTTTAATGCCTCCCCTTATTCCTTCAAATAGAACTGTTTTTGATGTTTTGTGCATAATTTCAGGCACATATCTCAAAAAATGTAGCTTCACATAGTTCACAAGTTTTTCAAATCAGTGATTAAGGTGATTTAGCATTCACCTGTTCTTTTTTTATACATATGGAAATATTCATATATATATATATATATATATAATCTATTATATATATAATATATTATTATTATATCTATATATATAGAAAATTCACAAGTGATCTGCACTGTTTGAGTCATGTACAAATAGTTTCCTATCCTAACCATCCAGGGGGAAACCTGCAGCTTAACTTAGGTTATAATAATGTAATCTAATTTATTCATTTTTTCTTTTTATGTTTGAAAGAAAGTTTTTCAAAATAAGAGACAACACAAAAGAAAAATGCAAACGTAAAAACTTTATATTCTATATATATATTCTTTCCATCATTTTGTTGTGGCTCACTTTGGCATAATTATTATTATTATTTTCTACAATAACATGGCTGCTGTGGCAGTTGTTTCTTCCTTTTCTCCTCTAGCCTCACTGCTAAACCTAAGCTCTGCAGTGTTAAAAGCTTCTTTTTTACTTTTGTTTGACTTTTATAGGAATAAAAATTAGCCATCAATGAGGTAGCCTTATGCACCTACTGTATGTGGGGCCTTCAAGTAGGCCGATGATCTGATTAACACACGCCTCCAAGTGCACAGGTGGCACTTATTGAGTGGAAAAGAGCAGTTTATGTAAAGTTTGCTTAATATGACTTTGAATGCACGCTCAAAAAACAACCTGAGGAATAAAACTACAGGGTGAGTTAGTGTAAGAACAGGACAATGCGTGACGTTCAATGTTTGGATGCACAACGTGTGTGATTTGATGCGATCAGATGATTGTCATTATACAGAAAGTGGTGAGATAGGTCATATTTTTTAGAGTGTCTGTCCCTGTACAGTACTTGTGAAAATGTTCAGCAAACTTCCTGGAAAAAGTCATTTAAACTTCAAAGAAGTGGAAATATTCCAGCCTATAGAATTTTTAAAAAGTATTCATTCAAGATTAACATGTTTTGCAGTGTAAGCTGTATTTGCAATATCTTTCTTGACCACCCCTTTATATTACTCTGTCTTTCTCCATCTTTCTGTGTGTGTGTGTGTGTGTGTGTGTATATCTATATATATACATATATATGTAAGCAGCAGTACAGCATGCTAATCAGACTTTCCCACTGTAAGTTTGTAAGACCAGGATAAGCCACTGAGTGTACAGTCAAAGGAGAAGTACACACACACACTTACACACACTAACCTGTCTTTATCACTGCCATGCTGGCTGAAGGAAACCAGTCTCATAGGAATGAAGGTAAGTAAGATCAGGCATGTCAAAAAAGGGCCCTCTGACCTGCAGTCATTCAGTTCAGCCTTTTCATTTATTCTGGCTCACTTCTTGTAAGACTGCAACTCCTCATCTGATCACAGCCTCATCATTATTCTCAGGCAACGCGTTATGGATGGTGTTGGAATGGACTGTGTGGTTACAGATGCTCTTTGAATGCTTTTAAAGCATGATTTTTGCTTTGTGAAAAAAAAATCTTTTCTGCAGTCAGTAGTTTAAAGAGATTGTCGGCATAGTTTCCAAAAAAGTTGGAATGCTGTGTAAAATGTGAATAAAGATGGAATGCAATGATTTGAAAATCCTTTTCACACCATACTCAAATCCACTTCAAATGTTCAAACTGATAAAATAGTTTTCTGTAAATACACGCTCATTTACGATAACTATACACTCATTTGATGCCTGCAACACATTCCAAAAAAGTTGGGACAGGATCACTAAAAGATAGTGAAAGCTGAGGAACATTCCACAGGTTAACAGGTAATTATGATTGGCTATGAAAGGGGCAAGGTTGGAAAAGAACTTTCTCAGTGCACAGTTGCACAGACTTTATGGATTTCACCATCTACAAAATTCGTAATATCATTAAAAGATTTAGAGAATCCAGCACCTAAGGAGCAAGGCCGAAAACCAACATTAAACGCTCATGTTCGCCGCCTTCTTGGGACCCAAGCTGGTTTCACACTGTGGAAATCATGGACGTTGTGTCCTCCAAGCTAAATTTAAAGCGTCCCATCTTTTTTGTGATTAGAGGTATGTTATGTTTAATATTTAATGTGTTCTGCAGACTGAAATGTAACCGTGTGTGTCTGTGTGTGTCTGTGTGTGTCTGTGTGTGTCTGTGTGTGTGTGTGTGTGTCTTTCAGAATGAATCGAGAAACATTGAGATGCTGGCAGCAGCCTGTGCTGTGGGAGTGGGCTGCTGTTTTGCTGCCCCCATAGGAGGTAATTCTTCAGATATAAACAATGTCTGTCTGTACACCTGATATCGTCTCCTGTTAAACCTAGGACTTTATTACATGCTAGTACAAGTACATAGACAATATGAGTTTGTGTGAGTGGCATCATTTAGTTTGTTGTACAGCTCATTGTAATACCAAAAACAGTCTGTCGCTACATACAGTATCTGTGCTTGTGGTGTAATTTTGGATTGAAAAATAAAGATTACATCCCAACAACTGAGACAAGGTACTGGTCTTGACAGCTAGACAAGTAAAACCTAACCCTTCCTCACCCAGAAATGTCACTTGAACTAATTTAAGGTCCTGTGTACTCATACTTCGAATGTCACATATTTATGTATTGCAGTTGTTTGGCAATAACACCATCATCACTCCATTACATAAACTTTTTGTACTGTGTTAATGACCCTGACGTTTGTGAATACCTTTATCACGTGTAGTACACAATGGGCAAAATATGACTGATCAATTTTAACATTTAAATGATATGTTGTGTTCCAGGTGTGTTGTTCAGTATTGAAGTAACGTCCACGTTCTTTGCGGTGAGGAACTATTGGAGAGGTTTCTTTGCTGCTACCTTCAGTGCCTTCATCTTCAGAGTACTGGCTGTTTGGAACCGAGACGAAGGTAAAGTGGACTTTTTTTTTTCTAAATGAATTAAGAAAAACTGTTCTTGAGAAAGAACATCCATATTTGGACTCACTTGGACCTTTACAATTCACAATATAGAAACCTTTTTTTAAAAACCAGTGTCTGTAAATAAATATTCTTCTTCCTTCACTCTTATTTCCAAAATAGTGTTGATCACAGGGCACAGGCATTGAAAGATGAACTCTAATCTTGCACAGCCTCACGTTTGTCTCATTAAGCTCACATAGAAAAAGAAAAGGCCTTTCTCACAGTGGACATTTTGTCATAGCAGAAAACAAAAGGTGTGATTGCTGACATTTACGTTGGCTCCATTCCATTTGAGTGTCCATGTCAAGCCAACATTCGGTCAACATTTAGAATATCAGCCCTCTGGACTTAGAGCACTGAAATGGATTGACCCAGCATTAATGGTTTTAATGACACTTTTCTTGCCGTGCATGACGTGTCAAAATGTCTATAATGATCAATGAGCAAAGAACAAAGACACGTAGACTGTGACAGCAGGAAACAAAGTTTCAGTTTCCAGGGATGGATGTTCAAACTTTCAGCCAATCCAGAGGCTTCCTCACGATTTCCAGTGTCTTGTTAAAGCAAGTTTTTGACAACAGGACTGTGTCAGCGTAGGAGTTTCGATCTGCACCTCCACAACGACCTGAACTTTTTGTTTACTCCTCACTAGTTACCTTCAATTAGGAACAGAACTTGAACCCTTGACCAGTGCACTGCATCTGATTGCAGGACCCATAGATCTTGTTCTGGATCTTGTCTCATGATTTGGATGATTGCTTTGGCAGTGGTTCGCTCTCGTTCCTCACTCCTACTGTACTTTGTGTTTCTCCAGAGACCATCACAGCCCTTTTTAAAACCCGTTTCCGGCTAGACTTTCCCTTTGACCTCCAGGAGCTTCCTGCCTTCGCTGTCATTGGGTAAGTCACGATCAGTCAATTTATAATTTCACAAATAAATTAAAAAAATAAATAAATAAAGGGATAGTTCGAGTTTTTTAAGGTGAGGTTGTATGAGGTACAATAACAGTAGACAGTAGATAGTGGTCAGCAAGGATCCCGGCACAGAAGCACAGCTATCCACACAGGGTCAGCAGAAAAACCTATTCTAGCCACATAAAAAATGCACCAACTCAAAAAAAAATCTATTTCTGTTCAAGTGTTTGCTGAATGTTTTCACTGCTTTACCTTTACACAACCAACATACAACCAAACATGCCCTTTTATAAATAATTCCTCATGAGACAGTGGTAAAAAAACAAACATTTTTTGATGTAATGGTATCCAAATGAACACAGATTTCATTGGCCCGAGAAGTCCAAAGAAAGTTCTAATAGATTCAAACACTGACTCATTATTTTTGGTCCATCCGGTTGTTCTGACAGGTATTCCCATTTGCAGAGACTGCAGCATTAATTCAGATGTTATTCAGTAGCTGCTCTCTGTAGCCTGTGAAGGTGTTACTTCAGGGTAGCCTGCGTGAGTCACCTAACATGGATAATTCAGCCCGCAACAGTTGCTGGCGCACTAAGGCATGTCTTATTTTATCCTGCTGTAGCCTGAGGGCTCCTCTATGACTGTGAACGAGACCACGGGCTCCTGGAAGGAAACTGGTGGAGAGAAGGAGGGATGCTCTCCCTCCCCCTCCTCCCCTCTCTCTCTCTCTCTCTCTCTCTCTCTCTGTGTAACTCTGCGTAGGCTCCCCAAGAGAAGAAAATCCCTCTCTTCTTTCTCATCTTTTGTTCTTTCTTTTTTTTTGCACAGAGGTGTGAACACCCACTGCTACACCAGTGGCTTGCGCATACAGTACTTTTAACACTGCCTCCAGAGAGAGGGAGCGCTTAGCCCCAGTTTTACACTCTGCTTTAGTGTGTACGTGTGCACTGGCACGTCTGTGTGTGTGTGAGGGGGAGGTGGTGTGTCGGCGTGGTTTCTATCTTTCCTGCCAATAGCTGTCAGGCAGAGAAAGTCGGTCAGTGTCTCAGTCAAGTAGGCCAGAAAGAGTTAGTTGAGCGCTCCATGCTGCCAAGGGCACGTCTTTGAAGAGTCACACACTCTTCTACTCACTGTTGACACCCTTAGGGTTAAGCAGTTTGCCATTGTTGTGATGACTGTCCAATGACAGCCTTCAACCTCACACCAATGGAGCATTTTCACTACAGCCTCATTGTACTGTGGTTACAACAAATGCATTTTCAGGTTTGTGAAGCAGTGAACTCCAACATGATTCTTTCTTCACGCAGTGTTGTTCATCATGTCACCTGTGAGGTCTAACAACCTACATGGAATGCCTTTCCTTTCTCATAAAATGTAAATACAAGTTGATAACAATGAAACAAGTTGATTTTCTCTTTGGTAAGCGAAGGAGTTCAAGTATCTTGTAGGCTTGTTCACAAGTGATGGGAAAATGGAGCACGAGATGGACCCGTGCTGGATCTGCAGTATTGAGGACGTTGTACTGGGCCGTTGCCAGAAGGCGAAGCTCCAGATTTTTCTGTCTATCTATGTTTCAACCCTCATCTATGGTCATGAGTTTTGGCTAGTGACCAAAAGAATTAGATTAGAATTAGAATTAGATTGTGGATACAAGCAGCTAAAATTAGTTTCCTTCGGAGGGTGGCTGGGCTCAGCCTTAGATATGGTAAGGAGCTTAGACACCTCGGAGAAGGGTCGCTGCTCCTTGCATTGGAAGGAGCCAGCTGAGGTGGTTTGGGCCTCCTGGGCACATTCTTTTGAAGGTGTTCTGGGCACATCCAACAGGCAGGAGACACCAGGGAAGACCCAGAATTCACAGGAGGGACTATGTAGCCCATCTGGCCTGGGAACGTCTTGGGATCCCCCAGGAGGAGCTGGAATGCAGTGCTAGGGAGAAGGACCCATCTTTTGCTATGCTGCCAACTGATAAGGGAGATAGTGTGAAACCGTCAGTGGGAATCTGTGTTGTGTAACCTCTGGGCTTTATCTGTGTGCACATTTGTCCTCATGCATGCACTTGTAGAGTAGTTTGAATATAGGGATAAAAACCTCCACAGGGAACCCTAAAGGATAAGGCTGACAATAGTGTATATGTGTCTATCAAGACCTTTAAGGAGCCGAGACATCTTTACCTGACCATGCCTCTAACTTCGCACGACTGAACTGTACCCTAACCCCGAACCACCACAAATGTATTATTATTTTTTTTTAAATCTACAACTACAAAGCACAAATGAACGCATGCATGCTGTTTTTTCTTTAACTGCACAACGGGAGCAAAGACTCGCCCATCTTCCCGTTCATTATTTATTCAGAGATATTTGACAGAATTAATAATGCAGCAAGATACATTTATAAGCATTAGGTTGTCTGCAGAGCTGTCTGAGTCTATTCTTTTTCTCTCTACCTTTCTCTCCCTCAAACTGGCATGAAGAGGACTCCCACTGAGCTTTTAAATGCATGCTTATGTAAACCTCTTCAACTTTGACACCCCCACACATCCCCATTTATCTCTATGCTCGCTCTCTCTCTGTGTTCATTTTTCATCTCTAGTATGTTTCCTTTCAGTCTATGTCTTTTCTCTCTCTTGTTCCTCTGTATCTGAAGCATATCCCTCCTACGTGTTCAGTGGACTCCTTCAGTCACAGTTTTGCACGTTTCATTCAGTCATGTGGATCGCATCTACCCTAAATATGATTCAGCAGCATTACATTATGCATCTATCACTGACGTCCACCTCCACCGTACTCCACTCATGATTGATGCTTCAGTTTGTTGAAGCTTAGACTCATTTATCCCATTCTGTTTCAATTTGATTACCCACAATGCATTTTTATGCCAAGTAGAAAAATGCGTCCAAACTCTTTCTGTGTGTGTGTGTGTGTGTGTGTGTGTGTGTGTGTGTGTGTCTCAGTATTGCCAGTGGTTTCGGCGGGGCTTTGTTTGTCTACCTGAACCGACTGATCGTCCAGTTCATCAGGAAACAGAAGGCCATCAACAGATTCCTCATGAAGAAGTAAGTCTAACCAGCTGTGGGAAGTAACTAAGTACATTTACTCAAGTACTGTAGTATACTTGAGTGTTATTCTGAGGTGCATTTTGGAGGCATTTGAACAAAATACTCCATTTACTTGAATGTTATAATTACAGAGTGGTTATTCTGCTGTTCCATAGTACTTTTAGTTTTTCTATTGTAAGTACATTTTGCTAACAAGTAAAAGTCTAATTCCCAATCCAGGACTTTGAGATCATTTGTGTGAGTATTTTTACAGAGATGTTGGTGACTTGACATTGAAACATCTAAAATACTAGAGTCAGATTTATTTTCCAGCCTATTATGATGTGTAATATGTGGCTTCTTGGAGGAGAGAACTCGCTGCTTTTCTTTATCATACATCACTGTACAGTGATGAGTCAAACAAAACAACACGTAAAGAGTCTGTAAAGTTGTAAAAAAAAAATTTCATTATTTTGTTATATCTTATCCATTAGATGATTTATCAGCAGATTAACAGACAATAAAAACTCTCATTAGTTTATAGTGAAAACAATAGAAGATTTGCAGTAACCACCATGTTCATACATGAAGGTATTTTTGGTCAATGGAGTTCAAGTTCATTATTTGTTATATCATGATCTGTGAGTGTGAAGCAGCCTATTCCTTTTTGTTGATGTGATGAAGATCACACACACACACCTACAGTTCAACATGTCCACGTCCAGCAGGGCGTTGTTGTAAAAGAGCACAGAAACCAAGTCTACCCAGTATACACGATGCTACCCTGTATACATATAAATGAACATACATGTGCTATTCAGGTGATTTTATAGGTTATCAACACACAGCACAGTTTACAGCGTGAATATAACGCCAGTGTTCTTCCATTAGTCTGAACCCTTGCTGCAGTGACATTAATAATTGAAGACTGCTGTGTTAACTCGCTCATTTACACTCTGAACAGTGTTAAACTGAGCGCTCTATTTGATTCAGTGTATTGATGTCAAGTAAATGTGCAGCATTTTTCACTGGGGTGTAACACACCTTTGCAAATAATAATTTTTGTCTTTAATACGCTCACTGTCTGCCCTGTTCTCTCCCTCAGACGTCTGCTGTACCCTGCACTGGTCACTTTACTTGTTTCCACACTAACGTTTCCCCCCGGCTTTGGACAGTTTATGGCAGGCAAGGTAGGTTCTGCACATGCCCACTCGACAGATGTCATTATTATTATTATTTTTTTTTTTTATATACACACCTCACTGTAATTCAAAACTGTAGCAGAAAGCCTGTGGCATTATGGGCCTTCTACCTGTCGACATAATGTATCTGTTACGTATTCAGTCTGCAGCAACACACACACACACACACACACACACACACACACACACACAACGCTCACATCATGTGAACTTTTCCTCACTCCATGTGAAAACTCTCAGCACCCTCCGAGCATCGTTTGTATTTCTTACGTGACATATTGTTACGGTCTGTGTGCCACGGCACAGAGCAGCTGTGTAATGATCCATTTTAGATCATTATATTGTTTCATAACATCCTGATTACTATTCATGTGTGTGTGATTGTTTTTTTAATACTCACAGCACTGGGCAAAATGTGCTTTTGTGTGTGTCATCTGTGCACACTGGAGACCAGGATGAGCGTACTGTCCCTTTGCTCCTGGGATGACTCATAATGTGTGTGTGTGTGTGTGACATTTCTCTCCAATTTCACCCCCTTCATCTCTCTAATTATCAGAATTAGAAATGGAATATTCTGTGCTTCCTCAAGCCGTACACACACAAATACACACCTTGTTTCTCAGTTTTGGATCCTAATGAGGGGGTGAGTCAGGCGTCTGAAGCTCTAAATCTTCCTACAGTGACCCGCTCCTCTCAAAGCCACCCTCCTCTTGAGAGCTTACTCAGAGTCCTGCATCTTAAATCCATCTGTCTTGTCCCAAACTCCCCAGTCATCATTTCTCTCACATTATCGCCACCAGCTTTCCCCGGCTTTAAAACATCATCTTTACACTTCACCCCTCCTGCTATCGTAAATCTTCGGTGACGTCTTTCATCATCTACACATTCTGACATGATATATGCGCTTTGCGTTTGGGGTGTTTTGATGAGATTCCTAGAAACATGCACCTTGCTGAGCATGCAGTATTTGCATTTGAACTGAAAGTAACGGTGGTCTGTGAGACAGCTTTGTGACACTCAGCTCTATCTGTCATCTTCACATGATGACCCCTCTGTCTCTGCATGAATCTCTGAATGCCTCTCAGACATATCTGCTGTACATAGATGAAGGCACACCACCTTTAGCTGAACAGCTGATCCTCTCAGTCAAACCGACTACACACCATGACATCTACATAGAAAATGACTCCTTATGTCTTGCTCCTACCAGTCTTGCGAGAAACTGAAGAGTCATGACAGATGACTGACTAACCTTCTCTGATCACGTTGCCTCTTTTGCCTGGTCGTGCCACTTTGCACTTCACAACATAAAAAAAAAAAAAACTTGTCTCCTGATACATTACTTGATTACTGTAACACCCTCCTGACGGGCCTTCCAGCCTGCACAGTGAAACCCTTTCAGATGATTCAGAATGTGGCTGCGCGCCTGATTTTGTGTTGCTCCACTGCTCATCAAGCTCCGACATTAAATTCAAATTACTAATGCTTGCCTACAAAGTAGTCTCCGGTTCTGCACCCACCTACTTGAACACCCTTATACAGGCATGTTACCTCACGACCATTGTGCTCATCCTGTGTTGGTGGAATGTGCTTCCAGTTCCTACTAGATCAGGGCCATCCCTCTCTACCTTCAAAAATCTCCTGAAGACCTCCAGCTCTATAAATCTATCCCCCTCTACACCTGTCACAGTACTTACTGCTGCACTAACATGACCTTGTCGCACTGTACCTTGATTGTTTCCTTTTTTTTGTAAGTCACTTTTAATAAAAGTGTCAGTGCTTTAACATGAATTATTAGATGATGATATGATATCACTTCCTGTGGCTTTTAGCTAACCCAGAAGGAGTCTCTGGTGACGTTACTGGACAACCGGACATGGGCCAAACAGGGCATCGCTGAGGAGTTTGACTACATCGGACACTCTCAAGCCTGGAAACACCCGCAAGTCAACGTCTTCGTCACCCTGGTCCTCTTCATCGTCATGAAGGTAGGAGAGAAAAACCTTTTTAATTGTATCAGTAAAAATTGTGATAAGATAAAAGATCCCACACTGGGGAAATACACAGCAGCTTGAGGTGGATTAGAAATGACTCATAAGTAGGAAACGTCCATATAGAAGAAAGTCATGAAGTCATGTTGGTGTTAAAGAGTCTGACAGCTGAACTCCTTCTTACATGGTGGGAGTAGCACAATAGAGCACATTGTAAAAATCGACTTATCTTCAAGCACTTTTCACCTCTGTACATTCGATCCTTCCTTTCTGGTGGCTCCATAGGCAGTGAAGATAAATGAAGGTCACAAGGAGAGTGTGACTTGAACATGAATGTATAATAAACGTGAGGGTTCTGCCCTTTTTTATTCGATACCAGACCTGGGCTAATGGGGAAGTATTGGAACGGAGCCCATCTCTTCTTGTCAGTGGTGAAGAACAAAGGGAGACCATGTTGGAAAACGGCTTATCTCCCCCCTCGCTGTGTTACCAAGTTATGTTCCCGGTCGGCCATTAAAAGTTTCATTCCACTCCGATGCCGTATCGCTGAGTGAAAGCGCTGATGGGATGCATATCTTCATACCTCACTGTTACACTTTGTGTGTTCCCGAGAACATTGTGAACAATCGCAGCTCAGCCTGTCCTGTTTGATAACAGAGGTTAAATAAAAGGTGTTCAATAAAAGCAATTGAATCCAGCCAGGATGGGTTTATGAGGACACTATGATGTGATTTGCAGTAAGTACTGAAACTGGAAAGTAAAAAAAGCAAGTCTAAGGTTAGATTATGATGGCCGGTTCTTCTTTAAATCAACTCTGAAGCAAGCGGATCTCTTAGCAAATGTTTTCTTTATCTGTGAACAGAAAAGTCCGGTCACAGCCGCTCGTCTGTAACCACCGCTGACAGTCGCTTTTGCTGGACAAAATGGCAAATGTGACCTGCAGCATTATTTGTGAGGGAAAAGACACATCCC
This sequence comes from Larimichthys crocea, assembly GCF_000972845.2. Taxonomy (NCBI): domain Eukaryota; kingdom Metazoa; phylum Chordata; class Actinopteri; family Sciaenidae; genus Larimichthys; species Larimichthys crocea. The sequence goes on from NC_040017.1 coordinate 5,520,453, forward strand.
TCTGTGACGTCGCACTACAGCCACAAGAGGACTGTGTTTTTTTGTTGTTGGAGACAGAGGACAGAGAGGTGACTCTCACAAAATGACCTCATGTCACATGTGTTTCAAGAAAATGTATGTTTGCAACGATTAGGTCTGGATATTTTATTCATTCATTCATTCATTCATTCATTGACTGTGGTCATTTGCATAAAGGTGCATAAGAGAAATATCTAAAGATGACTCTTTTTAAAGTACAAAGCATGAATGTGTTCACAAGCAGATAACATAACTATGATATACACTGTCTGTCCATATTCTCGAAATCTACCATTTCTCAGAAAGTGTGTTTTTCAGTTATGCTTCAAACATTTTGTGCGTACCATTTTAAGGGCAAAGCAGCTTTTTCGACAAGCATTGAGGTTGTTGACGCAATCGAGGTGAGGCAAGGAGACGCAGTGCAGGGTCAGAGTGTGAAGAGAAATAATAAAGTACTGCAAAGCACAAGATCTGTTCAAAACACTGTAAGGATTGGATTTGTTTTTCTGTCTTAGTTCGTCATCTTAGCACACACAGTTAGCGGCCACTTTGTCATCGTTCCAGTACAGCAAGATGACTGTCCCACAAGGTCCTGATGGCAGGCACAGAGGCAAACAAACAACCTGAGGTTTTTTGTGATTAAACGGATCAGTATCTGGCTTAACTGAACAAAAACAAAAAAAAACATCACTGTGATATAAAGTATTGGAACCAGGCACACTGCACCTTTGGCCTCAGTGGAAAGAAACAAACTGAACAGTTACTCTATACTCACTTTCCTCTGGCCACCCGTCTTCCTGTTTCTCTTTTGGATTCAATAACAAGAAGAGAAGTTTAGGAGCCCAGATGAACTGTTACTGGTTACTGATGAAGGGCGGCCAAGAGGAGAGCGCCGCTCGCGTTGCTATTAGATTGGCTTTTTTTGTGTCACCCTTATTTATTCGGTTTGCTCTGTTCAGCTGAAATGAAAAGTCCTTTTACGAATACAAAAAAGCACAGAGGGGTTGTAAATCTACCCTCACTGCATCAAGAGCTCTTTGCTGTACAAAGGCAGCCACGCAGAAGAAGAAGTGTAAATAGGTGCAGAATAGAAGTGGGTTATGTGACTACAGTATGTATGCGTGTGTGTGTGAATACATACATAGGCAGTTGGCTGCAGGCGGTGTTACAGAAAGCATTTTAAAATATGTTTTTCTGAACTGTAACTGCTACTCTACTTGACTTTAACATAACTTGATTTACAGGGAAACTACACTAATGTAAAATGCAGATTAAACTTAAGTTGCACAGGAAATGAAGGTAAAAAACTTTTAATTTGAAGTCCGTGGATGGTAAAGTGAGACTATGTAACTGAAAGAACAAACACTTTCTCTCTCTTATGAATGAAAAGCCACATTCATAAGCAATAAATCATACTCCTGCTCTGTGTAAACACTAATGAGGTTTGCTGATAGTGCCTACTTATGTCTGCTATGACCACAGAGACAACTTTCCAGAGAGCAGAACAGCTCTCACCCTCTCAACTTCACTTTATTCTGTATCTCAACAGAAAGCAGAATTACAATAAAGTGCCATATACTGTACGTTGACAGTGACAGCACATAAATAATGCTATGTTTACCTTAAATTTTGGTATTCCTAATTCCACATCTGTTGTGTGATTTGAAAGCTCATGTGAACACTTTTACATCATGAAGATATGAAGGTTTACATTTGAGAACACCATGCAAGTGCAACCAGTCTTTGTGGTTATAAATAACATTAATTGTATTTATTTGTTATATTACCTTGAGATGTCGTGTAGATGGTGTTGACTCTATCTATTATATAACTATTATTTTTCAGTATGTATCATTATCGTCAGTATACGTTTTTATTAAGGCTTTTCCAACAGAATAACATTTAGTATTTAATGAGACAATCCAGAGTGGCAACCTGGAGCTGGAAGCACGAAAGTGCCAAAAACTGCAGTTCCTCACATGGCCACTTGAGGCTGGCTCCAGAAGTGAGTCAGTCTCCATAAGTCCCCATCTTAAAATGTCCAACTTCACAGCAGAAATAAACATGTTTACAGCCTGGTACAAAAAACAGTTTTGGTCTCTATAGCTAATTTCCCTGTTCATGACAGCTGTACTGAGGGTGAATTTTTATATAACTCACCTGTTCAAATGATATTAAGGCTTAACGTTATGCATAATTAACAGTGAGGCAGCTTTGATTGACAGGTGGGTGGCTTGTCACTTGGCTTGTTTGAGCACCCAGGTGTCATTCGGTCTGCCTTAGGTTCACCGTTGATCCACGTATTTGCTGAACTCACAGATGTCACAGATGTCCATTCTTTTACTGCCAGTGGACAATCCCCATCAAAACTATTACGAAGAAAGCCAGATATGTTTATATCCTTCCGATAGGGCCCAAACGTAACCAAATAAACCCACCTGGATTAATAAAGATTTATTACATAACTCTTTTTTTTTTTGCCAAAAATACTTAAAGTGGGTTGATGAAGTTAACTCCACTTCATGTAAAAACAAATAATCTTGGATAAAATAGATTAGTTGAGCTGAACTGCTGCCAAGCAACCCGCACTGCAAAACGTGATTAAACACAGTGAAATGAGCACCAACACGGGCCAGAAGCTCCGGTGTCAAAGTTATGTAAGCGCAGAACTGATGGTGTGACAGTGTGTACCGTAGTAATGGCAGGAACTGACTCACTGTGTCTTTATCATTGTTTGTGAGCAGTCTCTCTCTGTCCACAGCTCAAACTAATGAAACCTATTTTGATGACTTCATGAAGCCAGTGTCGAATGTTCTCTCATTGCTGTCTATGCGTGTGTTTCACTCCCGTCCCGCTTCTGTCCTTTAGCCAAACGTTCTGATGGCTCTCGGCGTCACTGCTTTTAGTGTGACATCTAACCTCTGTGTTTGTGTGTGTTCATCTTCTATGCGCGTGTAGTGTTACCAAAGACAAATGCAGCTTTTCCCATATGTGACACAGAGGTGAGATGTGTGCACTGTAAGGACAAAAACACACAAAGCACACACGCTTATCTAACTTTAATCACCCACCTGCACAAATCTCATCGAGCCCCTCTCACCATCTATCTGTGGGCATGCACTGACTCACATCCTCTCTCTCTCTCACACTTTTACACACACACACAGCATTCAAAGTGAGGCTGTAATAGCTCTGTCTAATTACAGCCTTTGGTTTTCCCTGGATTCAGCCTGGTGATTTTCAAAGGGGAGATTGCTCTCTCCCTCTCCTTCTTGGTAATGAATGGTTCTTTTATCCGACATGGCAGCCATCTTGTCTTGTTGCTCCTTTTCATGCCGACACTTCTGGAAGCCTCTCATTTCCAGTTGCTGAAACATTTGAAAGTGAAGGTGCACGGAAAGGAAGGAAGCGTCAGGAAGTCCGTGTCGGCGGGTCAGCAAACGGTGCTGCTATAAATGCTTGGTACAGTACAAAGCAGGGACAAAGAATGCATCCTCACTGAGAAGTTCACTGCACCTGTGAAGATGTTAGCTAAAGTATTGCTGAGAAAGTTTTTGTGTATTTGTAACACTTGAAAACACACTCTCTCTCACTCACACACACCTGCAAACTATTTTGACATGCTTTGTAGTTAAAAGCTATTTTTAGTGGTCTGCAATTATGCACATCAACAACTCTGTGTGGAATGCGTTTATTAATACAGGTGTGTGTGTGTGTGTGTGTGTGTGTGTGTGTGTGTGTGTGTGTGTGTGTGTGTGTGTGTGTGTGTGTGTGTGTGTGTGTGTGTGTCCTACACCCTGAGTGAGTCCTCTGTTATATGTGTGTGTGTGTGTGTCAGAGTGACAGAGATCTGGCGGGTCTGTAATTGGAGTGGGAATAGTAGAAGGGCCCCTGAGAGTCCCCTGAGGCCCCATTGTGATAGACTGTCCTCTGAATGTGACATACACACAAGCACAGAAGTTCCCCCCAATGACTGACAAATTAAATAGAGTATAAATGTCCTGGATACTGCGTCATAACTGCTACCCTTGACCTGAGTATCCTTCACTTCTCCATTCTAGCTCACTTATGTTCTCCTGTTTTTGCTTTCTCTTTATCTTCTTTACTTGTTCACCTCAGCACCACTGTGAATCATTCACCATTCTGTGAATAAAAAAATATCTCCATCATCGTCCCTCTCTGTTTAATCTCATGGACGCTGTAAAATTCTGTCATGAGAGATATCCTGACCCACAGTGCGTCATGGAAAGTGACAAAGACATTCTAAAAGTTATGAACCTTCCCGGTTCTCAGTGCGGGACGTGGAGGCTGTTTTCCGGGACAGAGTTCACCTTATTGTCGGTATGGAATACTGGGCAGGTACTGGTGACTTTTCCACATATAAATTCATCAATTATTCCCCTTGTAAAGTTTCCAAAGACCTACAACACTGCTGTGGGAAGTATAAAGTCCCTGAGTTCAAGTATTGAAATCACGTCACGTACTGTAATCATCACCTGTATACAGCGGCTGTAAACGTGTGTTTTCGTACAGTGGCGTAAACTTGGCTCTTTTCATAACCAAAAATTCAAGAACAAAAGTATAAGAGAAGGATTGAATGATGCTTTTGTCAGCTTTCAACCTTCAGTAGTCACTGAGCGTTGTTTCCAAGGGCAAAAAACATTTCATACTACAGGTTAGCCTAACATTAGCAGCTAATCTCATCATTCAACCTAGCAACACATTTGTCTGAAACACACAACAAAGCATAACGGCATCGTCTGTCTTGTTCGTCCAAGTATGTAACGGTCACCATCAACAGTTTTGTTAGAATGCAGTCTTATTTTCTTTTTATTCCTCATCATACTTAAAATGCTTTGACTTTTTCTCTATGTCTTCTACCTTGACTATGCAAAAGCAGTTTTTCAAACCAACTTATGGAGCTAAGGTTAGCTTAGTTACCTAGCTTGATACAGATGATAAAATCTGCAGTTGTTTGAGCTGAAATACGAAACGTGCTCTTGCTTGCGTCTGTCTGAAATCACAACTGCAAGTGTTGTGCGACAGCAAAAAGTGTAGCAACAGTAATTAAGTGAGTTGGGCTTAGAACATTATAACATTATTGTTATTATTTGAAATTTCCGTCTTCCAGCCCCATGTCTAATATTCTTACTCAGAGCCATGATGAGGAACAAATTAAATTGAAGTAATGATAAAATATGTTCATACATCCTCAGTAAAACCTGATTAAATTCAAGCTAAGGATTTCCCATAGGTAATCAGTGTAGTATTGATCAATTATATGATAAATCTGCAATTAATATAACAGCACCATATCTGTTGGCTTCAATGAAAGGCCAATATTCACTTGAACTAAACCTGCAGCACTTGGTCTGCCACCATGTTCCTTCCTTAAGTCTTAGAGCAGTTCTGTAGTTAAACAGTTCGGCACCTCACGCCTTTCCGTATTAAAATTATAACCCAAAGTGTACAGCTCTGCAGAAGTTGCAGATAAATTTATTCACCTGAACAAATTATACAGAAATATTCTCATGCCAAAGTTATGTTGCATAGTTCCCAACGGTTTCATGGTTCAGTGAAGGGTTTCTCTTTCTCTTTTCTGTGTGTTCAAAACACTGCTCAAGATTCAGAAATAGCACATACCTAACGTCTGAGAAGCAGAGGAAACCTTGTGTTTGTCTTGTACATCCCTCAGAAATGTATGCAAACATAAATTTATGAGTGGTGTAAATGTCAATAAAGCTGTTTTGACTGTCAGATATCTTTTGTTGTCTATAGGTCAAAACAAACTCAAGAGACTCGTCCAAGAACAATCACACAAGTTTCATTTTCTGATTTGCCACCTCAATGGTTAAAGGGTGGTCAAATTATGGCTTCATCCACTTAATTTAGTTTAGATAATGGTTATGATCATAGTTGATGGGGAATAATTGCCATAATTAAAAAAAAAAAAAAAAAAAAAAAAAAAAAAAAAGCAGCATCTTTAAGACAGGACATGAACCCTGTTTCACTGAATAACATTACGCTAGTTTTTACTTTGTGCAAGATCAAAATAATTGTGTTCATGCTCCCAAATCATTGCTCATCAAGGAAACAACAACATTCTGTCATTTAGAATCCAAAGATGCAACATCTTCCTATATCCACACTATTGGGTTTTCTCAGCTCTCAAACTCAAATTCAACTTGATTGGCCATTTCTGGGCTATGTTAAAAGTGAGAAAATCAAGACTTGTATAAATTTAGGTTATAATATCCAGTGGTTTTAAGTGATACAGAGGTCCTGACAATTTTTTAAGGAAAGACATCAGTCTACATTCATTGCTGATTTCTACTTACCCCCCAAACTTTTACAGCTAAACACCAATCATTTGCTTAAAAGTTGTGTATTGTCCAAAGCCTTGGGGAACCAAGGTTCCACCAACAGAATTAACCATTTTCACAGTTAATCTTACTAGTAATAATTCTGACGGTATCATCATTGCCTGCTTGTATGTACAGCAGTATCTTTTAGTATCATGGAGAAGAGGATCAGCTGTGGCTCAGGTGGTGTAGTGCGGGTCATCCACTAATGAGATGATCGGTGGTCCGATCTCCAGTTCCTCTAGTCTGCATGTCAAAGTAGCTCCCAAACCGATGAGCAGTTGGCACCTTACATGGTAGTCAATGCCATCAGTGTATGAATGTGTGTGTGTGAATGGGTGATTGAGATATGTAGTCTGAAAGCGCCTTGGTCCGAAGACCAAAAAGGTCCTATGTAAGTACAGCCAATTACCATTTCTTGCCTCATGCAATAACCACCTCTACAAAACTATGGCTCTGAGCAATGGTAAGGGAATTAGTCTCCTTCACCAATTTTCTTGTGTTCAGGAACTTCTTTAATGAAATTCATGACTCTGCCACAGGGGAAAACGCTTGTTTGACTTTAGAATTTCAATGCCTTAATCTGAATAAATTTGGTGTTTTACATGTAACGTCAACTAAAATCTGAGTAAAACTAACAATATTAATATTCTGTTCCAGTCACTATGATGTACATTTTGAAACAAGAAATTATTTTTGAGTTCTTGTAATTTCATTGGCATGAGAACTTTGGTGTGACATTTTAAAGAGTTCACCAGCTTCAAAGAAAATTCTCTCACTTCAACAGCCTGAAGGTCTTTACTTGAGTTGGCGTCCAGCTGAGTGTCCTTTGTTATAACACCTGTAATGGATTGTATTCTCTCTGTGATTTTCACCTTGGCTTGACTGCCTCCCATTGAGGTGGTGGATCACTCTGCCTTTGTTTCCTGTCAGTTCTGCAATGACAGAGTTGACAGCTGCGGTAGTATTTCCTCATTTTTAGCTTCCCTAATACCCAACTGACACTGTTAAATTCATGATGTTTCGGTCTTATGATTTCTGACAGCAGTGCCTTAAGCTCTGTTGTGTGTAGTTCTTTTTTTTTTTTAAATCTTAGCTGACATTTTGTGAATGAAACCTGCGCATGAATGGAGCAAAACAGGGGCATCGACTTCCACTTTCTCAAACTTTTTACACCCTGTACCACCTCAGACTATATTCAGGTACCACCAGTATAATACGTTAAAATATAGTAGGCTTACTCTATTCAGCTAGAGCCAGTTCACACAGGAGTCAGGTTTACTCCTAATAGGAAGATTTTTTTTTTTCATTAAATGTTGTTAAATCCTGAACAGCACCAGTTCAAGAACTGGAGTTACTACAGTGGAGAAGGGGTACTCCTGAGCTGCACATCTCTTCTATATAGTTCTGGTTTGGAGTCATGATTGCAGTGTTTATTTTACCTCCACTTACTACCTCCCTGTCACATTTTAGTTAGTAACTAATCATGGAGGTGTGTGCGCTACCTGCATGAATGAAACATTTCTATGGAGCAAGGTGTGATCTCATAGTCTCAAGTATTTCAGTTCAAATTCTTGTAGAATTGATGATATTAAATGTTTCTAAATTAATTTATTTAATTAAAAAATACATTTCAGAGTTTTCTTCGCATACCACTCAAGGGAGCTTGCGTACTAACAGTTGTACCAGTGTTGTAGACAATTTATCTACATTTGTATGGGTAGATTACCTTTATATGTGACGTTCTGACCTACTCAAGACATTTAACATTGCTGCTGATTTGGATCATAATCTCACAAAAAGCAAATTACAGCCATATTTCAATCTCAATAGCTCACTCTCTTTATCTTTGTTCTTTAATGATCAATATTAGTTACAAACTTCTCAGTTTTGTAGCTGAGACAATGATGAATTTTGGCTCAAGACACATTTAATTTCAACGAAAATTATAAAAAGCAGCTCGTATTTTAGCAAGCCCATTACTAATAATATCTACTTATGAAATCTGACTTGCATTTTTTGACTGAATTGAATATTTCTTCTAAAATAGTTAAGCCCTGAAGCAGCTCTGTGACTTATAAGTCTCATTAAAGCAACTGTCAAAATTCATGCAGTTCATTAAGTTATTTTTAATTGGATTTTAATGTAGAAGGTTTTCATGTAAGAGGTTTCATTTTAATTTTTTTTCGCTTATTTTCTTTCAGCACTTCCCGTGTTTTAAAGCAACAACCATCGGGCCTCTGCTCTCTGTTCTTGCCTCAGGGCTCCTGCTTCCTCTGACGTTTTATCGAAGTCAGTTCGAGGTCGGAGATCCTCATAAATTTTGATGGTCGTGCACTACCTCAGTGAGATGTACACTTAGTAGATTACATTAGATTAGATTAGATGAAACATTAATGATTCCTGTGGGGGAAAGTGAGTCATTGCTGCTGCAAAGAATTGGATATAGTAATAGCTAGGAGGACATAAATAGTAATAGAGCAAATAAAGGGTATGTAGAAATATGTCCGTGAATGCTAATGTGTCTCGTCAAAAACGATCAACTCTCAATTATACTGTCACACTATGCCAGTTTGAAAAGTAATCAAGGAATCACACATGAAAGCCATCCAGCTGATTTTATCCCTCTGTGGTGAATGTACAGCAGGCGCTAAGGTCTTCTAAACTCTAGGAGGGCTTTCAGCAGGACGTGGTTATAACCTTGTAGACATGCACACCCATTGAGTTAGACATCAGATCACGCTGAATGTGATGCAGTGAGATTGTATTTTTGACTCAAGTGTCAGACATTGAGTCTAAAGCATGTACTATAAGGATGGTGGAAGGAGCAGAATACAATACATACAGAGGCATTCAGCATCCAAAAGAGACATCACAGGAATGACAAATACAATTATGTTTCATATATAGATATGGTAGCATACTTATACAACATACACTGTGTAGCCCACACTGACCAACAAACACCGTTCTTAAATGAGCAGATTTCTTTTTGGTTGAGGTTTCTGCTGTTGACCCACCAGTTCATTGTCTTTAGAGTATGGTATGACTGTTGGATTGAGGCAGATTCCATAACAGACAATTTACTGTATTTCTTTGTCAATAGTAGATTATATATAATGTCCATCTATTCATACAATATCAATATATATAATATCTATATTGCCCTTCCAGGGTTTTCTTTTGCAAATCACGGGTTATCTTAGTTATGAATGACCTGCACTTTCATTTAAAGTCATTGTCTTCATGGCATGGTTTGGATTACAGGTGTGATAACTGTGGTATCCAAAACATGAAATATTGATATCATATTAATAATACACATATGATAATATCTTATAAATGATCCTTCTAAAACCATTTCAATTTCTTTCTGTTCTTGTTTTGTGTGTCAGTGCCTTCACCTCTCTACACTCATACTTTATGTGTAATTCAAAACTCTATAAAAGTAAAAAATAAATGTGAAAGTCATAATAATCATAATAATTATTTAATAATATATATTTTAAAATATTTACGATATGAAGTTTTACCCCACTACATGTATGACACTATTGTGACTAGTTTCTTATTTTTATATTTTATACCGAAAATTAATCAGTTTATGAGATATGACACCTTGCAGCAGTTTATAAAAGATATAAATAATATAAAATTTAAGTTCCTTCTTGATCATCTTGGATGATAATCCAATGTCATATAGGTTCAAAGCAGGTCTTTTACTTGTGATGAAGTATTTCTACAGTCTGTTATTCTTCCTCCAACACTTAGCTCGATACTTGAAACAGCATATGGAGCCAGATTTCCAGCCAGAGGCTATCATCATGTTATTGAGACTATTAGGCCATCTCCTTGGCAACCCCCTAAGCCACCTGGAGGAGGACCCTTGGGCAACTGTAACTTTGCAGGCAGTAATCATAAGAGCTGGTTGCCATGGTTAAAGCTCTTTTCTTGTGAGGATGGAGATGCAGCTGCAGCCAGCACGCTGTCACACACACCTGTGAGATGTGCCCGTGAGTGTCCTTTCCCTCATTCACTTTGAGTCGGCTCACGTCATATCCACTAAACTGAATAAATCCAAAAATGCAGTTTACTTTAAAATTTGGCACCAGAAGTGTTCTGGTTTCTATTTGTCGTCTGAATAGTATTGAGTAGTATCATGTTTGATTGGGAGAAGAGGCGGAACACAATGACCGAAATACAATCTTTGAACCCATCTGCTATCATCTGATGACCATTTATAAGCTCTTTTTGAAGTTATCTACATTCATATGTAGATATTTGTATATGGAGATTAGCAGAAATGTGTCTCACTCATCATTCTCGTATAGTTTGGCTTCACTGGAAGCCCAGACACATTGGCCATTCCTCCCAGTGGCTATATCATTGTCAGCTTATAGTCTGCACCAAGCTGTATGAATGTACAAGTATAATACATACATTCACTGTGTTTACTTCAGGAAAACCTCATAGTCCCTCTGTTCTTCAGAGAGTAAAAATTATAGACCTAGTACCAAACTTAAAATATATAAAAATTAACATAAACGTTTTGAAAGAATGAACAAGGATAGTAAATATGTAACATGATACAAACACATACAGTATAAAACATAGGCATCGTGTCCATGACGTCACCCACAGGTTTCTGAAGAGTCGTTATGAAGGCCACAATGCTGTTTTGGTCCGTCCTCCACGTGACTTCAAACCCTACTGGGAGCATTTCAGAAACTGAGCAGTGATCAGATTTTCTTTGGTTTAGGTGCTTCTAAACATGTAAATGAATATTTAGTTACATTTTTCCTCTTTGGGCTGTTCTGTTTTGAAAATCGACTCTCTATGCCGTTTACGGGAAGTGGAAACACTTTTGAACAGAATTGCTGTGGTGCCAGTGGGGTTTGAAACACTGACTAACACCGTGACTAAAAATTCAGACTCAGGAAATTAGCTATAGAGACCAAAACTTGTAGTCAGCACTTGGCGTTAGCCTCATTTCACAGTCACAGAAATTATATAGCAAACAAATTAATGACAAACCAAAAACACATTACAAACATTACTTTGTCACTGATGTCTCAGTATTTTTTTCTTTATACTGTGATGCATTATTATACACTTATGAGCAATTGTTATATTTTATAGTGCAACTTTCCTCAAATAATTTACAGTGTTTTGTTATATAAATGTAACCTATTTGAACCAGTATACTATATTTTTACGTGCAGTTTTATAGTTCAGAAGTTGTGAAATGCTCTCTAAATGCCTCTAAAGATGATTATTGTACACATTTTTATGGCCTTTTCTGACTATTATTGCACTCTGCTCTGACGGACTGTACTTTAGAGGCTTTGAACAGACGACAGCTGCTTTCAGTTCAAGTGAGTTTCATCGCTTACTATGAATTTACAACCTGGTTAAATTGCATTGTTTTCTGCTCAGTGTGGTTTCAAAATATGTTGGACCATCTGTCACACACACACACACACATATACAAACACCTACTCCTCAGAGTTCATGGCCTCTGTAATAAAGTTAAGCCCATGTTATGAGTTCCCAGATCCTTTTAAACCTTTCAGCTCTTATTAAGGTTTTACTGGCTGGAGAGGAAGACCTGAAAGAGGAAGACGACCCAACAGGCATCTAAAGAATAATTCCCATGACTGTCTCATTTTCCCATGAGGCCTCTGTTCTGTATTCAGCTTGTCTGCATGTCTGTTACTCTCTGGCTCACAGCCTCGTTCAGCTCTGATTCCCGTTACCGAGTCTGTCATGGTGTGTGAGTGGGCACGAGTGAACACCTACGCACGTATGTGTGTAGCACAGGGTGTGAAAACGGTGGCGGCGGCAGCGCAGGGTTACAGAAGGAGATCTATTACTTCGGGATGGCAGCCGGCCTTAATTACAGCTAACTATAGACAGAGTGGAGGGAGAGGAAAAGAGAGGGAAGGCATGTAGAGAGCGAGAGAGACGGAACAATGAGAATAATTAAAAAGTCTATTTGAAACCATGAGATTATTACAGCAATGAAGTTTGTGTAATGGCTTGTACAATGCTCTAATTCATACTTCTTTTTTTATACATGCAAACACTGCATGTCACAAATTCCCAACTTTGTGTCCCTTTACTGAATAAATGGCCTGGTCTAAGTGTGTGTGCGTGTGCGTGTGTGTGTGTGTGTGTGTGTCTGAATAGTATTGGCCTGACTAAAGATTGGAAAAGATGCAACTATAAAATGCCACTACAAAAGCAAAACAAAATAACTTCATAGCATATAGAAGCATATTTGGAAGCACATAAACCAAGAAAATGACCAAATCTGAGCAAGTAAGTCTGGTGGGCTAAACGCTCTGCTTCTGAAATCTCTGTGATGTTTGAAGTTGTGTGGAAAATCAGAACAAAAGTTATCTCATGACACTTTCTATACAGAGCAGGTTTAAACAGTACTCAACAATTCCCACCATGAGCAAGCACTTGATGACAATGGCAAGGAAAAGCTTCCTTTAACAGGCAGGAACTGAGCAGAAATCTACTGAATTATTCTGAATATACAGTTACTCCAAAACCCCACAAGGGCATGTCTCTGTCATAATACAGCCGTGACGATGTTTTGGTCCATCCTTGACGTGACCTAAAACCCACCATGAGCGTTTCAGAAGCGTAGCGGTTTGCCCGCCAGACCTGCTGGGCCTGTGGAGTTTGAAACGCGTTACATACTTGCCCAGTGAAATCTGAGGGTTACAAAGACAAAAGTGGCTATGTCAAATTATTCCAAAGGTCCAACATTATTCTGTGCAAAAAAAGAACTTCTGCTTTACAGTGTGTTAAGATTGAACATGAAACACATTTCTGCCACACATTAGTCATAAATCTGACCAATGGATTGTTTTATTTGCTCCACTGTTTTCAAACCTTTGGAATTTTCATGCATGGACCTTCACCTTAATATACACTGACCACAGCAAATTTGCATCAAGTCCTCGAATGTCTTTACATTGAGTCAATATGCAGATGAGATGCCTTTTTAAACTTTGTTTTCTCTCAACACATCATGATCCATGTGCTCAAAATCATCTTAATCACTGACGTAATGATTGATGGCATATTTACTGTAGAGCTGATCAATATTACGGCAGCTGTGTCAAGCTTAAACTGATTTTTAATGACATCTAATGAACCCACTCTAGTGTGCATGAACGTTATTTTTGATCATTATACATTTCAGAATGTCTTAAGTGTCACTGCAGCTTATTCTCCCCAAAATAAACATGCTGACTTTTTCAGACTCATTAACTTAAACTTTAGTCCACATACACACACTCACACACACTCACACACACACACACACACCTTACATTAATGCTCACACATTGTCAATGGTGACATTTCCCACTTTGTTTCTCATTCCTAATTAGCAGTCTCTTCCGCTTGCACGACATAGTCCCGGCCAATCGGTGAAACCCGCTCATTACCCAGGGTTTGTTTCAGTGTCTTTGTCAAATGAGGAGTGAAAGTGACAGCTCAACCTAACCTCCACGTGACCGGCCTCCTCACTGCTGCTAGAGGACTGAACTTGGCTATGATCTCAGGGCACACAGGATGGTACTCTGAAGCTAATTGAAATGCCACCCTGTTCTTTCTTTTTATGTCTTCTCTTTCTTCTTAGTTCTGGATGTCTGCCCTGGCCACCACCATCCCAGTGCCCTGTGGAGCCTTCATGCCAGTATTTGTCATTGGTAAGAAGCAAGTGTGTGTGTGTGTGTGTGTGTGTGTGTGTGTGTGTGTGTAAAAGTAGATTTGAAGAGAGGAGCAAGAAGTTCTTTCTGAGAGTTGTGTTAGAAAAACTGACAGTTTTCATATCAGTCTATAGTCAGCAGCTGGTTATCTTATGCTGGCCTACTACTTTTAAACTACTTTTTCAAATGATTAACTGTCACAGACAAAATTTCAATTTCGTTATACAATTCTGAAAGTTTTGCTCGAGCTTTGGCACGCTTCCATCATCTCGATCATTTGGTGTTTAGTCTTGGCTCCTGCAAATAAATCAATCACGGGTTTCAACAACCAATAGATGCCCTCTCTCAAACACCATCAGGAAGTCAACAACTGGCTCCGCAGTAGCAAATTTAGTTGTTTAGCACTGTGTTGGCAGTCGCCTGCTCACTCAAGGGAGGCACAACTACATGAAGCCTTGATTCTCTTGGATGGTAGAGAAGGAATAAAATTAGTGTCAGTTGTATTTCCACCCATTGCAGGATGGGAAAAAATCTCAAGCTCTAGCTGTAGTCTTGTTAATAGTGACCCTACAAGATCTGAATCTGTTTTCTATATGGTTGGCTTTAGCTTAGCACAAAGACTGGAGAAACAGCTAGTCCAGCTCTATCTGCTCTCACTAATTACTTCATGTCACATTTGTGTCCCAAAAGCAAAGTGTAAAAACATTTTTGACAGAGCCAACTAATAGTCTTCCTAATAAGCTAAGATAGGCTAAGCTAAGCCACTGCTGTCTGTAGCTTCATATTTTACAGACAGTTTGTTTCCCATCTTACCCTTCCCAAAATGTGATAAATGTAATATATTTGAATACATTTTAATATGACCAACATTTAGTCTGTGCAAGAAAGTGTATTTTACAAAATGTCCAAATGAAATTACATCACATACACTCTGATTTCTCTCTGGCTGGCACTTTAGAGCAGTGACACGGTACAGTAGTGTTATATAAAGCCCAGTATTGAGCCTCTGCTTCTTTGTGCATGTCTGTCTATATCTTTCAGGGGCCGCCTTTGGTCGTCTGGTTGGAGAAAGCATGGCAGCCTGGTTCCCAGATGGCATTCACACAGATGGCACCATCTACCCCATAGTGCCAGGAGGCTACGCTGTCGTGGGTAAGTTAAAGACACAATCATGGTGTCTTGATGCGTCACCCATCACTCTGTATATTGCCTCTTACTTTACTGCTCTTTTAAGCACTTCCTGATGTGCTTTTCTTACTCATGTTATTTTACTTCTACTCGAGTAAAATATTGAACTTTTTCTGCTACTGCTCATGTAAAATGAATCAGCTTCAAATTCCAAGTTGAGACTCTAAATGTATCCTGATTAATGGAGACATGGGATAAGATCCGATTCAAACACCCAGGACAGAATCAAACTATATTTACAAAATCACCAGATTAGACTTAAAAAATAAATGAATGAATGAATGAATGAATGAATGAATGAATGAATAAATGAATAAATAAATAAATAAATAAATAAATAAATAAAGTAAAATTTGGCCGCAAAACATTTCTGACACAGGCTGACAAATCATTCACTGCAGACCTTTACAAACAGATTAGCTGAAATGTAGATGTCGTACTTAATAAATGACATTACAAAATTCTCAATATACACAGTGAATCATATGTTTACATTTTAATTTTTTCTGCATTATTGAACAGTTTACATAGTACTTAATTCTTGATTAGTTTTTATCCATTTTCTTCCACTTATCTGGGGTTGGGTTGCAGTGGCAGCAGGTTTAGCAGGGTGAGCTCCTTACCCTATCGCTTAGGCTGAGCCAGGCAGAGGAAGCTCATTTTTGTCGCTTGTATCTATGATCTCATTCTATTGGTCACTACCCAAACCTCATCGCCATAGGTGAGGGTTAGAAGGTAGATGGACTGGAAAACTGAGAGCCTCTTCCCCAAAACGGTCCTGTATAACGTCCACCAGTCTATCTCTTTTCCCATCATTTATAAACAGCTTGTTCTGTGAATTGAACAATGTGAATGGCATTTCATCTGATCCCTCCCATGGGAGCAAATTGGTAGCCTATGGTAGGGTAGACCCTACCAGAGTGTCTGTAATTTGAACTCTCAGAGGGTAAATCTTCTCCACAGAAACCAGGAGTAGATGCTGGTCCAAGTCTGTTTTCTGAGCTAGCTTCATCAAATGAAGACTTGGCTCGGTTTGTTTTGTATTATCTCTATCACTGAAAATTTGAAGACTGTCTCCACCACTGGAATAACTAGAGACTGGCTTAATATCATCTTCATCAGTGCAACATGGGTCGTCAAAGCACATCATTCTGGTTGGTCGTATATGGATGGGATCATCAGTGGAGCTCTCAACATCTGTATTGTTACCACTGGTGTGTGGATCTCCATCAATGCTGCTCTTGATGTTAGAAAACTTTTCGCTGTTGTTCTCGATGCTTGCATCGTAACCACTGTCGGTGAGTCTTTGCAGATGCAGCTCTCAATGTCTGAAGATCTGTCTTCATCTTCACTGCTGCAGTCTTCAGCGTCTGAATTGTCATCATTACGGCATCTCCAGCACTGGAATTATCAGTTAATATTTCTGGCAGGAGATCGAGATGGTTATGACTTTTCATAGCTGGAATCTGTCTTCTCACTTGAGTCCATGTCAGTGTCGCTGAGAGAATCATCTGACTCTGGTTCTGAGTCTAGATGAATCAAGGGTGAAAAGGTCATGAACTGAAGTGCCTTATTTTCATATGAGCTGGCGTCCATCACATTTACCAGGTGATCCATTGAAATAAAATGGTTCTTTAAAGATTCCCTTGGAGTGATTCTTCTTTCAGGATCCAGATCTAGAGTTGGAAGCTTAGAAATGCCATCCTATCTTCATACACAATATCATTTCTTTTCACTAGGTATGTTTGTACCGCATCCTCCAAATTCTCAACAAAGAACAATGAAGCAACCACAGGAAATGTGGACTCATCAGACCGCAGCACACCTTTACACTCTCAGTCCATCTCAGATGAGCTCAGGAAGTTGGCGATGTTTCTGGATGTTGTTGATATCTGTCTTTCTCTTTGCATAGTAGAGTCTTAACGAGCTGTATATCCACTAATTCTTTGTAATTGTGCATTGAGAAATGTTCTTAAACTGTTTTTCACACAGTAAACCTCGCCCCTCACTTGTCAAGCCTTTCGAGGATGCCTCTTTTATATCAAATCCAATTAATCCTAGTCAGGGTTGCTGATGCCAATATATCTGCAAAAAAATACAGCTGATGTATGCAACTGTCCAGTTCATCTAACTCTAGAGCAGGAGAAGCCTTAATGGTGAGCGAGTGCAGTGTCAGTTGGACTTTTCACATGAATATTCACATCACAGTTTCTGTGTAACAGGTGGAAGATGCAAACAGTCAGTAGTGACGGTTTTATTCTTATCTCATTTTTAAAGAACAACAATGTTCTTAATGATGTTTTGGACCTTTTAACAGAAAAATCCTTAATGTACTTCATGTCTTACAAACACCAGCTGTCTCTCCATCACCACGTCATTTCCATCCTTTCTGAAGTTGCGTGTCTAATGAGATTCAGTGTTGTGATTCCCTCCGCTGTGCTACTTGTTGACAGCCGTGCTGATTATGCCACTGTCGCAGGTTTTGGCGGCGGTTGTTTTTCTGGGCTGCTGATGTTGTTGTTGTCGTCGTTGTGGCGCACTGTAGCTGATGACTCAGTCTTTTACAGACCTGACACTCTGATGAGCCTCTTTCATCTCACAGCAGAGCTCGCTTTAAGGACTAAATGTTAGAGGACGGGCAGCGGGAGCAGCAGCATTTATCTGAGGAGGCTAGGCAGACATACACAGGCTTAATTAAGTAACGAGAAAGAACAATGAAACCTGCTTTTGTAGACTCTCTCACCCACCATCTGTTTCTCTCCTATCTCTTTTCACTTAATTTTAATGCTTTTATTCTCCTATATTTTTTTTCTCTCCCAGTGTTCATCTCATTCTTTGGATTGGACTCATCCATTTTCTCTGTCGAGCACTGAAGGCTCACTTTGCCCCATGCTGCTCTGTCTGCTTTGATGCAGCTTTTATATTGTTTTCACAACACGTTATTGGGAAAAAAACATTTGGAAATATTGAGGTTCTCTCTTGTATTGGATTATCTGAATAAGTCGATATTTTGCCTTATGGGCGTGTGAGAGAAGATAGTGTGGAGAATTCAGTTTGTTGGACTGAGAGTGGAAAGGAAACTGAAACAGGATGATGATGAAAACCAGGAGTGTGAATTAAGTATTGATTTCGTATTCTTAAATGTTGTTTTTATACATTTCTTGGACAGTAAAGTTGCATTAAATTATATATGACACATAGTAACATATTAGTGAGTCACATATTCACCACGTACACTAACAAAATCAAAGATTTGTGAAGAGGCAGTGATGGACGAATTATTCAGTCTTTAATTCAGCTGAAGTGAAATACCACAATGTGAAGTACTGCATTCCACATTCAAGTGCAGAAGAATTCTGAGAGGAAGAATGCTTTTATCACTTTTATATGTTTTCATCTGACTTTTTATTATAGTGCACAATACTTAACAGAGTTGGAATGACACCAGTTAGAATATAAAATCTTGACGTCTTAATACTCATGGTCTTAAAATTAAAAGTAGTTGTTGTGCAGAACAATGGCCCTTTTTAATGTTTCTATTTTATTATTATCAGTGTTGTATTCAACATTGTAAGTGGATCTAACCTTAACTACTTTAGACTTTAGTAAGTCAAATATGTAGCTGTAAGGTAACTACTAATAATAGATGAATATCAGACCTGAATATATCTCTGAAATGTGCTGGAGTATAAAGTCGTATAAAAAGAAACACTCAAAGAAAATGTTACTTTTCAGAGCTTTGGTAGATGTACTGAGAGGTTAAATATCACCATGTAGTTTGTTTTTTTAAACCCGAGAACAAACCTGTTTTCACTATAGTCACACTTGGCACTATCCTCCGTCACTGAGACTATTTCTGTATTTAGAATTCAGCAGGTCTGTTGGGAAGTGAGAAATTCCAGCAGTAGTAGTGAAGATCTTGAGTCACTGGTATTGTTCAACATCCTCTCTATTATATGCTATGGGCTTGTAAAACTATAATTTATTGCCCTCTGAAATCATGGTAATATTAAACAATTTTTCATTTTGATGGATGATGCCCCGGAAACTCTCACAAGGACCCCCTTTATTTAGCACCAGACCCCACCTTGAAAACCACTGATCTGAACAATTGCTTCTCTCCGGTTCTCCTACATTCTTTCTCTTACCTGACTGTCCTCTCCCCCCACCCAAAGGTGCGGCGGCCTTGTCCGGAGCTGTCACCCACACGGTTTCCACTGCAGTCATCGTGTTCGAGCTGACTGGCCAGATATCCCACATCCTGCCGGTGATGATAGCAGTGATCCTGGCCAACGCTGTGGCCCAGTCCCTGCAGCCCTCCCTCTACGACTCCATCATCAGGATCAAAAAGCTGCCCTACCTCCCAGAGCTGGGCTGGGGACACCACGAGTAAGTACAACACATGATGTTACATGGCACTACATTATTATAATGGGAACGGCAAACAAAACATTTGTCAATATTAATATTGCATGTGTTGACGATAATACATAATGCAACTGATGTTGTCAAGACAAATTACATCATTAGAGGATGTGCATTTAACGGAACATCATGCAGAGAAGAAGAAATGACAGTTTGAAGTCAGTGGAAAATGATCAAAGCCGTGCTACAGCTCCATGTGGTTTTAATGTTCATTGATGAAAAAGGGAGAATAGGATTGATCCATAGGACAAAGATGTCAGCGTTTGCAATAAGTTGAACTTATCACCAGTTGATTTTTTTCATGGATTTAAATGATCAATATACCATTCCTTTTTTGCATCATCTGCACCTGATGACATGTAGTGCTCCAATGTAAGGTAATGTTGTTTCATAGTTTTAAAAACGTCCACTTGAGGCTGGCTACAGAACGAGTCAGTCTCCATAAGTCCCCATGTTAAAATGTCCAACTTCACAGCAGAAGTAAACATGTTTACAACCTGCTACAAAAAACAGTTTTGGTCTTTATATCTGAAATGTGAGTCGTCATGTGTGGCAGCTTTGATTGAGAGGTAGGTGCCATTACAGCTGGCTTGTTTGAGCACCCAGGCTTCATTCAGCCCACCTCAAGTGCACCAAAGATCCACATCTTTGCCCATTTTTAAGCAGGACATCAGAAACCTATGGGTGACGTCACGCCTACAGCGTCCATTCTTTATACTGTCATCATGTACTGTGATCAAAATATTGTGAAAAATAGTCCTGAACTTTGTATTGTTACGGATGCTATAAGATTGTGTACTGTACGAGGGAGATCCTGACCCACCATGCATAGTGGAATGAGATGAAGAGATTGCGGGTTTTCTCACATCACATCACATAATCACTGCAGATAAACCGGCTCTCACTGTCGAGGTGAAGGTTGTTTTCATGGGGACAGTTCCCCAAGAGAGGTGACTCTTACACATATAAATTGCTGTTTGCTGTTTGGTCTCATAAAGGAAATGGCTGTAACAACACCTTTAGTGCTATTTGTTCTGTGGAACTCTAATTAGTCACATAATGGCTTCAATACTGTGTTAATGTTGCCAGTCTTAATGTAATGTGTTAATAGGTAAAACTGAGTGCGCTGTGAGTCTTAATGGTTTTAGATATTGCTTTTAATTTAGCCGTCTGAACTCCAAATAACACGCCTACACACCTTCAAGGTGCACTTGGAATTACAGAGAGGAATTCAAAGGGTGGAGGTGCCTAGCTTTTAATTGCTTCACCCTCATTAATAATTTATACCAACCACACACAATGCTGAATGGGATTACCAGCTGGTTGATGTCCTCCAAGCCCAAAAAAAAACGCACAGAAGCACTTCTCATTTAATTGTTCGAAGCCGATTATTGTTATGGATGTTGGCAAATCATTAGGTGGAGATAATAGTTTGGATGCATCATCCACAAATTGAGAGTAATGAGGAAAATTTTTTATTTCATCCTCCATCTGTTCATCATTCTCTGTGGCCATCCCCTGAAGAGCTTCGTCTCAGCCTGCTACTGGAGTCCTTCTCTTTCTGCATCAGCACCTCAGTTGACCCACACTATCCATCTCTTTGTTGTCTATTCCTCCCTCACTCTGTCTCTGCTGCTCTATTCTCCTCTGTCTCTCCTTATTATCTATTGTGACCTTATGGCCTCTCTATCCCACCCTCAATCTCCTGTCTTGTCTGTGTGTGTCTGAGAGAATGAAGATACCAGAGAAAGGTGTGTGTGTGTGTGTGTGTGTGTGTGTGTGTGTGTGTGCATGCGTGCGCATTGTGTTTTGAGTTGCTTCTGTGCTCTTTGCTGATTATATCATGTAAAAAAACTCTGTGGAACACCCACACAAATTCTTACGCGACTTGGATCTAATTTTAAAAGGTTAAGCAATAGGTTGTATCAGTTATAGCAAAACTTTTCGAACAAATATTCCGACATAACCTTGGGTTTTTAGCAACCCGGCACTTATATCTCGCAGATTAAAAGGAACCTGTTATGCTTGATTCAGCTCTATATTTCACCAGAGGAGCTTTGCATGATTCACTTCAAAAACATCCTCAGTTATGTTATAGTGGCTCTTCTTGCAGCCCCTGAGTTCAGCCTCTCTCTGAAACAAGCCGTCTCTTTAAGCCTGAGCTTTCCCTAAAATCCCACTTTCTTCTCACTGGCCAATCCATGAGTCCGCCGAGGGGCAGCAACTAGCACCGTTTCATCCTCTTGCCTTTGTGCTCGATGGCCTGACAGCTTCAGTAACTTGGATAACAGCGACGTGGGGAACTGAATATGATGATTTTTTCTGTTCATCAGACTACAAATGAGACAAGAAGTGGGTTGAAAAAACGATAGAGACCCTCAGAGTTGAGTGTTTCTTGGGACTGGATCTCATTGGTTGCTCTACAAAAGCACTCAACTTTTACTTTCCACTTTTCCAACTTTCCACTGTACTGTCTTGTGGATTTCTAGGATGCAATACAGTCGTGAGTTGCTAATGACTAAAGGACTGTACTTATATAGGGCCCTGATGGTCATCTGACCACTTAAAACATGTTTATACTACACCACTATCTCATTCACCCATTCATACATGAATGGCATTGGTCATCATTGACCATGCAAGAGTACGGTCTAGACCTGCTCTATGTTATGATTTGGTGCTATATAAATAAAATTTAATTGGTTTAGACTGGAGGAGCTGGGGATCGGACCACTAATCTAATGAGTGGAAGATCTGCTCTACCTCTTGATCCACAGCTGCCTTAGGGTTAAAGAAATCCCAAAGTTCACCAAATAGATTTTTGAAAAAAAGCAAACAGTGAAATTATTCCCCAGATATTCATCAGTTTGCAGACAGACCTCTTTGTTCTACATTAGCCTACGGCAGTGTGCCAAATATGGGCAGTCTTCAGGGTCTTTATTAACTCCAAGGTCAACATGAAAAGCTCAAAATGATTATTTAAAAATAATTCTTAGAATTTATATGGTGGTACTTGTCTAGAAATTACTGAAGCCAATGTATTGATGTGTGCCACCAATACCCATGGTGTGCATAAAGTACACAGTTTTGGAGAGGTCTGAGTGCACGCCTCTGCCAACAAGTTGGTCTGGGCAGACAGAAACAGACTGTGACAGTGAACAGAGCATTGAAACATGTCTTTGCTCAGCAATCTGCACATATCACTGTGTTGGCATTTATTAATTTCGCCTGGACCTACAAACTTATACTGACTAGTACATCTACTAAATGGTTTGTTTACGAGTTTTGGATTATCATAACTGATTAAATTGATGACCCAACCTACAAAAATATGTTGTAATAATCCGGAATTGACTTCTTTTTAACTTTGCAGGTCTGTTAAGCTTCATAAAAGATAAATGCTTGAAACATTAACACATTCAAGTAAATTGAATTAGAAATGTGGCCACGGAAACATCAGAAATCTTTGGTTTGTCGTTACTACATCCAATGATCATTAATCATCAACGCACAATCAAATCATTTGTGCTTAATGATAAACGCAAAGTTTCCAAATGTTAAAAGTTGCCAGGGCATGAATATGATTGAGAAACTGTCAGAAAGCCTCTCGTGTCTGTGTGTGTGTGTTTGCATGTTTGTGTGTGTCTGCACGCATGCCCAATGAAAATAAATCATGACACGATCATCTATCATCAAAAAATATCAAATTATCCAGACATAATGACACGTTTGGAAATGTTAAAAGTTGCCGAGGCGTAAAGATGATTGAGAAACTGTCAGCAATCTCTTCTCTGTGTGTGTGTGTGTGTGTGTGTGTGTGTGTGTGTGTGTGTGGACTGCAACACACAAACACCAACGCAAAAATCATCATCAAAAATCATCTATATTTAATAGCACACACAGATTATGAACTTGGGTTGCTGTGCAGAAAGGTCCTACTTCTCTCCATCTTTTATTCATTTTCTTACATGTTTTTGCCCCGCACAAAGCCTTTGTGCATGTGTGTGTTGGTGTGTGTGCAGCATACAAGAGTGGAGGAGGAGGTGTCTGAGGAGGTGTGTGTGTGTGTGTGTGTGTGTGTGTGTGTGTGTGTGTGTGTGTGTGTGTGTGTGGGTAGCGTGGCCCCCTCCAAGCTGAATGTGTTTTTCAATCAAACTGGAAATTATCCATTTCACATCCACGCAAATGTCTACCCACTCACTCACACGCACACACACACAGTAACACCTGCTATGAGATACACACATGTGATGACATGTACATTTGCTCACACACCCGCACTAACATGCAGAGAATTGGATTTCTTATCTTGTATTTGTGTATAGCTTTTGCAGATATGCACACACACACAGATAACATATATTTCCAGTACAGGCATTCTGGTACCCACTCTTTCTCTCTAATCAGACTGAGTAGCGCATATGAAACCTTTTCCACCTCCTCTCTCCCTCTTTTATGTCCTCTCTCTCTCGGATCCATCTTCAGCGTTGGAGTGGCGTTTAAGAACAAAGTGTGGGAACAATTACATAACATCACTCTATGTGTGTGTGTGGGTGTGTGTGTGTGAGTGTGTGCCATTTGTTTTGTCACTCATGTGTTTCTTAGCATTTCATAATGGCCAATTATAGTTTGTTGAATCGTCCTCGGCAAACTGTTGTCTCTGCTCGTCTGACAGGAAGCGAAGCCACAGGAGATGATCATATTCTCTCCGGATCATTACAAGCATCCTTTTATTGGCTTCCACACACACACACACACACACACACACACACACACACACACACACACACACACACATACACACACACACACACACATACACACACACATCCCAACATCCCAAGCTTCTCCACTCTACTCTGTACTATATGGATGATCTTTAAGGATTTATAACTCTATAAGTCTGTTTATCTGTTCAAATCTATAAGCTCCTGCTTAAAGCAAGATAGCTCAAACTGATCAGACATATCGCCGAGTCTTGCAGGGAGGAAGGTTCAATTAAGAGGAAACCAATCAGATTTCATCAACTGCCTTTGATATCCCGAGGGAAATTAGTCTTGGCAGCGGCTGTGGCCAGTTCAGAGACATGCATTACGATATTCTCAGATCCACTAGCAAATTAAAAGAGGCTGCCAATGCATCAGAATAAGCTTTCTTCAAGGGCGATGTTTTGTTCAAAGCTTCTTTTTACATATGTGTTTCTGTCCTGTCATTCAGAGGCTCATAAAAAAAGTAGGAATTCCATTTTTGTTCAGTTCATTAAATTTATTAGATAACAGTTGTCTATTCGATCTGTCACAGAGTAAAATATCTTCTGATGCACAGGAAGTAATATATTTTTTATTTGGGGCTTGTGACAGTTGCCGTGAGTAAAAAGACAAGGCAGTAGATACTCATGTTCAATCTTGATCTGCAGAAAATCCAATGGAAATGATTTGGCCTCTTTGATTGACAGGTGATCTCGGAGATGTTCAGAACAGAAGCTGTGAACATTTGGAACCGAAGTTTGAGACCAAATTTAAAATAGGAAGTTTGGAAGTTTACTTAAATAACAAAACAGATTTTCTCTCTTACCTTTTGTCTTAGGTAAGCCTACAGTAGGTCTTGAAAAGTGTCATTCTATCAAGAAATACTCTCCAGTTCTGATATAACAGTCACTTCACTTGTCCCACACTCCAAGTTAAACCACACCATGAGTATAGATAAAATAGATACATTATTGATCCCTCGAGGGGAAAAAACTTTTTTACTCATGATTTACATACGTAAGCCCAAAATACAACCACACACACACACGATGTAATTACCAGTTGTTCCTTATAAGACACTGATTGGTCTGAACCAGTGTATTTGGACACAAGTGTATCGCTTGAAGCGTGATCTCATAATTTCTTGATCTTGCAAGTCCAGCTGCCTCGCAAGGTTAATGTAGATAAATAGGTTTTAATGTAGGATAACAGGAGATTTTTCATGACCTCTTTACAACTGAGGTAAACAGAACAGCAAGATCCCCTTCCCGAAAGAGTGACATTGTTTCTCTGGAATATCTCACTGAAGACTTTTCATTGGGACATTTCTTCTGTCAAAAGTAGTTCCAGTGACTAACAAAAGCTGTTGGCTGTGATGTCATTATTTAATGCCACAAGCACCACAAACAAAACTCCAGTCACCTCCATTGAGTTGGGGTGGAGCCAAATGTCTCAAAGCCTAGACAAATAAACCCAACACTGTTTGCACAAACAATTCTGCACCTTTCAACTTACATCCAGTGACAATGCAGGAAATAGCATGCTGGAAAGTAAAGGGACCTATATTTTTCAAAGAATGTGCTCAGATCTCTTCCCTGAATCATGTGTGTGATTGGCCAAGTTTGCACTGGTTAGAATGCACTGTATGCAGTGGATCTGAACTCTCACTGTTTGTATTGAAGGTACAAACAAGTACAACGTCATAAATGCTTTTCAGGAGAATAGTGGGCGAATCTGTCACTATTTGTGTACAAGCATACCCCAATGGTGGAGGGGCATTTAGCATTCAACTTTAGTATCAGAATCGCAGAAGGACTTATCGAGAAGCTTTCAATAATGATTTGTTGTACCACAGAATTCCATTGGTTCCATTACCTGGTGCTGTGTTCAGGCTTTTTTCTTAATGGAGATCCTAGGCCAACTTTGTGCTCTGTCGTATTAAAGTGGAGACGGGGGAGGATGGTCATCAAATTAACTTTCAAGAGAGGTCAGTGTATTGAGTTGTCACCACAACAAGGAGCGCAGGCTTGGCCAGAGCTCGAGTCCTGGCACGGCTACAGGACTTGGCAGTGGAACCCATCGAGCGGCTGCTGTCGCGTTTGTAGGTTTTGCCAAGCTCGGGCAGGAAGAGAAATGTGAGTGTTTATGACTGGTGTACCAAGGCGTACAATTCTGCTGAGGCAAGATCTACTCACACAATGTCACCCACTTCCCCCTACAGTACACATGGTCATGCTGTCACTGCTGCTAAACATCGGCATGACGCGTTGACAGTGTGGCGTGTTATTGGATTGACCGGTCAGCTGAAGAAAGGATGTCCTGTCAGCGTCAGCTTTGGAGGAGAGCAGCTATAGATGTGTGCAGAGCAACAGTTTTCTGGAAACTGTATTGAACAAGCTGAAATTACAGTTCAGTGACTTTAGTGGCGTTATAATTCATCAGAAGAAATATCTCCAAAACATCATAGACACAGACAGGAGTCAGCAGGGAAATGTTACTTGATTCTGTAATCTTCTTCTTCTCACCTTTTTTTCTCAAAGTAACCTGTCCCTTATCTCCATAAGCACTTGATAAAACCGCCCTCACCTTCCTCCTCACATTTATTTCCCTCTTGTCTCCTCTCAGGAAGTACAATATTCGCGTGGAGGACATCATGGTGCGGGACGTGCGGTACATCACGCTCAACTGCTGCTACAGAGACCTGCACAATGTCCTGCTGACGGGCCACCTCAAGACCCTGGCACTGGTGGAATCAGCTGGTGAGCTGAGTGACTGCTTAAGAAATGAAAGACTGTATATTGTAATGCTCATAGTAACTCACTGCACTTTCTCTTGTTGTAGTATATTAGTTTAATTTGCAGTATATCATCTAATATATACAATGAACACAATGAACATTCATGTTACTCATCACTACACTAAACTTTCTTTATGAGGAGCCACATATCACTGTATTGATCCAGCTGTGCAGTTGTGCACAATCATAAACAGAAACTTCCGTCAGAGCCAATGAGTGTACACAGACATAAACAAAAACATCATGCACATGCTCAGGCATCCTGTTTCATGGATGTCTCAACTGAGTTAATAAGGTATATCGACATGCGTTCTGCTGGAGGGATAGGCAACTTTTTTATCACAGGTTACCCGTAATTTCTTCATAATCTCAGTATGTCAATATTGTGTTAACGGCTTATTCTGCTGCCCCAAGGGGGACGTAAAATATCTCACAAAGCAGATTCAGCCCTGACATAAAGTTGTTTTCAATTTTTCAGGAACACATTGAAGGTATCACCATCACCAAAAAATTGTCTGGCTATGTTTCATTAGTAGCTCCACCTCCACTCAGCCCTTGGTACTGTGTACTACTGGCAAAGTGGGTGGGGGCAGAGCAATGGAGCGAACAGTTGTAGGCTCGACACTACAGTACAGACTCATTTCAATGAGGCGAAGGAGTCTTCTGTAGGTAATTGCAATGCGTCAGCATTTGGTAATTAGCTGCATTAGCCTATGATTTAGAGATTTCTCTTTGTGTATCCTAATTATTATTGTTATATGAAATTTTCATTCATATTCATTCATTCATTCATTCATATCATCACTATCAAGTCCTTTTTATTTGACGGCACCCAATCTTTTCTTGACTCACTCCCTCAGCCCTCCGAGGGTCGCTCTCGCTAAGTTTACACCAGTTTTTAAGACCATTGGAACGACACTTAAGACATACATACATACTAGTAGAAAGTCAAACATCCAGTCACACATACTTCTGTCAAACTTCTAATTATGTCAACTTTTATTTGCACTGCGTGTTAGTAGTTAAATCAACTCCCCTGACATTTTATTAAGCTCATACGCTTTAAAAATTTAAAGAATGGAACTTTATTTGAGGAAAGAACTTCAATACCTGCTTGCTTGAATGTGCCACAATAAGAAGACGTAAATAATAGTGTCACCACCACACTGTGTGAAAACAACAAGAAGTAACAGTCAATCTGTTTTCACACGTGTATCATGCATGTGAACACAGCATTGTTGTGCTGATCACTGTGTCCGATGTGCTCGATGCTGTTGGACTGAGCGTCCCTTTCAGCCTGTACCAAAAACAAACTCCAGCGACCTTGGTGGCACGCTCATTAGAGTGATTGAATGATTGACAAACTTGCCATGGCACAGCTCGCTGATGGCGCCGCAACTCGCAAGCTCACTGAAGTGCATATTTGGTATTCCAACACTGTCTCAATTATGCAATCGTGCAGGGACAATTAGCTGTGGCATTTAACCAAATACATAATCAGCACGTACTGTCACAAAGGCAATTACTTAAAGCGAACAGGCTTCCACCCACACACGCTAGTTAATACACATTCACTGCATTGTGGGCTCTTGTTACGTAACTCAGCGGAGCTCTCTGCAGTGCTGCAACATGTGTTTGGAGTCTCCTGCAGTCTGCTTACACTTCCAAACAAGTTTTACTCTCTATTGTCGTTCTCTTTCTGTGTCCCCCTTCACAGAGTCCATGATCCTGTTGGGCTCCATCGAACGTGCCCAGCTCCAGTCGCTGCTTTCCCAACAGCTTGGTCGCCCCAGAAGGCTAGAGTACATCAGGGAACGGGCCGTCGCGGAAAAGAAACGCCTGTCTGTCTCGTCGAACCAGGGCAGCGAGGATGGCAGCCAGCGGGTCAGCCAGGAGGTCCGCTTCCAGGTCAGAGGACACAGCACCAAAGAAAGCCGTAGATAGAAATGCCTTCAAAATTTAAGATCAGAGGATTTGAGTTTAAAAGGCAGAGCAGCATGGTTAGCTTCGGCCGTACAGTCACTATGGTCACTAAACTAGAAAAGCCAAAGTCAAACCATTTATTGGTGAGCAAGACAAATAAAAGAATTCTCAAGAGAACAAGACAGCCATTCTAAACAATGTTTGAAGCCCCACCAGAAGCACTGTGGCCCGTTTCAGAAGCGCCTCTCTGCTCTGCTCCACCAAGAATACGCAGCTATTCTTCTTTTTTTAAATATGCTGCAGGAAAAACCAGGAAAATTACCAAATCTGTTTGATTTCTGATATGATCCTGGTGGAGTTTGAAGTCATGCGGAGAACGACCAAAACAGCATCACAGCTGCAAGATGACAGGTGGTGTTCTGCTGGAAGCATGTTAGAATGGTAACGTGGAAGTTTTACATCATCCAATGGACCCCTCAGTCAAAGACCAAAGTGACTGACTCACTAACCGACCACATGGCATGAAGATAGATTAAAACCCAGCTGGACAATTTGTAACATCCTCTCTTTTATCTACAAGCCCAATGTTTGGACAGCAAAAAAAAAGAGAGACGAATGTGTCGAGTAAGACAGATATTTTAAAAGAAGGATGGTGAAAGTGTGGGTGTTGTGTATCTGTGTGTGTGCGTGTCAGACAAAGGCAGGGACAGGAAATAGGCAGCTGTGGTTTAAGGCACATGTCTAAATTGGTTCTAGGTCGCGCACTGTGGTGCTGAAAATGTCAATTTACCTGTTTTTTTTCTGTCTTCATTTCTCTTTCATCAGTTCGCAGCGAGTGGCTGAGTAGAACGACCTCAGGCGTGGATGTGTGGGTGGGAGGAAAGGGAGTATGTGTGTGTGCGTGCTTGTGTACATGTGTGTGTGACACACATTTACCTTCTGTTGTGTTTCATTTGTCTTCATTTCCCTCCCTCTTTTTCCCCACTTTCTGTGTTCCTTCCTCTGCTGTTTTCATCAGAGTTTAAATGCTTTCCAATAGTCACCTCATTAGATTGTGATGTTATGTATTCACAAGGTTTGACTCAGGCTTTTTAAATGCTGGTCTTTGTATTAAACCTCATGATAGCTGATTGTTATTTATGACGATGGCTAGACAATCCCCTGAAACAGCATTTACACCAACCTTTACTTCAACCATTTCCTTAATGCAACGGAGGCTCACGCACCACTAAACACTGGTGTTCTTAAATTTACTGTATTAACTGAAGACAAAATTGAGTGAACTCAGCCAACAGCTGGCTGTATCAATATTAAATTAAACATTTAACTTAAATTAACATTTAATTTACATCAGTGCAGTCTATCAGGGATAGTAATGAATTTACAAGTGGGCAACTTTACAGCAGAATATATTTCACTCCAACATTTGATCTGTGAAACATTTCATGGTTGAGAACAGAATGTTCCTCCACTTCACAAAGACATTAACCCAGAAAAAAACATGGAAATGGCATCCTGGAGAGAAATTTTACATCAAGGCCAACGTGAGAACTTGTCTTTCAGCTCGCAGCTCCCACCAGTTTCTTTTCTTTTTTCGGGGCTTTTCTTTTCTACTGTGTCCCCCTTTTTGATTTTTCATCACTCGGAAGAAGCACTTCCATTTGTCTAATGAGTCTGCAGGAGGAGGAAGAGGGGGTGAACTCTTAAGCAGGATTGGGGTCACTGCAGTTTTGAGTGCTTTTTCTTAACTTTCTGTGTGTGTTTGTGTTTGTGTGTAGATCTCTACTGAGGAGTCAACCTTCAGTCCTGTTCGTCCAGCTACTCCAAAGCCTCTCAAACCTGCACTGAAGAGAGCCTCTGTGGTGGAGCGGCCCACCGAGATCCCCACCAGTAAGAAATACACACTTCCCTCCACACACACACACAGACACACACGTGTGAGAGAGAGAGTTTCTAAACACTATATAGACGAGGGAATTGAAAAAGGAAAGAATATGAGATTTAGTGGATTTGGTAAGTGTCTGTAATGACCACTTTGTCTCTAAACTCACATATCACTAATAGCACCTCTTAGTCTCTTTCTCAGTGCCTCTTGGCTGATGAAAAAAACACTATCAATCTGTCAAATGTAAATTTCAACATCCAACATTGGTTTCAGTTGTGTTTACTGAAGTTGTCACATGTCATTAATAAAGGTTATTAGAGGAGCTGAACCTTAGGATCTGTGCTTGTTTGGCAACACATGGCTTTGTAATGGTTGGAACTAGGGTCTGGGTTGTCTGGGTTGTGTTGAATACATTATTATTGTACTTTTTGGATGAGTGCAGCAACCATCGATTATCTCAGGTTGTTGTTTGGCATGTCAGGGGGCTCAAATTTCACTACCATGCAGTAACAGTGGTTCATTTCTATATTTTAATACTGATGGACAAACTATCCAGCAGCAGAGTGATAGAAAACATGCGCTACAATGTGACGGTAGCTTGATTCTTGATTTCTCAGCCAAATTTGTATTGCGTTTTTATTTAAGTTAACATTTTGTATGAAATTTACACTTTTTATCTACTGCAGAAGTTACATAGTAAGTAACATAAATTGGACACACACTTGTGTTATTTTTAATGCACAAAACAAAACATTACGTGTTCATTCAATCTCTGCTGAAGACCAGCAAAAACCTGTTTCTTCTTTCTTGGCCTGACAGAATTTTTGCACACGATGCAGCAGTCGTTTAGATAGTACCGGCGAGATAAGGTCTGCAAACAGAAGGCACATAATTGGGAGTATCTTAACAGACGGAGGGAGACCTGATAAATATCTGATCGTTTCCCTGTGTTTGAATCTCTCTCTGTCTCTCTTTCAGGCCCTCATGATAATTCAGGCATCGCTTTAAAGAACCTGTTCTGTGCCAGTCCAGACGCAGAAGGCCTGGAGGTGAGACAGCCGTGTCCTCGAATACACCCAACACCACCATCACTCTCACACACACACACACACACACACACATCCTATCGTTCACACATTCTGTACGCCCACACAGTCCTATGCTATCTCTCACATACAGTCCTTCACGCTCTACAGTACAGTACCTCCCACACTAACAAACACATATACAGAACACACACACACACACAGTATCTCAGGCGGCCTCTTTT
The DNA here is from genome assembly GCF_000972845.2 of Larimichthys crocea. Lineage (NCBI taxonomy): Eukaryota > Metazoa > Chordata > Actinopteri > Sciaenidae > Larimichthys > Larimichthys crocea. The sequence continues at coordinate 5,552,799 of NC_040017.1, forward strand.
TCACTGTCTCAGCTTTGTGTCCTGCAAGGCTTTAAAGAGAAGTATTCACTCCTGCATCACCCTGCCAATGGTTTGATTCTCATTAATTAAAAATTTCGAATACATTTTTTCCCCCCAGTGTTACAGTGAAGTTTGGTCACATCAAATTGGCGTTGCAAGGAAGTTTTTTCTTTTTTGCAAAGTCAAATTGACGTTGAGGTTGTTGTTAACGTTGTGTGCTTGTTTCTGGTCGCCCGGAAGAAAAACAACAACAACTTGGAGATCCCTAAGTCTCCTGAGCACAGGAGGCCGTCCAAACGAGTCCGGATATCCGTCGTGGTAAGAGCCACCGATCGGGGCTACCCAAATGCCTGGAATCCGCCCGGCAACAGGTTCATCAGCCAATCAACCGATTGTCACCCCACCATTCCATTCCCGGGCTAATCCCAAACGCCGATGGACTGTGATCTGGGCCAAGCCCGTCTGTGTCATCGTGCTAAAAAGTGTTGAACACCCTCCTCCTTGTACAACATGTAACCCTGCCTTCTGACCTGTCACTGCCTCTAGTTGCTTATGCAATTGGCTAAAGCTAGGATCCATTCACCTTAACCTGTTTTCATTGGTTGAATGGTCAGTTGAGGTTACAGAGAACACTTGACTAAACTAAAACACGACTACTGCTAATTAGCAATGCCAACAGTGCATCATCTTCTTTCATAATCAGGTCCTTAATGCCATAAGGACATTTTTTTTCTAAAATTCCTGAATTATCCTACTCCTAGTGCTAAAAAGACAATGTAGAAGGAAGTAATCCATTTGCAATTGTCTTAATTTCCTGTAAGCAAATGTATCAAACATACCTAAAATGTTACTAGAGCACTGTTGTTTTTAACGTGTAGTGGCTAATTTATATTGAAGTCCATTTTAAACTAAAAAGTGAGTGTATCAACAGATACTTTACTGTATGTGAAGCCATTTAAAAAGGTAAACACCCCCTAAAAATCTTGTTTTTGTTGACCTCCAGTGTTTTAATTTCTCACTTTGATGCAGTGACACAAACATGTACTGCAGGACATTGTGACATCACTGTTGGGTGTGGTTACAGGTGCAACAAAAAAACACACTCTCCTGCACATGCTCAGCTTTATGCTGGATGTGGTCGCCGGGCAAAATGAACTTTTATCCAGAGAGGGCAGTTAAACTAAGCAAAAAAAATTATTAAACTTTAAAATTATTTTTAAAATGTCTTTTTTTCCCTTATAAATTCACATAATTTTTAAACAACTACTGCACACTGACTGTTCTTAAATTCCATACACTCTTATTCATTTTAGCTTTAACATCAGGATGCCCAGTAGTGTTCACCTCCTAAATGGTGGTCAAATTACAGTCATTTTAAAATGTGGTTGAGTTTTGGTCAAGTGGTCTACAAGGACGAGGCTGTTCAACCAAGCATGCTGTGCTGTCCACCATCAGCTGTGTCATCCGAGGTGTCCAATCAGTGACTGCCTCACAGTGACCCAAAATCCCATCGCATTCGTTGTAATCGATGAAGAAAACTGTCATTCCATGTGTTCAATGCGAGGAGGAGGGGGACAGACGAGGAGGATTATATCTCTTCATTAGGAACAGGCAGATATTAGAGTGACAGCATTCCAGCAACAGCTTGGATGAAACGATGATGCATGAGAAGTCATGGGAGATATTGGAAAATATCAACCCAACCTGAGATGTAGCCTGCTGTCCAATTACCAGCGTCCACATACGCTCCAGCAGCAGGGCATGTCAATCAATGAACAAGCACCTGATTACGAATAATGATCCCACGATACAAGAACATCTAGCGTTGCATGACAAATTAACAGACTACATCGATTTCTTGAAAATCAAACTCTTTTAAGCATTACATGATCATGCATTCACAAATGCATTCCCACACTTGATCTTTGTCCGTTTATTAATCTGGCTTTTCTGACACAAAGTTTCTAAATCAGCGTGAGATTGTTTTTCACTCATCACATGTCATTCCATTCACTAGGAGCCACCACCCAGCTTAAAGAGTTTCTCTGGGGTGAGCATGTTATCCACATTTCTACTCAACATTTCACTCTCATGTTCCAGTGCAGTATTAAAACAAAATGCACAGACACACACTTTCAGTTGAAATCTTGCTTGCACACACTGGATTTTTGCCTGGATCTTATTTCATCCTGTTCCATGTATGTACTGCCTACAGCAAATTTCTATCTGTTTGTGCCCACCAATGACAGTGTAAAGCAGGGATAGCGTATGCGTGACATCACCAATAGGTTTCCAAAGCGCTGTTTTGAAGCTCAAAATATGCGGCACTGGCCGCCGTCATGTTGGCTGTCCTACTCTCTTCTGCTAATCTAAAAATCGGCAAAGATGTGACTCCTCGCTGGACCTAATGCGGGCTGATTGACGCCTGGGTTGGACATTTTAACATGGGCGCTTATGAAGGTTAAAATGTTCTATAGCCAGCCTCTAGTGGTCTCTTCAGGAATTGCAGTTTTTGGCGCTTCAGAATTGGCTTTAATTTCCCCAGCCATGGAGGTTGCCGCTTGATGCCCACTCATGTCCATTGTTGGGGAGTAGCAACACTACATGTAGCAAGAGTGCTAGTTCAACAACATAGTGACGAAGAAAACGATAGCCCAGTGCGATGGGTGACCTTCACTGATTCATCAACCAAAGCTAAGTAGCTACAGTAGGTCTGCATGTTAACCACAGGCCTTGATCAAAATGTTTATTTGTCCCAAACATCACTTATATTAATATTAATATCATACAATACACTATTCTTCCTTATGGTTGTCAGTTATTATTGTGTCAGTGTTACTCTATTAGCGCTATTAATGATTCTTAAGGAGCTCCATTAGTTCCACGTGTCAGTGACAATTATTGAAGTCTGTTCACATTTTCAATCACTCACAAGCACACTGTGGTGCTAGATCATTCTTCATCTATCGCTCCAAGGCCCACATGTAAACCCATAGTATACGGTTGATAAATGACACTGTGTAAAGTCTTAATTTTGTTGATAAGTCAGGAAAAACTCTGACAGGATTGTTTTCTCACGTCACACACTGCTCCCATCAAATTCGTCCAATGGATCTCAAAGGACTTTCAACCCCCAGCACCATTCAGCATTATTTCTTGTTGTTGTAGTCTCAACTATGAAATACTACAAAATAGTCCCAAAATTCATCCTTTTGCTTCCTCAACACAATCCATACTACGTAGTTACACAGCAGCAGTCAGACTTGCCTTGAGGAACTCAATGAAAAGTACAAAATTAGCAACAGAGGAGGCGCTCTGGGAGTGTTTTTTTTTCATTTGGTGGTGTAAAATGTGGCCCCTCAGGTGTGTAATCAACACCATGACAACACAGTGCTCGGGTGAGTTGTGTGGCAGCAAAAGACTGTAATAAATCTGAGGCACTTTACTCTGAGGTGAATGACGAAACACATTTCTTCAACTATAGTAATGAAAAAGGTTAATCAAAACAAAATGTACTAGTTGCACACATTTACAGCACGAGTACTGTTCACTACATGGTCTGTCTGTTACTGAGTGTCTGTACAAGAACATGGCACAGAAAAATATCATTGGTTGTCCTGATGGGGTGCTACTTTAAAGGTTAAAAACTTTCAAAAGCTGTAATTGTTACACCACAGTTTTCATTTGAATGAAATTCAAAATTGATAAAGCTCATTATTGATTCACCAGAGCATGCTGCATTATTCCTGGGAAAGGACATGCTTTATTAAGACTATTACTTAGTCGGTACTATACAGTTGGGGTTCAGGGACACCTAAGAGTCCTGCGGCAAAATAAAGCCCACAGGATTAATATTACATGAGGACCTCGTGATTTGTAACAACTGTAGAGGTTATTTGAGATCTTAACCCTCAAACCAACCAGGCCATTATCTCTATGCAAAAGACATGTGATAGCATCCTGGATATTGTTTGAAATACTGCAATACCAGTACCAATACTAAAACCCTTAAAGTGAACAGAGTACTTCATTCAAAGTACCTGGTATTGAAGATGCCTTTGGTCTTGCGGACAAGTTATCTCCATGTTTGATGAGATGCTTTATCATGTTACTTGCATTCCCACTTTTTCCTAAAATCCTTCCATAGTTCATGTGTTTTTTTTTTTGTTTTTTTTATCAGACACCACAGGTGTCTTGTACAGCCATACCTTTTAAGTTTTCGTGGCATCTCGGCACACTGAGCAGTCAACTCTGTCAAGTGTACCACTCTTGACTTCACTACCACAGACTGTACGTAACTTTTTGCTGTAGCCGTGCTAGTGTGACAAACATACGTTGCATCAAACGTTTGTGATGATTTGCTGCAAAGCAAAATCATACAAAAAGATTTCTAAATCTGGGCACAAAAAAGAATCGAATGCAGGTATCGTTTGTCTGGAGATGCTTCAGTGCTACTTGGTACTTGGTTATTTAATTTACCTAAAAGATATCGAGTACTAATACAAAGCCTGATAAAGGTTACAAACCATATTTAGGCTGCAGTAGACATCCCTTCTCTTTAACCTAACTGGTTAAAGAGAAGGGATGTCAGATGGCCGCCCACCATGAGCTAGGTTCTGCTCGAGGTTTCTTACTTGTTTTTCCTTGCCATTGTTGGGTCTCTGTAAAGAGCACAGTCTAGATCTGCTCTATGTGGAAAGTGTCATGAGAAAACTTTTATTATGATTTGGCGCTATATTAATAAAATAAATAGAAAGAAATCAAGGAGCAAATTTAGTAGGAAAGTTAAATGAAATCAAATTCAAAGTCAAAGTCAAATTCTGAGAGAAAGATGCAGTCATATACATGGCATTTCATTAACAATCAGGTCTTTCAACAGGCTCATTCCAAACGTCTTGGAACAACTGTACTATTGATTGAGATTTGTTCAACAAATCAGAGGAAAAATACTAATCAAGTGTGAATTCATCACATAAAACAGACTTGGGGTTTTCACAGTAGTTTTTCAGGAATTTGGATTTCAGGAACTGTGCAATACTACTGAATTATGAATTAATTCAATAAGATACATTTTTTGTTGCATTTTGCCTTCTTTATAATAGTGACAGAAAGCATACAGACAAAGGGAGAGAAAAGAGGGCTGTGAGAAGCAAAAATGCTGCATGGATTCGATCTATGGACTATTTTTTTTGTGGTACCTTCATCCACTTATCTGCAAACAAACCAGTTTTTAATAAGAAAAAGACAATCTATACATCATAATCACCTTAACTAAAATAGTTGAAATGAAAGCTGTTGTAACAGGTGGGTGTTCTAACCCGTGGTTTCATTTAACTTTTTATCCCTGAGAAAACATTTAGACAGTCAAGACAAGCCTTTATTAGAAAGATTTTATTTTCTGGGATGAAATATAAATCTATGTCCTTAGTTTGTAACTGTCAGCTTCAGCAACACAGCCCTAAATTGGGCATTATTAACTAATCTCAGGGGACAAATTTGTTAAAGGATATTAAATGTACTCTACCGTTAATGGCTACGATTGGGTTTATGTCCCTAACTATACGTTTAACATTCACTGGTGGACACCCGGCCCTTATCTGCCACTGCTGGCTGTAATTTAATAAAGTACAGTGATCTGTTAAGTGCACCCTTGAGGTGTGTATTGTATGGACATTGCTGAGGCAGATGGTACATTATTAGCGCCATGAAATTTTGGATGTGTTAAGTGCACCTAGAAGCACGTTAGTTATTATTGCCTTGCAGTGAGCTAATTAGTAATGAACCCCTGTAGCATTTGGTGTGTGAGCATTTAGAATGCACTGAGCCTATGGGCTTGCTTCCCCAGTCATCAGGAATTCTTATTAACACCAGTGTACATGGCGTACATGGTGCACGAGGGCGATGCTGATTACGGCATTGCCATGAATCTGTTGGGGCTCCAAGAGCTCGAGCAGGAATATGGACTAACAAATTTCATCAGTTTTTTCTCCCAACATTTCTGAGTCACAGCCCCGCGGCAGGAGAGAAAATCAAGTTATTACTTCTGCCCTCCCTTTCTTTCAGCTCCACTCGCACACTTCTTTGTTTCTGCATCTGGTTTAATCTCTCCTTCACGATCTTCATCCATCTCTGCGACTTTTTCTAAAGCCCTCCTCCCCTTTTTGTATCTCTGTCGTTCCACCTCCCTTCCTCCTCCAATCCCTTCCTCTCCGTCCATCTAGAGCTGTGAAATATTGATGGAGGGTAAATGACATCAGTAGTCTGTTTCAGAGAAATGATGCCGCCTAGCCTCGCAGTCTCTCCTGGCTGTTTTTCTCATTATTTTTCCCCCACTCTTGCGTCTTCGTAATGCCTCCATGCTTTATTTATGATGGCTTGTGGGCTAGGTTTTTTGGCACCTCACCTTCTCCGTCTTTATATCTTTGTGGGTTGTTTTGTTTCTTTATATCGTCAGAGAATATTTGTCATTCTTCCTTTTTTCAGTACACACACATTAACACGGGCATACACACACATGATGCAAGTAAGGAGAGATTAGTGCGTTGGTGGAGGAATATGTGTCCTCTTTGCTGAATAATGTGGTGTGTGTCTGTGTGTGTGTGTTAGTGTGTAATGAGCCCTCTTTCTCAGCTTCCCTACCCAAATTAAATTCTGAATAGCTGTTTTCTGTTCACACTCCACTGCATCAGTATCACCTACTGTGGAGAGTGGAGACAACAAGACCCAGGGACAAAAACAAGCGAAGAAACTGGTTGACATTTCTTTGTTGAGTTAAATATGCATATTGTCAGTTGACACCTATCAAAGTTTATGATAGAATGGAAAGGAATTGATAAGAATAATTTGATATTTGCAGTTTTCTCAAGCTGTGTTGTTATGTCTATCCAACATTATTATGAAAAATAACTGCAGAATTTCACAATTATCAGCAATGCAGGGAGATAATGAGATAAGTTGTTATGACATCTGGCGCCTCCAACTGCTGAGGCCAATTACACACATTTCAGTATTTTTGCACAAAATTTAGGAACATTCTGTCATAAATGGATAATATGCACTTTAGAAGTCTTTATTTCCGCCGTTCAGAATGCAGCTCAAAGCTGTAGTTGCACCACCGACATAAAAATGGAACTTCTATTTGATGGTTGGTGGTTTTAATGTTTTGGATTCAGATTTGGCCATAAAAGTTGTAGTAACTATTAGGTATAACTGCTGCGTACCTAACTGAAGCAACAAATAACACTAAGCATTATTTTTAACACTTAATAGAAATGCTCTTAAATATTTGGAAGGAGGATAATGGACAACATTAGTCAAATTGTTGAGTTGAATGGTTTTGATTGTCTACAAAAGTGCAACTGATTCACGCGTCACTTAAGTCTTTACCAGCTAAGAACTTCCTAAAACTAGCTGGTCGTGACTAAGAACTTGGTGATGGATTTCTCAATCGCTGGTGCATCCAAGTCCAGATGACCTAAAGGCAGCATGTAAATGGAGAATAAAACTGGGCTAAGCTGAGCAAATCTGTCATCCCCAAAGCCCAAACAGAAGCTTTGTGCTAAATAATTAGACTCCAGACCCACCCAGTGCTCAAGAGTGTCGAAGAGGTTTGAATGTTCTACTACATTAACTACCATGCTTACCTCTAAGAGGGCGGGTAATGATGGGATTATACAAGTGGCTAATAGAGTAAGATGTAAAATATTTTTCAAGAATCATAAAGCAAGTTTTTTTTTTTTTGCTATTTGAACATTCAGACTATTTGAATGCTAAGCAAAGGTGCTTCAGTGCTTCCTTTCCTATCACCTTTAGCATAGGTTATACTGGACCATCCTTCACCAAAGGAAGGAAGATGATGCCATCCCACAATTTCTCCATGTGAATGTAGAAACGACACAGCACCTAGAGAAATATTTGTTGAGGTTCAAATCCAGAAATAAATCTCCCAGTTAGGAGTAAAATACTAAGCATATTGAATAACAATATTATTATCAACAACATCATCTCAACAAAATACTATTTACATTAGATTATACACTAAAATATAGATTTTTACTCCAGAAGTGTCCATGCCAGGAAAATGAATATAATTTACTTTGTAGCTTTTTGTTTTGTGGCTCAAATTTCTCTTCTTGTTTATTCTTTTTATGTCTTCATAATATTTAACCATTTGAATTCTGTTTGTTTGATATTTATTTTCAACTATATCTCTTTTGTTGTTACTGTTGTAACTGCAGTGCCAGTAATTGATGGATAAATGTACCTGAAGACGTCCTTTCTTAGGAGGTGTGGTTCTGTTTAGGACGGTTACAGCAGTGCGTTTGTCACTGTACTTATCTTCCATGTGTTATTCGGAAACGTTTTTCAAAAAGCTTAGCATGAGTGCAATCACAGTGTGGTTTTCCCTCTTATCTTTCCTTGACCTTTTTCCATCAAGGTCATTTTTCTGACTATTCGATGTGCTGATTATTAAAATCACCAGGGTCAAGTGCTTGCACTTTCAGAATAGGTTCAATTAAAGTGAGTTATAAGTTGTGGAACAAAGACACTGACTCCATTAAAACTGTCCTTCAGGTATCTGATAGGAGGAATATTCAGGGGGGCAGGATGAAGTTTTCATTTCCTGAATAATTTCAGACAACAAAGCGATATAGACACACAGGAGAGAGTGAACTTATCTCAAGAAGATGAGTGTGACATACTGACTGTAATTTGTTTTGAAGGTGAATTGATTTGTTGCTCGATATCAGATGTTTTCAGGGTGAATGATTTGTTGTGGGTTTTAAAGCATCAATCGAAGAACTTAGAATATAAGAAGTTTAGCTGGTTTTCACAGGTGCAGGTAGTGATCTTAAATGAGATATTTAACAACAGGGGGGGTCACTACCACAGTGTGGCGGATTGATAATAAACTAGACACCATTCCACAACTTTTACCCGAAGTTGTTGCGACAGCATCACAGCACCGTCATTGCTCATGCCACTGCTGAACAAAGTCAATAACACTTTATTTCACAATAGTGTTAAAGTCTCTGCAGTCTAATCAGATACACTGATAAGGCAATAATAAAAGTGTAAGGCAATGAGCAAAGTGAGCATCAGCAGCAAGGGAATCAGCAGCTAATTGCCTGCACATTAAGTGAATAGTAATTATTGCTGCAATGTTTCCGTACTGCACCGTTCAGTGCCTGCCACGGGCAGCAGTTAAAGAAACAACGTGCATATTGAGCACAAACATGAGATCAACTTGATATTCTTTTGTCATCACTTGTACCAATTAAAACAGGGGATAGAGTGTGTGGTCCTAATGATTATGATGCTGATGTTAACTTCTACACACATCTAGACAGGCTGCATCCAACAGGCACTGCTGAGCACCACAGCCTCATCAATGATATAAATGATCATTGATTAATATTCTGTTTCTGTTGTGTGGATCAACTGTGCTGTTTACCAATATTTTTATAATAGACATGGATATCGTGATGAATTCAGATTTGCTTTTTCTCCAAGTTATCTATAGTATCTATAGTATTAATCCATTAATACTGACTGACCCATATACGTATCAATTGGACTGTAGTATGAACATGGTCAAAGAGGCAGGACCCCACAACAATACAGGCTTTACCTTACATGAAAGTTAGTGTTGAAGTGACTTGTCCCAGCAGCAGCATGGACAGAAGTCAAACTAATTAACTCTGATGTTGTTAGAATTTCTGCTGCCATCCCATTAGAATGGAGGTGATGAATGTAATTTAGTTTAAAGTTTAAAGACATTTTTTACACACTTTTCACTACTGAAATATCTCAATAACTACAGAAACTATAGAGACATGCATGGACCCCAGAGGATGAAACCTATTGACATTTATTATCCTCTGATGTCCTGCTACAAGGTTTGTCATTACATGTCATGCAATTTGCTACAGATCTCATCAGCAGTTATCTTTCCTAGAAGATAACTGCTATTGCTACTTTTTGATTCTCAAACTTTTCTTTTAAAGGCACCAAACTGACTCTAAAGCAATGTAGTCTAATGACTGTGGTGTTGACCTGGCTGTTCCTTATCAAGAAAACCTTTGAATGGATGTCTATGACATTTGGTAACAAACATTCATGGTCCCCAGAAGACGAAATGTAAAACCTTGGATCCCTTGAACTTAAGTTCTAGAGATGTCATGTCACATCATGTCAGATGTCAACCTGAATGAATGAATGATATTCCCAGAAGCCTCAACTAAACTTTGTGGTTAGTTCTACTTAGCAAATGTTAGCATGCTAACCCATATAAACTTCTACCTGCTAAACATTCACATGCGAACATGTTAACATCAGAGCTGCTAGCATGACTGTCGACTCTTCCAAAGAGTTACCAAAGACATAGTCCAACAAACTGTCCATACTGAGGCAACTGGATTGTTGTCAGGAGTTGGTTACAGAGAAAATGTTTGAGGTTTTTAAATACTTTGGTGGCACAAATGAAGTCCTGTTCAGCTAAAATGATGGAGCATAATGCCAAAACACAGCTGAAGATGGGATTTTAAAGGAATATTGCCACAGGCCCATACTTTGTTGTTCCCTTTTATTGTATTAGGGCAGCAGAATTTCTAGATTTTTTTTATGCCCTGGATAAACCGACCCTTTAAACCGTACACCTTAGAAAGTGTCCGCAATCATTAAACTCTCATCACTATATACTTAAGCTGACTGCATGTGTGTGTCTGTCTATGATACAGCAGTCCCTAATGGCAGACTGTGCATGTTCCCTGCTGACCTGGTCTTGGATTGTTGCCACTGATGGAGGAAGGGGAAAGGAAGAGCAGTGAACCTTTCTAATCTTGGTCTGGTCACAGAAACGGCGTAGCAAGCAATACAGCTTCATCGGCCCATTGTCAGCACTCTGGAGTCTCTCTGCCTCACACACGCCTCTAAACACACACATACACACTAAGTCATGTATCCAGAAGCAGAGATTTGCTCTCTTAATAGAGCAACTAATCTCTCTGAAAGCGCCTATTTTACATGCACAGTCTAACCTCTCTCTGTCTCTTAAAAACACCTTCTTTCTACACACACACACACCCTAAAGTGATTTGCTGTCCTTTTCTTTAGTTTACATTTTGCCCCTGAAACAACAGTGTGTCTTGGTGACATTCAGGGTGCCCTTGTGACAAGCAGAATGATCAGTGAGACAACAGAGATAAAGTGCTGTAAGTGTGTGCGTGTGTTTGTTTTGTCTCATCAACTCCAGGCACGTCTGGCCTCTGCTTGCATAGTGCTACAGTAGAGCACCACTTTCTACCCCACGGCAACAGTTGCTAGGGTTACCGACAGGTCGGCCACCACGGCGATGAGGATAAATGAGCTCAGGGCTCCCATCAGCCCCTGGGTCACACTCACTCTGCCTTTCTGTCTCTCTCTCTAACACACACATACACACATTCTCCTGTGTTCAGTACTGAGAAGGTAAATACCTGTACACGAGCACATGACTAAACACTTTGAAATCACATTTCACAGCCCATCACACACAGAGCTGTATACACACCCCTCGGTAACGCTCTCACACACTCAGGTGTGTATTTCCACCACACCGTATTCTCCTCTGCAAAGCTCCGGGTTGCGAGTTTGACTCCCGGCTTGTCAAACAGCGTCGTCGCCGTCAGCCTGTCAGTTTTGAGTCGTGAGCTCTGAGCGCACCGCAGATCCATCATTATAATGATCATCTGCTCTGACACCTCATACATCACATCCCCCGCGCTCATTAAATGTACTGTAGTCGCTCCTTTAGTCACTCATTCCATTTCTGTCCATCTGTCTCAGGATGACGGTGCTGTATAACACTTGTGATGCGGTGCATGGGTGATTATGTGTTTTCAATATGTCATTTTACCTCCTGCACACAGATGCAGTGCTGGAGGAGCCACTGAAAAGTCTGAATAAATATTTATCCAGATAACAACCAACTGGACGGCATTGTTTATCTAACTTCTGTTCACTGTTCCATCACTGCTTGTGTATTTGTGTCGTACATATCTGACTCCTCACTGTGTTTAGCGTGCACGCAGAATGTGTGTGCAGAATTGTGTAATGACTGCTCTCCTGTCGCTTCTTGTCTGCAGGATGACAGAGATGTGGAGGATGACATGACTCTGAGAGAGGTAAGACAGTCGACCAACAGATATACACATTTACAGCCAATTAGAGAACAGCAGCAGGGTATCACATGTAATCAGAGATGAGATTAAGTCCTTCAGCCAATCAGAAAACAGCTTCGACTCTATATCAGCAAGCTTTTCATTGAAAGACCAAAGAAATGTATGTCAGTATAGTAGCTTTAGTGAGTTTAGCTCTTTAAAGAGGAAACATTTTTATTAGGATTACTGTGAAACCAGTTCAACATAATGTCTGTTTTCTGCTTCATCGTGATTTCATTTAGTTTTATCTCAGCTTGGGCTGGGAGATATTACATTTGTGCCAGAAACTAAAAGTCAGTACATCTCGGCCTTTGCTGCTCTAATTTTGGCCATTTCTTTTGGTTTGGTATCTAAACACAGTTTTTATTTCAAAAACTTTACATTTTCAAGTTGCAAAACCAATAAAATTCAGTCATGACCCCATGACAGTCTACAAAATTCTGGTGCCAACACTGCATCCTTGAAAACAGTCCCATTTTTAAGTATCATTCCATGTACTGTAAACAAATCCCATGAAACCAGAACAGTTTTTCAACGTCTGTCTCGCAATGCTTTACAACTTTTCTACCCTGTCTGTTGCACGTCCATTAGTTCCTATGAGTGCATAAACCAGATCACAAATATGTAGTTCCACTAACTTCCTGAAAGGTCTGGGCACTGTAGTTTTTTTACAAACGTCACTCAAACAAGAGTAAATTGTGGTTTTGTTGGGGACTGTTTTCAGTGGCGGATTAATCCACATTTATTATTTTCACCAGCGGGACAGTGTGTATGATATTTAGTCAATATAAACTAGTGTGAGTGTGTGTTCATTGTAATGAAGAAACATCAATGTGTTTTAATAGATTTGGACAACAATGTTGCTCTATGGCACAAAAGAATAAGTTATATTATTTATCAGCTATCAGATACACAGCTATGTTTGTCTAACTTAAATCTCAGTTTGATGACTTCACACCACGAGAGACTTTTCAAATTTCTCAATATCCCTAGACGAGCCGATTACCCTGGAGTCTTATATTTTTGGATATGACATCATTCATAATTCATCCATCAACAGCACCTCTCATTTCCTCTCTGTCAGCCACTCATTCCTCACACTTTCATCCTCATACCCTCTTTTTTTTCCCCCTCCCGATATCACTCATCGGTCAACTTTCATACCTCTGCCATGTCATTGCCTCTTGCTACGTCTCCCTTCCTTGTTCGCGATTCACCTTCCTCGCCATCTACCGTTGTAGGTATTGTATGATTTATAGAGTCATTCAACGCGGCGCCTGGTCCATTGATTGTCTATCAGAGGAGGTGATTTTTCAGGAGATGGTGTAGGATTATTTGATGGCTTTGCCTTCTGATTAGTGACGGACACCAGGCATAAAGACATCATCTGTTCCCAGACCACACGCTGTCAAAAAACACGCTGGGCTGTAACACTGAGACTCAACCGTTTATTAAGATTAGATAAGATTAATGAAGGCTCTTTTCTTTTGTTCCTTTGTTTGTTGGCAATTTCTCAGTGAGTTTATCTCTCATCCCCCAAACTCCCTCCCCCTCCCCCTCCTCCTCCTCCTCCTCCTCCTCTGTGTGTTTTGCAGATTGCAGAATGGGAGGAGATGCAGCTTGATGAGCAGGTCAACTTCAACAACTGCAAGATCGATCCCGCCCCATTCCAGCTGGTGGAGCGTACGTCGCTGCACAAGGTCTGATTGTGAATACAGCTGTTCGACCTCTGTGTGTGTCTCTCATACTAAAATACAAGGATGTGTCTTTGCTGCTGGGTGTGTGTTTTAGTTTATCCACAGTGATAAATACCTCTGAATTTAGAGTGATTCCTGGTGCATAACATTTGCCTCAGTTGTGGGAATAGGTGTACAGGTACTTATTTGATTTAGGTAAGTGTGTTTGTATAGCAGGTCTCAACAACAAGGCAATTCAAAGTGCTTTGTATGAGATAAAAAAGGCATTAAGGCAAGATTCAGAAGAAACACAAGCTGATATAAAATGACACGTATAGGAAATCCAAATAGAAGCTAAAAGCAAATAAAACATGAGTGCAGTGTACTTTTTAGTAAAAGGCAGTGGTAAACACAAAAGTTTTGCACATTGATTTAAAAGAACTGACAGAGGAAAATCTCATGGAGTTTTCATGGAGTTTGTTGTTTTTCTTCTTTGATGCTCAGTCAAAGTAAAGATCTGAGAACCGGAGTGAAGTGTTCCACTTTCTTGAGCCTTTTTGAAGAACTTCCGAGTCTGTGTTTTACATCAGCTGCAGCTCCCTAAACGACTGTAAAGACAGTTAAAAACATAGACACATTTCGAAATCTTGATTTGTTCAATGCAGTTATTCAGTGATCGTATGGGATCACAGCCATTTAGTGTTATTGTTATATATACTGCAAGTCTCTGCCAGTATCTGCATAATTATGGTAAAATTTTGAGTTGTTTTCTGCTAGTGGGAGCATGTAGATGTTGAACAGAAGAGGCCCAATAAAGGAGCCTTGGGGAACACCACATCATTTTTTATAAACTGTGCAATTATTGATTGACACATTACTGATTACCTGTCCTTCAAATAGATTTTATGAGATCACAATTGCGCACTGAAAACCAAGTTATTATTAGTTGTGGTACAAGTTATGTTTTTATTCTGTGGTCAAAAACCTTATTGACACACTTAAAAAACATTTAGAGAACAATTTTTTTCTTTCTCTTTTATCACATTCTTTGACCGCCAGACTGCTTTGAATGCAGGGAGACACAATATGTTGAAGGCTTCAGTTGTAAACATGCATTGTGCCCACATATATTACACATTATCACATAGCATCCTGTGGGTGGAAGAATAGGTGGTAAAAAATAAATAAAAGATACTATAACTAGGAAATCCTCAGCATTTTCATACCAGAAGGCATTTCTTCTCTCAATGCCAACGTTTTCTATTATACTTTATGTCATATAAGTATTGGGTTTAGGCCATATTGACTCCCTGACACGAACAGTCAAACTTGAAAAATAAACTTCAGAGCAGTTCCAATCCTCCAGATCCTCCTGTGGTGTGTAGTGACACTGAAGAAGCATGCAAACAACCTAATAGAACAGACAAAAACACACATAAGCCAGTTCTTCCCCTACTGTGTGAAGGAGAAAGTGAAAGTGTAGTGTGAAGATGGGAGCTTTAAAGCTCATGTTGGTAGATTTTTGGAAGTCTACGGTGCACACACACATAATTCAGTGTTTAAAACCCTCACTTCCGTACCAAGCATACGCACAAAATCTCACACACACACACACACACACACACACACTGGACTTGGCAGCATCTAATGTTCTTCATTCATAATGCTACCTTATTTCTCTCTCTCTCTCTCTCTCTCTCTCTCTCTCTATCTCTCTCTCTCTCTCTCTCTCTTTCTCTCTTTCTCTCTTTCTCTCTCTCTTTCTCTTTCTCTCTCTTTCTCTCTCTCTCTCTCTCTACTCTTGTCCTCTGGGCGCTGTGTGAATACTCTTTAAACATTTAAGAGAGGGATCCTGCACCAATCCATCTCGCTCCCCTCCCTCCACTGCACACTGCCAAAAGCCAATACCACGCACAATCTCCTTCAGCATATTAAACACCGCCCGCTGCCACTGCCGCTGCTGTATGCAGGTGTGTGGGTGTGTAGTTATTCTCTCTACATCTTGCTCTGCTCTCTCGCTCGGCGTCACTGGATCTGGCTACCATTCATCCCATGCTTTTTACTGTTGTTGTTTTTCTCTGTTTGTCTGTCGGCCCTTTTGTGTCGGACTATTCTGTTTCTGGAAATATTTACATGATAATATGTTTCTGCAGTCATAGCGGTCTGTTCATTTCTGGTTAGTGGCTAACAGGACTCGAACCGAACCACACTTCCATTATTTTGTAAATAGATTTTCATCAAAGAAAAGAACTCTAGAAGCTATTGCATCTTATTATGTACAAGATAAATAGCATTAAAAGATGGATTGACACAAATGATGTATATATGAAACATGCAGGGTGACAAATCAAAGGTGTTTGTCACCTACAAGCCTCAAAAATAGCGTCAGTTTTCCCTCTCATAGATGTCCGTGATCCCCATTCCCTGCAGTCTTTGAATGATGGTGATGAAACACAAAATTTCCTCTTCCTTTTAAAGGTCCAGTGTGTCAAATTTTAAAGGACTCTGTTATGCTGTCTGAGTATGACAGCAATGAAAAATAATATTCATAATTATGTTTTTATTAGTGTATAATCACCTGAAAATAAGAATGATTATATTTCTGTTACCTTAGAATGAACCTTTTGATATACAGACGTTGTGTGTCCTCTTCCTCAGAATTTGCCCTGTTTCTACAGCAGCCCAGAAAGGACAAACTAAACACTGGACCTATACAGTTTTGTCTTTTTTGCACATTTTATGGCCTGCGATCAACATCTACAGCAATAGATGTCACTAAATCCTACACACGGCTCCTTTCATTTCTGACATATAGTTTTCTTCTTATTAATCTCTTGTAATAACACTATCCAACCACACAGGTAGTACTGAGTTTATGTGAATATTTCCACCCAAATACACTCAAGCATGACACAGTGTTGTTTGTGATAGTCAACACAAACAACGTTCATGAGAAGTCAGTTTTTCATTTAAAGGAAAAATAATAATAATAATAATCCCCATTATGTGGTTGCAAAGGTTTTTACCTTTTAGAGTCTCTAATGTCTCATATTCCTGTGCTGATGTTCAGTCGATTGTAAAATACTATTTGCAGCACCTCTAATCAGTGAATTACACTTTAAATAGATGTGAATAGGCTGAATTGGAGGTGAGCTCACTATGTCCCCAGAGAATCTACTACAGTATATCCTTCTGTGGGGAAACTCTCTAACAGATTGGATTACAACTGGCCCTGGCCAAAAAGAAAAGAAAAAAACACTTAACAATCTTCCTCTTGGCACGGCCCCTGTTTGCTTGGCACAGTGGGATCAATTTCTGGCATCAAATGTCCATTCTGGCTAAACAGAAAGTCCCATTAAACACTAAAAGCATCTCGAACAAAAAGTCAAGATGGCTTCAGTCCTGCAACCTTTCTGATCCGCCACTGAAGTTTTTGACCCTGTCACTCTTTTAGCTTTTAGCTCCACGCCGCCACACACGCCACGGTAACTCTAGTCATGGCAATAAGATGAAATTAAACTTTAATGGTCCCCGTGGGCTAACTAAGTCAGTGCATCAGCAAATACAGTACTAATATGGCGTAGAGTATAAATAGAGGAGAACAGGATGGTAAGAACATGCAAAGCTTAACAATAAACAGGGGAAATTTGAGGATTTACCAGTTTAAGACTATTATTATAAACTGGTCTTGACATTTGTGTCCTTTTATACGAAACACTTGGCATGTTTTAACATCCTCAACCTGCGTTTCGACCTCATTCATGAGACAGCTGTTACGGGTTAATGCATGGTCATCGCCATTAGTAGAGACTCAAGTCTGCAGGTAGAGTTCCACACAGATCGCCGCTAATGACATATGATAACATACAGCTACACACGAGTAATAAAGTTGTGCTCTTGTTGATCGGGGAGTCTTTGAAATGTGAAACGGGGGCAACATGAAATAACGTATTAATGATGATAGTGAAGCTTGATAAAAGAGCTGGCTTCTCTGGTTGTGCTGTGGCTGCTCTGTTGAGGAATCCTTACGTACAAAATCAAACTACTAATGCAGGCTGGAGTAATGTGCTGCATTCACTGTGTGTCTGCAGCATTGTTCCTGTCAGTACTTTTCAACTCCAGTATATAATCATATAGCACACCTCTACATCACCGGTAGAGATGCTTGTTTGCCAAAAACAAGCAACCTTTGACTTGCATTCAATGCACATCAGAAAGAGGGACATAAAGACAAGTCCGCTCAACGTCTTCAGTGTTCTTCTACTTTATTGCTCCTCATCTTATTTGTGTTTGGGTTCCCATCTGTTCAGCCTCTGTCTGTATTTTGGATTATTGGCTGTTTACTTCCTTCTTCATGTTACCTATCTGATAAGCTATCACCTAAAGCTACTATTACACTTTCTCCAGATGTTGACTATGATGTCTGATTGGCTGTTGAACCTCTAGATCATGCATGGTGTTCATGGACTCATATTTAATATTTCCCAAAGTGATCATATCCCATTCAGCTGAACATCCGACTAGTTGAATGAATCCATTGTGAATGGAGTTGTCTGTGTTGGATAATTGAATTCAGTGGTGCATCTCCCTATTGGTGCCTCGTTTTCTATTTAAAGTAGGATCCCAGCGCAGTATTGTCTCTACTTTGTACTGTTTCCGATCCCAACCTGCCTCTGCTGTTTTCTCGCAGACCCACACCATCTTCTCCCTGCTGGGCCTTGACCACGCCTACGTCACCAGCATCGGACGCCTCATCGGGGTGGTTTCCCTGAAAGAGGTAAGAGTCTTGTGACAGGTTCATAATTATTAATTATTAAAGCTTTTATACCTCTTGAACCTGAACTTATGATCCAAATTTTGTCGATTTATTGGACACCGGCCTTATGTATCGTTTATACAAGCAGCATAGTCACTGCTTTCATAACTGTAAAATCACTGTTAGTATAATCAGGAGAGCTGTCACCGTGCCATACACATACACACACACACACACACACACACACACAAAGACATTTCAGTCAACATTAATGATTCCTCCTCCCTCCGCCTGTTATGTACTGTGACAGACAAAAGGCTGCTTAATATTGCTGTCTCTCTATTGTCTCTGTCTGTTCTCTGCCCCCTCCCTCTCCTTCTCTTTCCATCTCGCCTGCCTCACAAACAACTGAAACCCCCTCGCGCTGTGAATTGGCCAGGAAGTGGCGAGAGGATTGTTGCTAAGTGCAACGCCGCTTTCCCCGTCCCTGACATTTAGGCTTTTTTGTTCTGCGTTCCACCAGCAGACAAAAACCCAGCCGAGGCAGATAAATCTCAGACTCTCCCAGTCCGCCTGTCTGTCACACAGACACGCCGTTATATCCATGAGGAAGAGGAAGAATCACAGGGATGTTTGTGTGAATATAGTGCATAATTCCTACGCTATATCATGCAGACAGTCTTCTTCTCTGGCCCACCACAGGATCTGTAGCACCCAAATCCTTCACCTTATCAGTCAAATGATTAACGTGGCCAGGCCAGACAGAGAATTCAATAATACTTTCTCACAGAGAGAGCAGAGAGGGATGGGATGAAAGAGACAGAGGAGAATCGCAACAACCTTTCACACAGTTTCAATGTGTTTCTTTCAAAAGTATGGATACTTCTTATTTAGAGGTCATATAAAGCAAGTGTGATTAGTAAAAATATTAGATGGTCATAGAGATTAAAAAAAAGAAGGTTGGGATGTAATTTTCTAAAGAACACTGCATGTTATTGAGAGTGCATAAAAACTACTGTGGCTAACATAGCTGCCACGTAAAGCATAAAATCTGTGGCAATATCTTAATTATTTTTGGTCACAGTCAACAGTCTGGGCTGGACTGCACACAAGTTCTATAGGTAGCATTTGCAAATAACAAAAACTGCTTGTAATCAGTAGTCGGTGTCTTTTTGATTGGTCAAACCAAAGATCTAAAATGAATTGACTCATTTTGATGTTCTCTGATGAATTGTCAGTTTTTATGAATGTTTCTAAAAGGCATACTGCAGTATGTGGAGGCAGAAGCAGGTCTGACCCTCAGAGTGGACATTTTTCTGATCTACTTTCATTTCAGCTGCATGTAGGCGGTAAAGGGCAGCGGTGGAGATCAGACTTGTTTTCACCTCTCTTTTCTCCTCTCCTCTTATACTGCAAAATGATTCAGCAAACAGCAGCAAAAAATCAAAGTCACACTGACCTCACTTTCCAATGCACGCTGCCCTCTGACCGTGAACTCTCTCTCCATTACATTTTGGAAAAAAGATTGAAGTTCCAAGTTAGAAAATGGCTTGTGTGCCTGTGCATCACATTGCAAACTACTGACACGATCCTGCGCTGTAGAGCAAGGCCAGTACAGCGTCGAGGTTAGCGGTTCTATTTCCACTGTGGCCACCCATGGCAAGACTTTGTGCACCGCAGCATAATAAAGAAGTGTGAATAAAACCCTGTACCAAATAACACATTTTTGGCATAGAGTCTAACTTAACCCTAACCCTGTATCTTGTGTCCCAAACTGATACTGCATACTGATTCATTCTAAGAAGGTTGAAGACATGCAGAATTGGCACCATTTTGCATTGATGGATGGTTGGAAAACTTTATTTCGATCTATTTATATGCTGCTATGTTGGGTCTTCACAATGAATGGATTGGTTTTCATCTTTGATACACCCAAGAAATGTGAGCGATTATATTTTACTGACTGTTGCACGACCTTTTGCACCGATGGAAGGAAAAATACCTTCCACATCTATAGTATTCGGCTGAGAGAGCTTGTATCATGTAAATTTTTTCCTCTTCTTGTGTCCTTGAGGTTCCGTATGGGTTATACTGTACATGAGGGCCGAATGCATTGACACGTGAACACGTGTGTAGTATAAACAGAACAGTGTCCACTGTATTCATACTTGTTGTAAGCAAGACACAGATTCTAGTAGGAGGCACAAAGAACTCCAAAGCTCAGAGGTTGTGGTTGGGTAAAGAATAAAAATGCTACGTAGCTCCGACGGGTGCTACCTGTGCCTACCTAATCTTTGCGCCTTCCTTTCTAACTTGTCTTTCTCCATCCAGCTTCGCAAGGCCATCGAGGGCTCTGTGACAGTGAAAGGCGTGAAGGTGCGTCCTCCTCTTGCCAGCTTCCGTGACAGCGGCACCAGCAGCAGCGAGAACGAAGCCACCGAGCTCCACAAGCTGTGGGATCGCCACAAGAGCATGTCACTGCCCAGGGAACACACCCCGTCCGAGTCTGATGAGAAATCCCAGTGAAGGAAAGTAGAGGAGGAAGGTGAGCAGGTGGAGGAGGAGGTGGAGGAGGATGCATTGAGATCTTTAAATCCCTTCCAAAGCCACAAACATGCAAAAATCCTCAGGGCTTAGGATCTATATTTAATTCTGGAAAGAGTTCTACTGCTACGCCAGCCTCTTCGTAACTCTCCTTTCTCTCCTCCATCCACTTTGCTTCATGGACCCAGTGCTTTCCCCGGGGGGGGGGGGGGGTCTTGCACTGACCAAGCCAGACACTCCGCGGGAGAGTGGAACACAACTCAACCTGTGCCCTGCTCTCAGTTTACCCTCGGGAACCAACAGCAGAGCGAATGTGGATTAGGGGAAAAAAGAAAAAGACACGTTTTGGTCAAATCCAACATCTGGGGACTGGGAATGGGTTGAAATCTTAAAAAAAGGGATTTTTTTTTGTTTTTTGCAAACTTTGTTTAGCTTGTGTATCTTTAGAGCCAGGATCAAAGTTGTCTTTTGGAACACGTCTTCCATTTCAGTAGAGGAATTCAGCAACGATGATGAGGAAGAATAACATATGTGTGTACTGTAAGAGTGAGTGTATGACATGAGAAAATGTGAGTGTGCATGGAGACTGGAGGTAGCAAACAACTATTTCCTACACGATTTTATGTTTATTGCCTGCAGGACACATTTCAGTCTTTTTTTTTCCCCGCTTGAATTGTTTCTGACTGATCAGGTGGTCTGGGTTTAACTGGAATTTGCCATTTACTCTTCAGTCTGTCCCATCGGCAAGCACTGGACTAAGGGGACAGATGCCTCAGTTTTCTGTTCTTTTTCTTCTTTCCATTATTCCTCTTTTTGATCATCTCTTCTTTGCGAGTCTTAATGGTCAGGTTGAGAGTACAGTCTATGCAAGCAGACGTGCCTGTTGGCAGTGGCGGAAGCACCTGTAGCCCTTTTCCTAATGTACACTCCTTTCATACTGTAGCTACGGCCTTACACTACAAAGACACACAGAAACACGCACAAACAAAGACGGCGGCAGCGGCGATGCACTCCGACAGTCGAGGTTTTCTGCTCCTCTAAATATAGCTCTTAATAAGCGTTCCAGAGAAGGTTGGAGGCGGATGGAAGAGGGCAGGAAGCGGGGGAGAGACGAAGCGCGGGGAGCAAATGGATGGCTGAAAGAATGAAGACATCATTACCTAACCAGCTGCTCTGGGCTTTCTCATCAATCTGTCTTTGATTTCCATGTTAGCTAACGTCCATTACTATCTGAGACACACTATCCTCACCCTACCAGCTATGTGATGTAATGGTCGAGGGCTGAGGCAGACGCAGTTGTCGACATGTACACCACCAGATGACAGCATGTGAGCGGCTTGATTAATGCATGGCAATAGCCTGAGTGAACCATAGCGCGATCCGGTGAGATTATCCAATAAAAAAGCTACAGGAAATCCATAAATGAGCGAGTAAAGATTTAAAATTTACCTTGTTTACCAGCAGAAGTCACCACGAAACGATCACTCCAGCCACTCCAACCCAACATGCTTGACCGATAAAACCTGGAACTTGAGCCATTAAAGTTTAAATGACAACATAGTTCCTGATTCAGCAAGCAGGCTGGCATGACAGATAATGTATACGTGCTGTGTATTTAATAATTCATGTCAGCCATAATGCTTGAGGCTTGTCAGTGCACACTCTGCTCATCGACAGAAGAACATTGATTTGTTTTCTCTCTCCTCTCCATTTCCACTTCCACTTTTTTTTCTTTTATGTGAGCTACTGACCCCAAACACGTCCTTGAAGTCACACTCCTTTCCTTACTTTTTTCTTTTTTTTATCTTCTAATTTTGTTGTCTGTTTCTTGAAAATGGACATCCGCTACTACCTAGAGAATTAGCTCTCCTGTTTGGATGCCTTAAATATGCACTCATACTTCATTGTAGTTTTTTCAACGTTGCATCGCATGGATTTTATTTTTGGTGGTGGTCTTGACTTGCTGGACGCCACTGAAAGTAAAATACACAAAAAAAAAGAAAAACAGCATGGCATTGCATGATGGAGTGCATGTGAGTTTGTTTTCTACGATCGAAATGTACCAAAAACAAAAGCTTGATTGGAATGAACATGAGACGAGTGAAGAGTGTTGTGTCTCGGTATGTTTGCCATCTTGTGCCTGTATGTTATGTGTCTTTACAGTGTTTTATTTTATACTTCTAATGTCGGATTATTTCACTTTGATTGGCATCTTCCATTCATCCAATGAGCTTTATTCATTGCCTAATTTTTGAACTCGGGGTGGAGTCTTTGGGTTAGCAAAGTTAAGCTTACAGATTAATATATTTAACATCATTCCTGTAATATAAAATCATAATTTAATGTCTTAACCAATCTTTAATTGTTGACTATTCTCTTTTTGAAAGAGATTTTGGGGGATTTGTTTTGTTATATTTGTTGTATTTGTTGTTTTTTCACATTTGATGATTTTACAGTTTGATTTTCTTTGTTTTTTTAATCGTCTGATATATTTCTACTAAGATGTTTATTTGTAAAGTGCAAAGAACACTAACAGGGTGAAGGCTCGCAATGGTCGCCTGATAGGAAAGCAAACAAGGAAATGTAATTGTGAAGCCAAAGCAGGTTAATGTTGGAGGGACATGTTCATTCCACAAGTGCCTACATTGACTCCTCTTCTTTATCAATAAGCAATCGACACCGAAGTGTTTGGATCTGGCTTTCCAGTCATGTGGACGAGGCACTTTTCACACACACACATACACATTTACACAGATATGTAAGCGGGGTGGATGTGCGAGCGCTGTGTGCAATTATCACCATGGCAACCTGTCGCAACAATCATCGCCGTCGTCACACACACCTCTCCCCACAATCTGCTCGCTCCTGACTGACTGAGATCCACTCGTCTGATTTGGTTCTGTCCATTTGTTTGTGCTTTTCATCGATTTTTATTATTCCACCTCCGCAGACATTTCAAAATATATTTCATTTTTCATTTCTAACAGACAAACATAGACTGAGGTATTTATTAGTCCGTATTAATCAGAGTAGAAGTTCTCAAATGTTTTGTTTCCCATTCTTTTTACAGACGATCTCCTCGTAGGTAATCGATTTGTGCAATAACGGTTGTTCATCTCACTTTGTAACCCAGTTTTAATTGATGACATGAATGCAAGATAACCTTATTTTTGTAAAGAAACCTGAAAAGTGTAAAAAGATGTATGTATATGAGGAGAACCGACACTCACACAGGAGCTTGTCTGTGATAAAGTGATGTTTGAGTGATGGCTAAAGGGGGAAGGTTTCCCAAAAGCCTCAATTAAAGCTTCAAATCAACATTCAGATATTTAAGGGCACTGTCTGCATCTTTTAGGTGTGGTTAAGCCTTTCTTTATGAGGAATAGCTTGGACTCTTTGGGAAACCTTCCCCGTCTGGTCTTAAAATTCTCTGTGTGAATCTGCTGCATGGACTGTAGCTGGCGCTCTCATACAAGCCCCTCCAATCCACCCCCCAACTCTTAAGCACTGATGCTGAGTCAGTTTTATCATGCTCCTCTCTATCCTCTGCTTCAGTCTGAGAGGCTACGATAAGACCAGATTCTCACATCAGCTGTTGCGGGTTATCTTTTATCCCCTCCTTGGGGCTCTTAGGGACTGTACATAGTACATACTGGAGGCCTCCACACACCCTGAGGGCCAAACCAGACGGAGCTGATCAAAAAATCCAGAGCCATTTTTCACACAGAAAAATTAAACATTGTTTTGTATATCAGGGATGAATAAATGAGATTTTAACAAACAAAGATTGCTCTTTGTTCTCTATCTCCTATTCTTTCCTGTCAGTCACAGCTGGGAAGCACCTAGAGTGTTGTTTGTCTTCCTCTGATCGTCCCAGCATGGAAGCACACACAGTAATACCATGATAATGTTCAAATGAGTTCATTTTGTCCCAAATCTTTTTATAGCACAGGAAGTCAAAGGCATTGTACAATATTTGCTCCAACCCTGCTTTTTGATCCGATGAGTGGTCCTCCATAAATACTGCAACATCCACATTTATACCCTGTAATTTCATCTGTCCCAGCTCACTGAATAAAGCATTTTGTATTTTGTACTTTTGGAAAAACATTTATTGTAAGAAAAAAAAAAAAACTGGTCAGAATGCTGACGGCGAGGCGAGTTTGTGTCGTGCCAGAACGACACAACCACCACCAAAATTATTGACTTAGGGAAATGATTTATTCAAGTTGGTGTGCTGTTGGCTTTGAGTGTTTCTGTTTTATATTTTTTTTAATGGTTAACCTTTTGAGCTGGACCATATGTTCCCACAGTTTTGTGTGTAATCACTAACGGAGACAACTGGACAACAGTTTCTCCAATCGTTCCAGTGTTGACCAGAGTTGTTGGAACAGTGGTGTAGTGGCAAACAACAGCATACAGTACCTGAGTGTTTTGTTCTGTTTTGAAATTGAGTTGTTCCCAGCAGCGAGTAGGGACTTTGTGACCTGGCCATCTTCTAACTAAATGATGTTTGGAGAACATGTTGGGCAACCAACCACGTCTGTACAGATGTGATCTCCATTAGCTCATGGATGAGCTTGTCAAGAGGTACCTTAGGGGGGTAAACCAGTAACAAGGCACATTGTGTTTAATGTTTAATACTGTTTTACCATGTCATTCCACTTTATTGCACTTTTTTTATGGATTAGAATGTTACAATTTCTGTTTTGAAATTAATACCAAATAATGTCTGGCCTAAATTTCATGTGTAAAGCTACATTAGAAATACTTCCAGCCTCAGATTTGCTTCACCTCCCAAAGAGTGAGATGGAGAGAATAATAAGCTCAGCCTTAACGTTGGATAAAGCTGCTAAAGTGTCGTAAACATCCCCAAAATATTGAAGTTACTCAAGTCACTTCCAGTAACGAAGCTCGAAACTCAACTCAGCCATTCTCCCACTGGGAGTGTTAACTGCAGCAATTGGCTCTGTAATGAACTGCAGCCACAACACTTTTCTTCACAGTCTCAATTATGTGACTGCGTTTGTTTCTCTGTCCGTGTTTTTCTGTCCCATCCTTCTTGCGAATTCTCTTTCACACAAAACACACAAACACACACTGCTTCATTTTGTTTTTTTGTTGCGTGTGAACGAGAGGAGAGCATCTGGACTGTAACGGGTGGTGAGTGCAATGGTAAAAGCTTAATGAGCTAAATGAGTTCATTCGTTAAGTAGGCTGCAGCTCCGTCCCTCAGTGAGTTCCAGGTAGAAGCACGAGACCGTCTCTAGGGAGACGAGCTGTGTGTGTGTGCGTGCGTGCGTGCGTGCGTGCGTGCGTGCGTAAGTTCTTGAAGACAGAGACAGAAAAGTCAAGAATGAAATGGAACAAAACACGCCTGCAGTCGCTCATCTGTATTGCAATGAATGAGGTTAGAAATACTTGAGCCTTGTTGAGCAGAGCGCCATCTGTGCATGCTGATGCCGCCGTTGTATATTACACAAAGGTGTCACTCGAAGAAGTCTTCCTGCCTCCCAGTCACTGTTACAGTGTAGGAAGTGCCTGTCGCACTTGGAGTCTGATTGATGTAATCGTTGCTAAGAGTTGCAGACAGGCCTCTGGAGACAAACGCACTCTGTTCTCTGTCTGAGCGGGAACATGTCTTCATCAATGCCATATCTTTATAAGAGGATAGAAACACGTCAAAAAGTATACAAGTGCAATTTTTCTGTCTGTCAATCTGCAATTTTACACATTTCAAGCAACATTGTGTAGAAATTGGTATTTTTGCACTTTAGTGACCCCAGTTTCAAAGTGCAACAGCACTGTGGTAAATATGGACAGCTGTACACATGTATTTGTTCTGATTATATTACTTATGATCAAAACAACTTTGCTAACAGCCAAACATCAAGCAAGGTCAACAACACAACATATAGCAGCCAACTAATATTACTTACTAGTCCAACAACAAGAAGCCCTGCTCGGCCTCCTTTTCTCAACTTCTTCTGGCTTCATCCTCTTGCCCAGCTCCTGTTCTGGCACAACACTGGCTCTGCTCCCCTTCAGTATTCTCCCACACCTCTGACTGAAAACCTCCACTTCTTCCCGTTAGTGTTATGGTGCTCTGAGCTTACAGTCCGGGCAGCTAATAAACTGAGCTACCATTAGCTAACAGCAGCTACAGTTAGCAGCAGTGTACTTCACTGTCCATCAGGAAACTCTGTAAATCAGAGAGTTTAGGCGGAGAAGTCGGAGGACATCAGAGGGAAAACCAGAAAACATTTTCTCCGTAAAATATGATCCAGTTTCACCAAAACCAGTCAAATAGTTGGTGGGTACCCAGACACAGAAATAGGTGTAGAGAGAATGACAGAGGCACAGACATTCATCTGACTACATGTCAGTGTAGAATCCACAGGATTTAAAAAGTTACACATTGTTGCTTCAGAGCTGCACTCATCAGTATTTTTATATTGATAGATCAAAAAATATTGAAAAAGGGGTCACTTGTAGTGACAAACACACAGCATTATCACCCAACAGCTCCTAACTAGTTTCTTTTAAACCACAATAATCAACCTTGTTTGTAGTCACTGTTCCCAGTGGAAAATCTCAGATAAACTCACACAACCTGTCCAAAGACCAAACAAGATACTGAAAGTTTTCTCACACTTCTAACTATGAACAATCTTGAGCATTGTTACTGCGTCTGGGTGGGTGGGAGGAGGAGAAATGTGGTCCCCAATGTTTTTTCTTGTGGCCAGAAAGTAATAATGGACCTCCACAGGTTTAGTAATTCAACTGTATATGTGTGTGTGCAGACGCAGGTAGAGGAGATGAGTGGTGACAGGCATGAGAATTTCATTTTGCCTGTGTAAAGCCTCACGTCAGTCCAATTTTCTTGATCATTATCAATGGCTCAAGACAAGTGTCTGGTTGTTGTCAGAGCTGTTGCTGTTAATATTCACATATACTCCTGAAGAGAGACTCACTGCAAGCTCAAATCTGCTGACTTACTTTGTAAAGATTTAAGTTAAAGCAGAAGATGTTTCAAACAAACCAATTCACCCAGTGTGAAGCAAACACTGGGGCCCCTGTGTGTCTTCTGAACAATGATGGAGTGGAAAGAAAACATCATTAAACTATCAACCATCCCAATTAACAAAAGCTACTTATACTTTTTAGTGAAAACACATTTATTGCCCATTAAAAACAAATGTTCATACAATTTAGTCTACAGACAAAGTTTACTACTGTTTGACACTACAAGTTTACAAAATGATCATGAACTAAGTTGATTTATTGCATCTTTCAAATGAAAAAGATCACATGCATTTTCAGAGAGTTTCAATAATCTGTGTGAAGTTTATCAAATCAACTGATCAGCCGTAACATTATGACCACAGACAGGCTAAGTGAATAACACTGATTATCTCTATATCATGGTCTGTCAGTAGGATACATTAGGCAGTAAGTGAACATTTTGTCCTCGTACTTGATGAAGGAAAAATGTGCAAGCATCAGGGTTTGAGCAACTTTGACAAGGGCCAGATTGCGATGGCTAGACCAAAAGTGCAGCTCTTGTGGGGTGTTCCCAGTCTGCACTGGTTAGTGCCTATCACAAGTGGTCCAAGGACGGAAAAGTAGTGATGGGCAGCAAAGGCTCACTGACGCACATGAGGAGCGATGGTGGACCTGTGTATCTGATCCAATGGACAAGCTACTGTAGCTCAACCTGCTGATAAAGGTGTGTTCTGACAGAAAGCTGTGCATCACAGTTTTTGGGGCTGCATAGATGCAGACCACTTAGGGTGCTCAATCGATTCAGGATCTGTGGGATGTACCGGGGAAAAACAGGTCTAGTCCATGGCGGCCCCACCTCTAATTTACAGGTCTTAAAGGATGTACTGCTAACGTCTTGTGGTGGCAGCAAAGGGGGTACCTACACAATATTAGGCAGGTGGTTGTAATGTTATGGCTGATCGGTAAGTGGTATATATATGTACATAAAATGATGATATCAAACAGTGGTAGATGAGACGAGAAGCACCATAAGGCCAGAGGTCAAAGGTGAGCTTCACTGCGGTAGGTGGGGATTCCCAGTGGCTCTAGCCCACCTATCGTCACGGTCCGGCGGACACTCACCACCAGGGTACCATCAGGGTTAAGAGTCCCACTGACCGACAGGGGGTCCATATCCTCCGGAAACAGGGACTTATGGGTGAATGTGTCACTGATGCTTCCATCGTCAAGTACCTGAAGGACAGAGACAGAATGTTAGAAGAAGATGGAGGTGTGGGCTGAGGGGACAGCTGCTGGAAAGGGTTAAACGGACGCAAGAAGGGATGAGGAGAAGAAAGGTCATCTAACAATGGAGGAGAAAGTGAGAAAAGCAACAGGGCCAAGAGAGGTGCGAGGGCGAGAACCAGTGAAAGAGAGAGAGGTGAGGTCAGTGCCAGTCAGAGAGAGGGAGAGGGGGGAGGAAATGAACACTGAACACTAACTAGTTCTCTCTGAAGACGTGTTTTTGCTGTTAAAGGTTTAATGCGAGTTGAATGCTTGTGGATTTTGCCAATTTCTCTGCTGACCCTTGTTAAAATGATCTTCCTGCACCGTGGCAGAGGCTCACCTCCTCCTTCTGCTCTCACCTTTTAAACATGATTAACGTCAAACTGTGAGAGAAGAGAGATGGAAGGCAGGACGCGCAGCTCATAAGAAGACGCTGTTGCCTCATTAACTGCAGTGGTATGTAGAGTAGAGCTGCAACTAATGATATTGAAGTCTCATTCTGAAATCTCAGTAGAGGTGAAGTGACTTGTTGCAGGACGATAACAGAGTTTGTTGTTGGAATACAGAAAGTGTAGCTTAGTGTTTAACATCATGGCTGAATGTTTAGCTGATTTTGACAATGTGCACGAGGCCTTTGAATATGATGGCCACCCATATTTATTTGTGCCGGTGTGTACGGATAAGACTACCAACTGAAGAGAGGACAAGAAGAGAGAGAGCCTGGCAGAGGATGGGGGTTCAGCTGGGGGACTGAGTATGTTATAGAAACAATCAATTCTAGCAAAATGCAGTGTACTGTGAGTACCCGGACAGTGCATTCATATCAGTCAAAAAGTTGAGTGTGAAACACTAGACACCTCTTGCCCCTCAATGGTCACCATTTTGGCTACATAGTGGTACATGTTATATAATAATCATAACTATGTTTTCATGCATGTATGATCTCCTAAAAATAAAAATCTTTTTGTTAGTTAAAAATTATCCTTTTATATCTACGGTGGGAGTGGGTCCTCTTTTATGGAGGCTGCCATATTGAAACACTGTGTTTCTACAGTAGCCCAGAACAGACAAACTAAATACTAGAGATGTCCTTTCGAGTCTTGTTTCTCCCTTACACTAGGAAGGTGAGGGTGATGTAAAGGGGATTGCGATGCAGCGATTTCACCACTAGATGTAACTAAATTCTTCACTGGACCTTTTAAGTGCAATTATATAAAATAATGAAAAGCAGTGAATCCACACATTTGAGAAGCTAAACAAATGAATCTATCAAAATTAAGTTTCTGTTGATCATCCAACCAATTAAATGACCAATGATTTCAACACCAGTATGAAGCAGTTGCAGCTGCATTTGTATCATTAGTATCAGCAGCAGTAATTGTAATATGACAATAGCTATCTGGATTTATTTTATATGACAATGTTTTTATTTAAGGATGCTGAGTGCTGTTAATACTGCAGATCAGATCAGATCCAACTGACTGACTTCAAAATAGTGAACAGTCAGTTATACAAGTTTCTGACGTCTGATTCTCTCACAGTTATATCACAACTGTAGTGTGTGTGCATGTGTGAAAACACTTGAGTCATGTTCGCATATGTTCTGCTAGTTCCCACTCACACCCTCAGAAGTATAAAACACATCTCTGTTCATTTGTACTCACACACACACACACACACACACCTTCTGGGCGTGAATGACAACATGGTGGTTGTAGGCCATCACCACTACGTCATGTGGCTCAAACTGGCTGACGTCAGCTGATATGTAGTAGCTGTCTCCCAGACTTCGAACTCCACCAGCTGTACTGCTCTGCCGGCCTGTCACAGTGCCACCTACTGGGGCTGCAGTGAAACAGCACAAGGTTAACATTTCAACTTATGCAGAAATATATAGATGTAAATAATAATACAATTAATATTATGGAAATATTAATGGCAATGCTAAATAGTATATCAGTATTAGAAAAAAATAATTACAGCATGAATCCATATGACAACATTTTCAGTATGTTAACCTGCTCACATCACAAGTTGTAATTCAAATGTGTCGTACTTTTCAGTCATACATTTCTACTAAAACTATCACAATACCACAAGCCACAAAGTGTCCAATATTAAATAATGAATAAAAAGACATTTTGAATATCCAGGCAACAACTTCTGTGGCTGTGAAGTAAAGTCATTGTGCCCACAACTGCAGTTCCTTGAATGTCCACTTGAGGCTGGTGCCGACACCAATGATCAAGTTCATATTATAACCACTAGGCATTGCTGTTATTAGAGGAGGCAAGATTGGAAGTTTGGAAAATTCGATACACATTTATGAGGACATTACAAAGTGTATAATGTGTGTCTGTAAACTGTATAAAGTCTTGAACGGTGTCATCCCATCTATTGAGTGAGGGAGAAGGTGAAATGCTGCCCCCTATCTTTTTAGAGCATGTACACAAGAACTACACAATGCTCCTTTAAGTGTGGTTAATCTGACTGGCTGAAAGATGAAGAGAGATATTATGAAATATTGAACTTGAGTAAAAGGAAGTCAAATCTTCTAGAATTAATAAAAGTTAACTCCAATAAAACGATAATAACTAATAAAAACCATCAATTATTTAACAGTATCATCTATTATTTAACACAGTATTTAATCAGTTATATATTTTACACAATGTTATCTTTGTAATTATGTATTTCACTTTAGTATTTATTAAATATAATTATTGAAGCCTTTGGGGTTCCATATATTGAAGCCAAGGGTTATTGCTCAGTTGTTTGGGGTCTTTTTGTGTTTTATGTTCAGACGAGAACACAAAGACTGTTAACGGACACGAGAGACTGAATCTTCTGTTTTGGCTGTAAATGAGGTTTACTGCCAGTCTCTCGAGAGAAACTCTTTGACTAAAGAAGAGACTCAGCAGGAGCATCAAACACTTGTGGGTCTTCTTTTTTTTTCATTTGAGTAGACATTTGAGTACTGAAATATTACCAATGGGTCAGCAACATCATATTTCAAGCCCAGTTATTGATTATGCTTTAATCTGCCTGAACAATCACACCAGTAATAAACCTTTTTTATGTGGTGCTTTGTGCAGCATTTATTAAGTCTTTGGAGGCTTCAGTGTTTTATACTGGTGCTCCACCTTTTCTTTAGTTTTTTTTACCTTGCTATTAGTTCTTTATGTGGCCCAAGACAATGTCTGGAGCCATGCAGACTCTTTCTCACAAAGCACAGAAGCTATTATGACTCTGGCTCATTACTTTCTCTGAGAAAGGTCTTTTTCTTCTCTATGGCATTTTTCTTTCAATCAACCCACTGTAATGTGAAATACTAATGCCTCTTTCCTGCTGTTGGAGAAAATGAATGAAATAGGCGGTAGCCTGTGCCTCAAAAAAAATTCTCATAAGCAAATAACTCATTCTTCAGTTGCTCCAGAAGGGGTTGTTAAGCATGATGTTACTAGAAAAAAAGCTCAGCTAAAATTGTATTTTTTCTATAATTTAACACCAAAAAATACGCCTTCATCAATAATTTGTTCTTGGTTACTGAACTCCACAGAACATTGTTTTTGAACAATCATAGTTTAGTAAATGTAATATGGCACACTTGGCAAGCTTTAGATTTCTCTCCATGGCAAGGTTGTTCATGGGTAAATATTCTGTAAAGAGATTTTCCAAAACCAGAAGAAAAATCTGCAAATGATAGCATGTCTGTCTAGTAGTCACTAGTTTACTACTTACAGTTGTAACTGTGAGTTGCTTCCATGGTTTTCCATGACAACTACTTTGGGGCAGTGGATATTATTGTATCCACTGTGTGGTATTTCCTCACTGTGTGGAAAGCAGGGAACCCTGTCAGGGAAGCCCTGTTCTACTCTTTGTTGGATTTGGGGAAGTTAAATAATCCAGCGACTCAGCCAACATTCACCTAAATTAGACTGTTTGACAAACACATCTTCATCCTGAAAGAATTTTCTCTTGTAACAATAATGGTTGAAATATACTGTTATCTACTGTAACTGTATCCTTTGCCAAGCACATGCAACTTCACCCCAGATTTTTTAGCACGTATGTAGCCATAGATTGCATATTTGCACCTACTTACAGGATTCAAGTTTTAAAACTGGTCACCAGGAACATTAATGTCAGCTGGTGGCACCATTTTCAACCAACTCATGGAGCTAACATCTAATGATAAGATCTGATAACTGTTGATTTTTTGTAACATAACGGATTAGAACAGAAAGCTTGACAAGCATTACAACAGTAACTAATCGTGACCGGGCTAGTCAATTCTTTTACCATTGTGTCCATATGAGGATCTGCTGTGCCTGCTGAAGGGGGTCAAACGGTCAGCGGGGTCTTCTTCTCCAAACAGACTGGAATGATCGGCGGAGTCAAGAAATTGCTCAAAAAGCGGATCCAGAGAATCGGACGATCCACCCAGTGAGCCCTCCGACCGATAGGAGCTGGAGGTACTGTAACGCGACGATGAGCGGTAGGATGAGGACGATCTGCGGCTGGAAGATGTCAGTGATGCCATTGCAGAGGATATAGAGAATCCTTTCACACACACACTTAGAAAACACACTCCCACTCTCTATGTGCCCGGCCTCTGAAAACTAGACTTTTTTCTCAGATTTGATTTGTGTTCATGCTCAATCTAAATACAGACAAGTCAAAGAAGTGGGTTACCGAACACTATTAAACTCTCACTCATTGTCCAGGAGTCGTTGGTGTGGGGTTTTATAAAGCCTTGGTGCATTGTGGGTAAGTAGAGCACAGCATGGGGTCTGTAGAGCTCTTCCTTTAGCCTTAAATGGCAGTTTGTCCAACCGCTGGTGCCAAGAATGTAACGGACAAACTGATAAGGCGTGGAGACCCCTTCTTATTCAGGCACACACACACACAGCAGAGATAAGGCTGAAGGGGGGCTCTTGGAGATGCTTCTAGCATGTGGTCAGAAATAGAAGAGCAGTGAGTGGTCAGGTCGTCCGTTAGACTGGCCGAGCACACAATGTGAACACTTTATCAATAATGCAAGAGAAAATTGGCCATTTACGTTCTGCTTACCTGCTAATGGAATAACAGATACACTCTAAAGTTCAAATCTGAAATGGAGAGTGCTTCCTGGGAGAACACATTCAAGGCCAAAATCACAAAATGTGCAAAATGGTTTTTAGCCCGACAAAAGCCAAAGTGTATACAGCCCTGGATGACCTTTACATTCCCTTTTTTAAAAGCTTTAATTAAAGTGACATTTGCCTATTGACAGCATGGCTGTTCTCAGTGCAGCATGTCAACAATGACATTCAAGACTGTCATATTAATACTTTTATAGGACATATGTGTGTGTGTTTTTCATTTGACGAATGACAGCATATTATTTTGCCCTTCAGAATAATGTAGTCTCAGTCATAGCAGGGACACTTTATATGTGAGCTGTAAAGCTGAAACAATCCAGTTAATACTAGCTGCATACATCAACATGACAGTCCCAATTTGTGCTCTTGGGTGAAACACTTGTATCTGTTCTTGTGTAAAATATTATGCATTAATAAATCTTATATAGCATATTTTGAAGAGGCTTTTCAAGACAAGAAAGTCTTCACTGTGACCTAAAAAAAAAAGTGCAGGATCATAGAAAAAAAACCATGTTTTTAAAATGCAGAGACACAGCTGTCTCCTTCAGTTCCTCACAGTCAGCAGTAGAAGACTTCATCAATTCAGCTCTCCTGCCAAAGGTGCAGTGGTTTCCACTGGGAATAGTTTTAGTCTCTGGGTGAGACATTTTGGTCTCCAGAGCCCAGAATATAGTATCTCTCCTGACCGGTAACAGATGGTTTATCCTCATGAGGTGCACTGTGGTTAAAATCAGAAGAGAAGGAATGATGAAATGACGTTAACGAGGTAAAAGCTGAAAAAGAACATCAAAGAAACTACACGTAGCATTTTTGAGCATCAATTAATCATTGTCAAATCAACCGTGATCCTCCGAAGCCTCTGTGAACCAAGACCAGAAACTGCTGTGTCTACGGTCGATGTTTATTTAATGCTATGTCAGGTTGTTGCAACTGGCAGAAATTCTGGAAATGTAGCTGTTTGCACTGGAGAAACTTTTCTCGATTTATGTGTAAACCCAGCAGAGTTCTTTAATGATGGTCCAGACTGAAATACTTCTGTTATTGGATGGAATGTAGAGATGTAACGATGCATTGTGACATGATTAAAAATCGGCGACGGTGACGAGGCCACGAAGATGCACCGAGCAGTTTGAAATCACCTGTGTGACGGCATTTTGGATCCCCTATATACACAAATACAACCAGTGAGAAATGGACAGACAAATCTAAAACAGCATGTAAATATTGCAAGAGACTGTTAACATATAGCAGCAACATGCAGCAGCTTATTAGCCACCACCACAGTGAGAAACAAAGTAACGTTACGCCACTTCGTGAGTGAAAATTTCAGAGGGGAAAAACCACCCTGACGAGAAGCTTTGCATCTCCTCTCCCCCATAACAATGCAAGAGTGCAAGAAATTACCAGGGCAATTGGTTATTTTATTGGAAAAGATTTGAGGCCATTTTCCGTTGTTGAAAATTAGGGCTTTCGGCTGTATTCTTTTGTTATTTAAGATATTAAATTACATCAGTTAACACCAGTTTACTTTACTAATTTGTCATGTATTTTGTTGTTTAAGATGACCATGTAAGTTGCACTTTTTATAAGAGAACAAAAACAGTTTTTTTTCCTACAAATAAAAAGATAATTTTATTTGGCCATAATTTGTAGCTCATTTTGATAAAAAAAAAAAAAAAACAATCGTGAGAAAATCATATCGTGAACAAAAAATCGTGAACCGTATAAAGTCGTAAGTTGAGTGTATCGTTACGTCCCTAATGGATTGCCATGAAATTCTGCACAGACATTGATGATCCTAGCAATAATTACCTCACAGCTGTTGCACTCCTCCAATGAACAATGCCTGGCTCTGCCACTGGTACACTCAAGGCAATCCAAACTTTTCTGTCTGTTGTTCTCCATTGGTGGAATGTGCTACCAGTTTCTACCAGATCAGGGGCATCCCTCTGTACCTTCAAAAACCTCCAGAAGACCCAGCTCTTCAGAGAGTACCTCCTCTCCAACACTACCAACAACTGGACATGAGAAATCTACCCCC
This sequence comes from Larimichthys crocea, assembly GCF_000972845.2. Taxonomy (NCBI): domain Eukaryota; kingdom Metazoa; phylum Chordata; class Actinopteri; family Sciaenidae; genus Larimichthys; species Larimichthys crocea. Next base: position 5,589,431 of record NC_040017.1, read on the forward strand.
CTCTAGAACTGTCACAGCACTTAATGCTACACTAACATGTCCTTGCCGTACTGTACCTTCATTGTTTCTCTGTTTTGTAAGTCGCTTTGTATAAACTGGGCTACACAGCCTCAGAAAACTGTTAGCATAGCTGTATACTAGTCCAATTTTAGCAATGTTCACATTTGCTTACAATAATTATACTAATGTCTTAAAGTAATTAAATATAAAGACAGATTTATTGAATAGAATAGTCTACCAGTATAATCATATGACTCTGTCCTGTATTGATATACTGGTTCAAGCAGTCACAGAAGTTCCAGAAATGAAACTTAAGATATCAGGATTTATTTAAGTCTTGACCCAGATACTGCTGGTTATGTTCAGTTGGCAGCTTGGCAGCCACTCAGGCCGGTGCCTAAAAAACAGATTTTTCGCTCTGCAGCAGATATCTGATCTTTTCATGGCTGCCTGAACTGAGAAGATCAGATGCAGTTCCACCCTGTTCCACCCAACAAGATGAGATTTGTACCATTTGAAGGCAGATTGTATGAAATGATCATTCTTGGTAAGAACCAAGACTTTTTTTGTCTGTTAAAATGTAGCTGATACATTACATCATGTTATGATTAATTCAGTGTCTTTGGCTTTTGACTCAGAGAGACCCTGGTGACAAGAGATGATCAGAAGAAAAGACAACCTGAAAGAGAGTGAGAACAGAGAATAAACAGAGATCTATCATCCTGGAAATTGAGTGTAATTCTGAAGTCAGGATGATGACATGAAGCAGAGCTATATGTCACTTCCAAATAATAAAAGTCTCATGACGGCTAGTTTGAAGAGGATCTGAAATTCCTAGACAACTTAGCCGTCTTATGTGGCCTGCAAGCTCACTAATCTGTACACTGTCTGGTCCTCAGGTGCATCCAAGAAAGGTTTGACATTGGCATCATCTGAGTAGCTTTCTTTAACAGTCTTGTGTTTGCAGGGTCAAAGTGTAAGTCCTGACACAATGTCACCTACTAGACACATAGGCACATTCGCTGCAATGTGGAGATGGTCCTTCCTGGTAGCCCCTGACATCAGGGTCATGGGCTGCAGGTGTGTCATTGTGATTGATGCATTCCTGCCCATGAAGACTGCTCTCTTGCTGTGAACATGAGGCTCTTTTGGTGTTTATTACCCCGAAAGAACATCTACTTTTATCTCATGACCTGTAGTCGGGTCATAGTTCTAGTCCACCTAACTGTACCTCTCTGAGCTCATATGGTATTCCTGTCAGGATTAGGCCCAGATTGATTACCCTCTACTTTCTGTGTTGCCTGAGAGGAATCTAAACGATTTACCACTGGTTCGAACCTCAACATCAACTACCAGTGCCCCACAAAACCATGCATCTCAAATAATAAAAATGATTCTATTAAATGGCAGGTTGCAACAAAGAAGTCAGTTAATGATCTTATCTCATTAGTACCCATAACCTAGACTTTACCCGATTGAGTGTGACCTGGCTGTAAAGAAATGGCATAGTCTGCACCTGAGACGACACCTCCTAACTTCAAATTCATTCATACCACTAGATCTGAAAGAGAGGCCGTGAGATCATTGGTGTCTTCTCTGATGTTTATACCTGCAAGTATGGTTTTCTTGATGAATTTTCTGAGGTCTCCATTGACAACAATTGCTTAATTATCTCAGGTGATTTTAATATTCATGTTTACAACCAAACAAAAGAAACTTAATTAGCCTACTGAAGAGATTTGACCTCATTCAGCACGTTTCTAAACACTATACTTTATTTTACATGCATTTTAACCCCAAACACACATACAAGTGCTCATAGACATTAAATGTGGAGAGAGATGGTGGAGTAATATGCAAATCCCACTGAGGAGCGCCATGCGAGCAGTTGGGGGGTTTGGTGCCTTGTTTAAGGGCACCTCGGCAGTGCCCAGCCTCCAGCTACCATTACCTCAAATATATGAAATATCATTGACAACATTTCACCTGTTAAGAAAATATAGACAAACAACAGGGCCCAAGAGGAATGGAGCTGGTGTTGAAGAGTGATGCCAGACAGAACCCAGTCTTTTTTGTCTTAATCCAACAAAAGTTCAGGTTCACTCTAAAACAGTGGTTCTTAACCTGCGTTCGATCGAACCCTAGGGGTTCGGTGAGTCGTTCTCAGGGGTTCGGTGGAGCCTCCGCCCTGGAATTTTTTATACCATTTGTTACAACATATCTTTGTGAGCAATCGTTTTCGAGGATGCTGGACATAAAAACTAAGAAAAGGAACAGACTTTGCTGTGAAAATGACATGAGGCTGGCACTTGCCAAGGTGAAGCCACGCATATCTGAACTGGTCTCTCAAAGGCAACAGCAGAAGTCACACTGAGGTAAGTTGTTGTGAGTTCATGCACTGTGTTGGTTTTGTTATTTGAACAAGGTGATGTTAATGCACGGTTCATTTTGTGCACCAGTAAAGAAATCATATTTTATTTTTTACTAAAGAAGGGTTCGGTGAATGAGCATATGAAACTGGTGGGGTTCGGTACCTCCAACAAGGTTAAGAACCACTGCTCTAAAATATACTGAATGTCTACAACACAGAAGCAGGTCAGACAGTCTTTCTTCTCTAAAATCGTTATTGAAAATATCAACAATAGCAAAGTGCTCTTTTCTACTATTGATCAATTTATTAATCCAGCATCTATGACCTCATCAGAGATGTTGTCTGATGAGGTCACTGAAAATGTGACAATACACTACATTGTTCAACAACAAAATCAATGCCATCAGGAATAACATTAAGGGTCAATTTAGACCAAATCAGGTCCTGTGTTGAAAATGCAGGTCAATGGGGCCTGCAGCAGAGAAGTTGAAAGGTGTATGAAATATGCAACATAAAAAAAAGATTGCCATTAGGCTCAAACACTCAAATAACTAACATGATATAGAAATATTAAATAAATGTTAGTAGAAGTTGGATAATCACTTCCCTCACCAGAAATTTGACCCCAACCTTTAATGACCTGGGTTTTCCTGATTTTACTGGTACCACTGGGAATGATGCCGCAATTCACCACTAATCTACCAGGGTTGTTGGTATCTCGAAACCATGATATCACTTCCTAACCTTAAAGGAATATCTCAGTATTTCAGGAAACACACATTTCATGTCTGCGCAAGAGACGATTAACAGAGCAGGAAAAAGTGGAAGCATGCGAATCAGCTAGTCTGACTTTGTCCAAAGTTCAAATATTTGCTTCCAAATACCTCTAAAGCTCACAAACACACTGTACCTCCTTTATATTTGATCTAATCATCTAACTAACTAAGAAAGTGAATAAATATGTTATTTAAAGCATCATTGTATTTCAAAGGGTCAGTTTGGGTATTTTAAGTGAGGTTGTATGAGGTATCCACGGTCAGTGTAGGACATGCCAGTCAGCACACCCTCAGTTTGGAGAAGCAGACAACGATCCAGACACAGCTATGGACAGGGTCAGCAGAACTTTAATGTACGCTATAGTCAGAACATTTACACCACTTCAATGCCTTTTACTTTGGCACCAACCATATAACTGCTGTATTCCTGTGCAGGGTATTACATAGCTGATGTCTGAACTGTCTCTTAAGGTTTAATCACAGCTTGTTCATTGAGGCTGGCAAACTAGGATATGAGTCATTTTTGGATTAGTCCCTATTTTGGAACACCATTTTCAGAACCTATTGAAGTATGTCACAAACTAAAGACTTTCATGTAGGACACTCAACATACTGTACCTCATGTTTTCAAAAATTTCTTTCCAGAATACGTGATTTTTGAAAGATTTTTTTCTCATGTTCTACAGTCTCATGTCAATATCTTGTTTGGTGTTTAGAACATTCGCCTTTTATTTTCACACTTTAGAACTCTCTACAAACCAGACCTGACTGCTGGACCAAGGATTCTGATCGCACTCTGCCTTTGTTCAAAATCCATCACATCCTGCTCTGATATTTCCCTCCCCTCCCTCTCCCGACCCACCAAATAGATTACTGAGCTTCCCTGGGGGCCGATGATGTCATGGAAAAATGAAATACCTACTGCTGTAGGATGAGTACAACTGGCCCGACTGTGCGCAGTATCTCAGACTGCTGTCCTTTGCTCTGGTAATAACTTAATAATGTCGATGTCATCACGTCAGGAAGCTAATTGCATGGGCTTAATGGTGTCCACAGTGAAAAAGGTGAATGTGACAGTTCATTATCTAATCATAACCATAAAACACTACATGGAGTCAGTGAGGTTAATGGAGCTCTCCACACTCGTCCTCCTATCTATCGTTACATCATGTTCATGTTAAAAAATCACATCACACCGCATATGTTTGTTGTTGTTGTTTTTTTTTTTGCAAAGAACAATAACAATATTTTATTAACTGGAAATAATATCAGATGCAGCAAACAAAGATTCATTTTTCAATAATCAAATAATTACATTCAGCCAAAAGAGGAAGAAAAATATTAAAGAGGAAAACAAGAAGAAAAAAGAAAGATTGAGATCTCAGAGGGAGGAGAAGGTTCTGTGTGTGTGTGTGTGTGTGTGTGTGTGTGTGTGTGTGTGTGTCTGTGTGTGTTTGTTTGTTTGTTTGTTTGTGTTTGACTGATGCTGATAGTGATATGCAGCCCACTTAGGATGTGGATGAGACAGTACATTCATTTTGGGTCATCTATTTTCTGTATACCCTGTTCATGGTGTCTCTGTTGGGTAAGTTGTATGGCTTTGCTCTCTGAACTCTCACAACTGTCTGTGTGTGTGTGTGTGTGTGTGTGTGTGTGTGTGTGTGTGTGTGTGTGTGTGTGTGTGTGTGTGTGTGTGTGTGTGTGTGTGTGTGTGTGTGTGTGTGTGTGTGTGCACGTGCGCCTGGTGTCACTGTGTGCACCCGTCTCCCCAGAGGATTGTGGGACGGTTTAATTAAGACGGTGAAAGCTAATGTGGGTTAAACGCAGACCATCTCTCTGTGAAGATTACACTCTCTCTATTCAGTTCCTGCAGCAGGTTTCACACTCTTGGTCTCGGTTGTGTTCGCAGGTTTCGTCCTAATATTCACCACTTGGGGCCGGTGGTGTGTTGAGAGAAGTCCCCAGGCCCTTCAGCTTTGTTCTAAAATGGTAAGTAGGCTATAGGGTGACGGGGGCGCCACCACCAACTGAATATTCATACGCCCTCCTGCCTTGACAGTGTCCAACAGATGTTTTGATGTCTTTTTATAGCGCTGGGTTCTCCCGCTACTATCACGCACACACACACACACACTCACACACTCACAGAGAGCGAATCTGGAGCTCTTCTCTCTGATAAGTATCTAATGTCAGCACTTGCCTGAAGCAACAAAGTAAAACACACTGCCCAGAGACACACACTTACACAAAAAGAAACATGTTTCACTCTAAAGACATCTGTCTGACTCAAGGACAGCGTGCTTTTCTTCTGCTGTTCGGCTACGAAATATTACAGAGAGGCGTGTGTGAGAAACACTTCCCTCACTCCAACATCCATTGTTCTCCACAAACTGCTGTGAGTTTTCTGGGACAGCTAACCTCAAAAGATGTCATTTAGAAAAAGCTTGTGGTGGTGAGGAGGGGTGCAGAGAGAAAGGAAGGGAGGGCGCTCATGGAGTGAAGTGGAAAAAGACATGAGGGTGGAAAAAAAAGAAGACAGACAGGAGAGAGATACACATCTCTTGTCCGTCAGGCGGTTTCATAATCACGGGCTAATTGCCTGTTGGCAAAGGTAGCACTCAGTTTTCCTCTTGGTTATGTAATGAGCCCCCAGTGGGGATGGATGGATGGAGGGAGGCAGGGAAAGAAAGAGTGGAGGCAAATAGGAAAGGACAGAGAAAGAGAGAGGAGGGGGTGGGACAGGAAATGACAGGACAGAGACAGAAGGATGCAGAGGGGAGACATTCATCAGGCTGTCTGTGTGTGTCAGCTGGAATTCTTTAATTTCTATTCTTATGTGGACAAAATGTTCTCACAAGGATAGAAAGATGTGGAAATCCACCAAAGTGCCACGTCTACGAAGCGTTTAGATTCAGGATGAGGTTGTGGTAAAAAATGGATGAAGACTGGATGAATGGATGTAGTCATGGTAATCAGAAGTATAAAAATAAAAACACACTTCATGTGGGAGAACGAGACAGCTGTGTGAATGAAAAATGCATCACACCAAGGTGCCCGTCTTCTCTCTAACACACACACACACCTCTTCACACACACACTGCCCGAGGAGAGGACGAGGACACAAGAGAGACAGACAGAACAAATGCACTGGTGGACAGACTGATAAATCGTATGTGGGTGTGGGGGGTGATGAACAATGGCGTGCTCTCGTCACGTCACCATGGCAGGACAAAAGCACAACCTCGCCTCAGTGGCATCGCCCGGCTTCTAATGTTAACCAAAAGGACGATCGGCCTGCTGTAACCTCCAGGGAGGAGATGCTACGTCATGTTCGGTGCTGTCATCGAACTGATTCTCATAGTGTTTTACTCTGCACTGGCTCATTTAGGGAGGAGGGAGAAGGGGAAGGAAGCCAAGCTATGGCCTGAGTGACAGCATGTGGTGACGGTGACGGTGCAAAGGTGACGAATGAAAGGCACAGCTTCAATGGTTCCCCCTGAGTTGTCGCTGTCTTTTCCAACTCTTCTGACTTGGACTCCTCATTTTAATAGAACTCTGAGTTCAGAAGTCAGCTGATTTACCAATGTCATGCTTTCTATAAATTATTTCCAGATGTTATGGCCTGTTTTTTAATCTCCAGCACCAGTAAAAGTTAAATTTTCAACGAGAGCTCAGCTACACCACACACTGCTTTTAAAGGGAATCGCTGCATCGGAGGGGTTTGGAATGGATATAAAGTGCAAGCTTGAGCAGCCTGCTGACATCTTACAATACAGCCACACACACATTTGCACGAAACGTCAGAAACATCAGAATCGCACACTGAGGCTTATTGAAACAGAAAAGGAACATGAAAGAAGGATGCGGGGACTGAATCTGTACTTTAATTAGTTGTAGAAAATAACTACGCACACCAGGCTTCCTCTCTCACAAACATACACACACGGAGGATGAGAGACGAGTGGTGTTATGTGTGCGGGCGGAATGGTCCGATGGGATTTCCTGAGTTGTATGAATGACAGTCCCTCTGGGAGAACCTCAACAGGGCTCCTCACATCACCGCTGAGATGGGAGTTTCTGCATGTGTCCCATAAACATGCCATTTTGCAAAAACATCATAGAAAAGAAGGGAAAGTAGAGAATAAAAGGCAAAGCTTTTCAGGAGTCAGTATGAGAGGAAAGAAAGAAGAGCAAAGAAAAAAGAAGAGCTCTTCATGAGGATCATGACATATGGCAATAACAAACCGTATCACAGTATCCTCTTTTGAAATAAAAAATAATTTTCTTCACATTGTAATGTTATTTTTTCCCATTAAACTATATCACACAGTGATAACGAAGAAAAGGAGAAATCTACAGCCACGTTAGCTTCGTGCAAAAAACCACATACACTGGCACGCCGCATAGGCAAAGAGATCAAAGCAAGACAACGCATACAAAAATATAGAAAATCTCAGATGCAACTCGTCTCTTCACAGAAAAAAAACTTTTCTGTCTCCTCCACCTGCGCCTCTTCCTGCTGAACACCTAACGCCAAAGGGTCACTTCAGGAACATTCTGTTTGTTGTCATCACTGTTGCTGCTGCTGTGTTTTTTTTTTTGTTTTGTTTTTTAAGACAACCAAAGTTCTCGTGTCTTCCACGCAGGAATCCACAGAACCCCAAAAATATCCAGTAGCTATAGTAAATCATTATAGCAGATGTCCATCATTAATGATGTTTAGAATAATGTGAACAACAACATGTTTGAGTGATAGAAAACTAGTACAATAAAAGCATATCATTTCTGTCATATAATTTGTGACAAATCTTTTTTTTAAACGTTGTTATTTTAAAATACATACTATGTCCTGTCACTTTGAAGACATTCCAGCATTTGCTCATAATTGGTAGTGACAGGGTTAAATAGTTTGGCATACTCAGCAAGCCATGCCCAAAAGGATGCTATTTTGTCTCTTGCAAAGGGGGGGGGCAGGGAGGGAGGAGGGGAAGATAAGGGTCGACCCCTCCCTCTCATTGGAGGCGCTGGGGTGGGGGGGTTATACAGAACAGCTGAGATTACAAACCGTGCTCAAGATCGGGTCAGCCCATCGATTTCAGCACTTGCAAAACACATGCAAAGATAAGTCAGAGTTTGGGACCCTGGAGTCAGTCTGTCATTTGGTGTCATTCTGTCTGCCTGTTTGTGGCGTCCGAGGAGTCACGTCCAGGTATGGACGGAGCTGAAAACTGTGAGCATCATACCCACGAGTAAGTCACCGGACTGCTGTGGCACATCCAGCACTCCTGTTTTCGCACTGATAAAAAAGATTGTTTGGACGCCGAGTTGAAACATCGAATGGGGACAGAAGCAGTTATGAAGTGGAAAAAGAGGAGGCGAAATGCTGCAAGTAAGGCAAAGATGGATGCTTCAGTCCAAAAAATAACATGCGCAGAGGTTAAAACTTTTCAGACATCATGGGGGAGAGGGGAAGTTGTTGCAAAAAAGAAATCTCTCCAAAGAGCTTGGGGGAGTTGAACACTGAGGTGTGATGAGAGGAGTCATTGGTTGTTTGGCTCTTCTGCCCTCTCCTCCTCCTCCTCTTCGTCCTCCTCGTCGAGAGACACGACCCCAGAGGAGGCCACATCGGAGACCCTCCTGCGTAGGTCATAGGCGGGCGGGTACTCCACTCCGTTTCCCTCCGCCTCCACCTGGCACAGGGTGCTCTCATAGTCCTTGCAGGGGGTGTCATCATCCTCACCGGGTGACAGGTACGTCTCAGAGTACGACATGGAGTAGCAAGGAGAGTCCTGACCCCCGCAGGGCCCGATGCTTCGCCCTGCCCCGCCCAGGCTATGGAAGCCGCAGTCTCCCCCACTGGAACCGCTCTGCCCTGCCCTCTGAAGTCGGGCCAGCAGCAGCTCCTCCCCTCCCTGCAGCGCCGACAGGATTTTGGCGGCAAGCTCAGCGGCGTTGCTGTGGCAGTGGGTGCCGCGGTGTCCACCCAGGTCACGCAGCAATGGGTGGTGCTCGTCCAGGCTGCAGAGGCTGGACCCTAGGGTGTCTGGGGATCCTGCCGTGGGGGAGGGCTCTCCACTGCCACCTCCTTCTCCACCTCCTCCACCACTCTCGCAACAGGGCCCTCGCAGGCCCAGGTGCTGGCAAAGTTGACTGTGGATCAGGTCCTTCAAGTATGGAGGATATGATGGCACATCTAGAGGGAATGATACAGACTGTAAGCATGAAGTCCTGAAGGAAAAAGAACAACGATAAGAGAAAACGATATGAGCTGAAACTGTAATATTTCCTGAAGGATCGCTGAGTGGTTACAGCATAAAATGTTATCAGAAAATACAGCAGCAAATGATGAATGTGGCAAAGCACCAGCAGAAGATATGTGGAATGAAGCTAGCAGGAAAAACACAAGTGTAAGGTGTAAAAAGAAACACTTTGATTCCACTAGACACTGCTCTGTGATGTCATCGGTCCATTTTCCATACAGCTTCATGCCACACTAACTTGATTTATGTGCGTCTCAGCTCTGGGTAAGTAGACTTTATAGTTAAATTGTTTCCTTTTTGTAATTTTTTTGGATCAGGAGTCTGCACAGGGTGTTGTGTTTTGAAAATTGACCAGATTCTGTGTCTGATTTCCTGCCAGCTCGATCTGGCAAATCAAGGAGCAGAGCGGAGAGCCACGCCTGGGACGCTTCTGCAACACACTGCAGCGCCTCCGGTGGAATCACAATGACTGTCTGGAACGGCCTGTCACTGCTGGAACACGATGCAGCCATGCCCGGAGGACTTAAACAATTAGAGGTAATTTATGATCATCATGTTTGTTAGTTCTTAAAGATACACACAATGTGTTTTTCTGAAAGACACTGATTGTAAAATTAACTCCACAAATTGCTGTTTTTACAACAGGACAACAAACTCATGTCAAACACATAAAGTTCAAGTTGGCACTAAAAAGCAAATATTTAAGCCGGAAGAATTAGTATGTTAAAGCAAAAAACAGTCATAAAGCACTGCATGTGAAAAAAACAAGCAGTGGAAAACTATGTGAAAACAGCAGCAGAGCAATTAATAAAAATAAATATTTTGAATGACATCGTACCCAAAGTAAGTCTTTTTGCAAAATAAATATATATATGTAAAAATGAATGACTGTAGTAGTTCTCAGAAACCAGCTACCTAATCAAAATGTGATAATATGATAGAGAAGTGAATTATCATCTTTGATTTTGCAGAGATTAATGTCACATCCATGCTGGTGCATGTCAAGCTCCATTCACTAAGCGGCCTTTGGCAGAAGGTTGAGAAGCCATAGATGTAGATATGAAGATAGACAAGCAACACAGGCTCAATGTTATTAGCTGCAGTACAGGTTATTGGTGGTTCAGTGTAATCAAGATGAAAGCTCTGGTACACACAAACACACACAGCCATGGTCAATGTGTATTTATAACCCGCTCACACACCACCCTCACACAGAGACTGTCTCTGCAGCAAAGGAAATGATATTAAACTTGCAGGAGGGATATCAAATTGCGCCGAGGAACAAAAAAAAAATGTTGGGAGGGGATGAAAACTAGGGCACTGGGACAATGAAAGATACAGGGAGAGGGAGAGAGAGGGAGAGATGGATGAGGAAGAGGGTGTGTGATGGCGTATTAGGAAGGAAGGGGACAATATGAAGGAAATAAATGTGATTTACCTCCACCAAGGCTATTGTGATATAGAGGTACACTGTGTGTGTGTGTGTGTGTGTGTGTGTGTGTGTGTGGTGTGTGTACCTGTGCTCTGTGTGGTGGGCTCGTTGGCAGGCAGAAATTCCTCGTCATATGAGTCATCGTTCGACTCGTCGCCGTCCACAGAGGACCAGGCCCTCAGCTTAGCCTCTGCTATGGCGAACTGCTCGGCCACACCTGCGCAAACACACACACACACACACACACACACACATATGCACGTAAGCTCCACATGCGCACACACAAATACATGGTTGGCATGGTAACAAGGAGGCAGCAGGTCATTGTGTCTCCATGTCATGTAGCTGTTTTTGATTGGCAGGGGAAAAAAAGTGCATGCTGTTGCATTAGACTGGACAGAGACAGCATTCCCATTACAGTCAATGTTCTTCAGTGGCCACTGACTGCTGCACTTAAGATGGCTGTCATTGAGGGTTTAATAGTGTTGTTGGGCAGGTTGTATTCCTGCTGCTGGATAGGAGACTGTGAGCTGGAAGAAGCACAAAAATGTCCTGTAAAAGGACAGACCTATCACTGGAAGACTAATAATCAGCATAAAATGATGATAATATAACATCAGCTCAACTTTGTATAATCTAGAAGCCAGTATTTAACTCATGGCTGGCATGAACAAATAGAGCGGATCACTAATAAAGTGTGGGTTAAAAAAAACAACAATGGGCAGGATGTTATCACCTTTAGCTCAATGGCTCACATGGTAAACTCAGCATAATGTCCATTTGCACAACAATAATCCATCAGTTCAACGGAATACTCCACTCTGCTGTCTTTTGTCTCAAAAGCATTAATGGGAAGGCTGGAAAACATTTAATGTGAAAAAAGTCATATATTGTGACCGTGGGCCTCCCCTCAGAGACCCCATCCACTTCATATGCTTTACTCATGAGATCATAATTATGTTATTTGATCCCATAGACACTCAACAGTGAGCCAAGATGACCTAATATTGTTGTCTGACAAACTTCAGACTCCATTAAATTAAATAAGGTCTGTCCTCAGGCTTTTATTACTATGTTTGAACTATTTGAATCTCTTTAACCAAATCACACACATATTTAGGCTATTCGATGTGGTCCCTTTAAAAACAGATGTAATAACTAATCTAATATTTTCTTACTTCTATTCACTGAGTCTCTCCTAAAACTATTTTGACCTCCCACTATGAAAACCTCTGCTCTGACATAATCCTTTTCTCTAAGAGATTCGGGTAAACAAGGGCCAGTAATTCAGATAATTTCGCTTTAGTGCATTAAAAGTATTTCCTGTTTTGTCAGGGACAGGTGACAGGATCTTGAATGCTCCTCTTGGCATATAACACAGTTGATGTATTTAAAAACCTGGTGTGTGCTGTTGTGAACTGTTTGCATAGCCACACTTTTTTTAGTCCCTATGGCTAGATAACCTTCAATAGACCTTACATGTAATTAATCACTGCATTTTGAAAGGGACCAAACACACACTCGCATACATGTGCATGCTACACACATACACCTAAGACCTCAGAGAGGACATGAATGTGTGTGTCGCTGGGGTGACTCAGCATGTGCCAGAACCAGTAAGCCACGAGGTCCAAGTGACCAATCACCTCCAATCATCATCAGGAGCTGGACCATTCAGAGAGTCAGGCTCCCTCTCTCACTCTGTTTTGTATTCCTCTCTTTTCAGCCACTCTTTCCATCATGTCACACCTTTCTTCCAATCGTCTCTCTCAATAAAACGCTGTATCGACTCACCTGACTCTTCCCATTCCTACCGTTCCCCTTTTCTTTCTTTCAGTGTGCAATCTTTCAGCCTTGTCCCTCACTTCTCATTTTGATTCCTATCTCTCTGACTGTCTCTCCTCAGTCTTCTTCTCTTTATGTCTCTCTCTCTCTGATCAAGGCTCAGTATTCATGTGCTGTCTCCCACAGAGGGAGATCGATGCTCTCATTCATCTTCCACTGTAGCTGGGCCCTGAACTCTCCTCACAAACACCGGCACGTCCTCCGGCAAACGTCGCCGTGCGGGCTGCTCTTTAGTTCTCCTTTGAAACGCTTTTAAAATTCTCTGGAAGAAAGACTTCACGCGCTCACTGTACGTAGTCTTTTTATGTCACTGACCAAAAATAGAGATAAAGAGATGGTGTCCGTCCACAAATAGACACACACTAAACCCCATCTGCCCATTGTACAAATAGCATCTAAGGACAACCAGGAAATCTCTGTTGCAGACTGTCATATTAATGTAAAATGAAATTGTTACTGTAATGTGTATTTATGACTAAATCTAATACAGATCATGATTTCATCAAAACCTGCAAAAATGTGTTCTCTACTTTTTTTAAGGTGATACAGTTTGGACACACTGCAGCAGGCTGTACATGGTTTACAGTTTTACACTTCATAAATATTCACTGAGTTAGGAAGCAAACAGTAACTCTAGTGAATGAATATATTCATGGATATATGACACCTTCATTTTTTAAACTAACATTGTGTAGACACTGGTATTTCTGTGCTTTAATGCCTGTGGTACAAACACTAACACTCCGTGCTGTGAGCTTACAGTCTGGGCAGTCTGGCTAACAAACTGAGCTACCATTAGCTAACAGCAGCTACAGTTCACAGCAGTTTACTTCACTGTCCTTCAGGAAACTCTGTAAATCACAGAGAGTTGAGGCAGAGAGCTGGAGGACACCAGAGGAAAAAGCAGAAAACATTTTCTCCATAAAATATGATCCAGTTTCACTAAAATCAGTCAAATAGTTGGTGGTGTGTGACTTAGTGCCGTAAAGCGTTACGTACTCCTCTTGGGAGATCGTGCCCAGTGCACAAAGCTACATACAAATGACAGAGACACCATTTAGCTGTTATTTTTTTGTAGAAATGTTGGAGCTTTGATGCATAATTCTTACTTTAAGCCTACATTATCTTTTATTTTTGAGCTCTTTGGGGCAATGAAAACAAAAGCTGTACACACAGCACTGATGACTTCTCTCTGTTCTCCAGCTAGCTGCTGTGTCTCTCTGTCAGTTTGGTGTCAGGCAGGTCGGGTTTATCAAAGCGTTTCCGCTGAAGAAAAAAGAAGTGCGGTTGATGAGAGCCATGTGAGGGAACCAAAACAGTAAAGTTGGGGGCTGTGAAAACAAAGTAATGAGCTGAAAGCTATTAAACGCTCCACAGAACTGAGGGGAAACTGCAGGGTCGAGTGATAATTCTCTGTGGGTTCATCACTACAAGCGAATGCTTTCACATCACAGTCATGGGATACATTGTTAGAGAGTATTTATTATAGCTGCTTTCAGAAAAAAGTTTAGCAGCACCTCACTCCGCTGCATACTTAGATCATCATTTCCCAATTTAGATTTTCCAACAGGCCTGGGATAGTATAAACATGGTGAGCAGGACTGGTCTGGCTAAATATATCCTTGCTACACTACAGTGCACCAGAAACTGGAATACTGCCACTATAACACACACATACACACACTTAACACACACAGTGACATAAGCCTTTCTCTGTGTTGGCAGCAAGTTTCATGCACTATGCAGAGACACTGCAGGATTAACTTCAAAGAATGTGTGTGTGTGTGTGTGTGTGTGTGTGTGTGTGTGTGTGTGTGTGTGTGTGTGTGTGTGTGTGTGTGTGTGTCTGTGTGTATATCAATAGGACAACCCAACCTGTATTTTCAATTCTCAGGATGCCTCCTACAAATAGACACACACACATACACACACACTGCTGTGTCACTACCTTGTATCCACGTCGAAACACACCAAACACTTCACACATTTGCATGTGATGTACTAACACACTCGCTGACATTCACGCAGTGCGTCCAGTCGTCCACAGTGACACCGTCACTGGACTACAAGGAGAGAGTTGACAAAATAAAAGGAGTCAGCACAACTGGCAGCTCCCTGATGGAATGGGCACACACTGATGATGTAAGCTGAAGAGAAAGGAGAATATAATGTATCATAATGACCCCCCAGCCCACACTGCTATTTAACTTACACTAATTAAATATCCTAAAAGGGTGTGCAGGGCACACAAACTCTTAGCATTAGACACTGCTTATCTGCTGTTGACATTTACATTTCACATTTCAAACAAAAGACCAACTGTCATTGGTTGGTTGTGAAATGATTAACTTTTATCAATTTTGGATGCTTTTAACTTTGTCATCTTTAAGAAATCAGCTTGTTTAAATCTACATCACGTCATATAACAGAAGAAGATGGGGGCATGACAAGAGAAGTCATGTCAATAGTAAGTCATAAAAGAGGAAAAGAAAAAATTAAGACAAACAGAGGAGGCACAGAGCAAAATCGCTCAGTCATGGTGGCACTAGCCAGGAGCAAAACCTTACTGTGCAAATTAACCTTGAGAGTCTGCATTGCAGGGAGCGAGCGAGAGAATGGAGGGAGAGCAGGTGGGGGTTGAAAAAGAGAGAAAAGGAGGAGATAAAGAGGCAGAAGGGCAGAGAGGAGTATTAAAAGAGAGGACAGTGTGAATAGGAGGAACGGGGTAATGAATGGAGGGTGCAGGAGTGAAAGCAAAGTAAAGGAGGTGAGCTGTAGGTGAGTGACGCTCTGAGAGGAACAAACCATCTGTATGTGGACAGGAGAAGAGTTAAGGACAACAACATGTGTGGCTGCATCCAGCCTTTATCTGGATAATGACACCTGATCACGGGCATTTACACTAACACCTTCAGTAAGTGTTCTTCTCATGTTGAGATTGGATCTCAATATACTAAGAAAGTAGCCAGACAGATGTTTGATGAACATCTTGAGAAAGAGTTAGGTGACCTTACAACTTGTTGGGCAGAATTTTTTCTTAAAGGGACAGTCCACCTATTTCACATGCCAGTCATTCTTCTTTTGTCATGAGTCCCACTGAACCTGTGAAAACAGTTGTATAATGCCATCTGTGGCTCAAAGACTGAGAAAATGATGATGTCATAGTGATGTCATTAGCGTTATCTGAAAGACAACTGATTTATAATAGAAAGCAGTTACAAACTGTTGATGTAGTCTTTGAAAGCTGCCATGGCCAAACATCTTGGTCCATGTATATATGGGTTTATCATTTTTGCCTTCATAAGATTAGAATGAAATGAGGGACATTGGAGTTATGTGATTTTTCCTCATATTGCCTTAATCTCTCTGCCTCTAACCGGACTCCTCAACTAGTTTGTCTCTTGTTGCCCCCACTCCCCATTAAAGCACAGTACTGTGCCGTGTTAAATGAGGTCACCCTGTACTGATTGCATTTACACCCTGCTGAGATGCGCTCGCAGTGTGAACCAAACAACCTTCAGATGACCAAATACAATGTGCTCTGTGAGCATTCATACCTTACATAGATACATGTTAACAGCAGGTTTAAATGGAAGTTACTGCCTGCAACCAACGTCTAAATATCAATTCAAAACTACTTCCGTGTTCATGTAGTTTTTCAGACCATATATGTATATTGTAAACAAACTAGTTTGTTTGAAGTGAGACTTTGCAAATCCATCTGAGTTTTTTTATTACCTCAGTATTTGCAACATCTTGATTTAACTGACTGTAATTAATGATTAATGTGACATCTGTTTGTCTGTATGTTTACCTTTTTGTTCTGATGGTTTTTCATTTAATTAGGATCTCTTGTCTGATCTTTCATCATTATATTGCACATTTTTATAAGAGAAGCAGAGCTGTTTTTTGAATATTTCTGTAACAAACAAGTTTTACCGGCAGCAAAGCGCGCCTCCTGTTCTCCCTCAGTCAGGTCGGAGTAAGAGTTGAAGTCTGATTCCAGGGCTGCTGGACTGTCGATAGGCTTACACCAGCCTTTCCACTCTATGAGGTGGGCCACTCTGCCCTGAGCCATCGCTGTAGGCTTCGTCACATGGTCCTTGACTACCTGGGAAATACCTATGAGGAAAAAGCAAGAGATTATGCTACAGCATATATTTTTATGATGATAATACCGGTTGTACTAATCCAGCTCATTAACTTTTGATGTGTTAAATGTTGCACTCACCATGCAGGGAGGATCGCGCTAATGCAGCAATCTCTTGAATGGTGAGAGCTCTCCTTGATTTTGGTAACATTTCAATGGTGTCATCAACATTCACCTGAAAGGACAAGAAAAAACAAAGCATGACTCAGGGGAATACTGCACAGTAGCTCAGCTCAGCATGAATGTGAGCCAGCCTGTCAATACGTCGTGCTATGACTCACAGGAAAAAACACAGAGTTGTCTTTTCATGGAGCAGGGACTCCTGTGTTCACACTGCTTCAGTGTACTTTAAGGCCTTGTGAAGTGAAAGGATTTTCTCTTTATACACCAAACAGTGATTTTAATGAATCGCAAGCTGTTTGCCAACAACAACAACACGTATGTGCATGCACGCACTAGTGCTGAATGGTGATTATTTCAGCAGCTACTCATAAATAGGTCATGTTAAAATAGAGCTGCAACCATTATTCAATCAGTCATCAGCTATCAATTTAATGGTCAACAAATTTCATAATCAATTCATCTTAAAGTAACTCAATATCTTTGGGTTGTGAACAAAACAAGACATTTGTGGATTACAGGGTATTATGTTTGACTTCTGGAGTTTTATTGTCACCAGAAGGTCGCCAGGCAACCAGCAGAGACAACAACTATTCCTTTAATGTTAGAAATGAATTATAATCTTAGGTCTGTTCAGCTAAATGTTTTTTGCGTTTGCATCTCGTTTGCATATTACTTCACGAACAAGAGAAGAAACACAAGTGAAAAACAACATGTCAGTGACACTGCTTCTAGTTGTAGCCATGTATTAACATAAGTGGTTTGTTAAAATTAGACTAGTGGCTAACGAGCAAGCTAACACTTTGTTCTTGTAACTGAGATGAGTCTTCTCAAGCTACAACTCAGAGCGGCTGGACGCATGGCAAGCACGCATAGAAAGAAAAAGAGGTCTCTGGTTCTGGATCAGCTGCTGTATGTTTATTGTTTATGTGTATTGTTTGCTGATTATCTGCACACAGCCTGCACAATACCCCAGTGAATCTCTCCAGTTGTGCAAGATGTGGCTGATCTAACGGTATAGGAAAAACTCTTGAAAGGAAACTGATGAAGCTCCGTGTCCAGACGGCTCGATGGGTAATTTCCCTGCTATGAGCTAACAGAACCAGACAGTAGACAAAAGATGGACCCCCACCCTCCTCCCCGGTCTGTCCTCCATCAAATCTGTCTGCTCTGTAAAGTCAAACCACAGAGGGAGTATCGGGTGTTGGCAAGTTCTTTTGTCTGCTAACTCTTTTAATAGCCCTACCTGTACTCACGTGGGAAGCGGGCACGTCAACAGCAAAGGCCACATGCCGAGCTGACGCTCTCATGTTGTTACTCAGTATGGGTCAACACGCCTGCCTGACTGAGCAATTTAATGATGCTTTTAGCAGACAGGTATACCTGAACAGGTTGTGTCCAGTCCTGTGGTGACTGACTGTAGCTCTCTGAAGCTCTAGTTTCACCTGCCTTCATTTAGAGACCCAACGCTGAGCTAATTGACTTTCTAGAACAACTGCGCTGCCCCTATAGTACGTAGCTGGATTGCTGAGTCATTTTAAATCTTTCTATTTTGCTTCCATTCATTAATGAGTCGTCCGTCAAACAGACCACGTCTGATTTGCAGTGAATTAGAAAGGCATCCCAGAAGCATCACCCCGACCTCGTCCTGTCAATTCCACTTAGTAGCAACAAAATTCCGACAAAATGACAACGACCAGAATTGTCTGTGAGAAGGGCCCTGCAGGAGCAAAAGGGGGATCCTGAGTGCGTGATGGTATCAGCGGCTGCCTCGAGGCCTGTTAATCCTCTTGTGCCGCAGAGCAGCTCACAGATCAGAGGCAGGATAATCTGTGACATATACCCTTAAGGAGGGTTAGCGAGGATATATTGTGTTCGTCTTTAAATTAAAAATCAGATGTCATAGAGTTATTGTTGTTCACCCATGGCTGAATATGTTTTGTTTGTTTTCAAATAGTTGCTCAGAGAAACCATTTCAGTACGGTGTGGGAGGATTTTATACATCTTTGGGGATATCCAACTTAAAACCACCTGTCTCACACTGCCAAGTTTGTTTTAGATATGTGTTTTTCTAGTGGTGGAGATGTTCCTACGCTGACAAGAACACAGTCTGGAAACACAACTTGTCATTTTTCCATTCCAGAGACACTAAATGGTTCAATTTAAGTGTTCAGTTGAGCTTTTAAAAACTGGGTCCAGCTGTATGCTTGAGCATCACCTTGCCACAGAGCTCCAGTAACAGCACAACCCCACCCCCTCGCTCTCCCACTGCCCTACTGAACAACAGAGCGAACACAGAGGAAGACATGAGCAGCACTCAGAACAGACCGAGCACTTCTTCCCATCACATGCTCATACACAAATAATCTTAAATATGAGCCTAATTCAAAACAAAGCATTATAACCCTTACCTGATGCACTGATCAGGTAAGACTTGTGTCTATAGTCATGCTCTCTCAGTAAAATGGTAGTACAAACACACACACATACACACATAAATCTTCTTGATCTGGGGAACACAGACAGTTGTTGTGATGCTGTCCAGTCCTGTTCACTTTCAGCTTTTAAATCATTGGTTAACTGTCGCCTGTGTGAGTCAGTGCAGATCCTTGGGACTGACCGGAGAGAAACACAACAGATTCTTCAACACGAAACTGAGCGCAGCCAGGCTGGCAGTGTGTGTGTGTGTGTGTGTGTGTGTGTGTGTGTGTGTGTGAGAGAGAGAGAGAGATGAAACTGAACCTCACTGGTGTCTCCCCATCTGCATCACCTGGAAGCCTGTACGCACACAAAACCACACTTCAGAGATTTTATGGTTTTTTTTGTGGGTGCTCGTTGATTGATGTGTGGCGTATTTGTATTGGCTCTATTTTTGGGGTTAATTAAGGTTATATCCCAGCAGAAATGTAATTTGTGCCATTGAACTAGCTGATTGAGTCAAATACCTTTTTTCTTATTTGTCAAATGTCAACTTGGAAACACAGACGAGCCGTCAAAGGTTTCAGTAGAAAATACGGGCTTAATATTTGCTTCCCTGGTGGAAAATAACCTGAAAATCTTTGCCTGCCTGCAACATGCCGTTTCTTCATACGTCCCTCTGTTCCTCTTTTTTTCTCTCTCGCTCTCTCTCAACTTTTCCACAAAGGGAACATTTCTATGGCAACTGGTCACCGTGGAACAATTCCTCCTGGTATGCCTGATTCACTGATGATGTCACGTGCTGAGAACACCAATCGACTGCCACAACAGCCAAATGAAAGACTCCTGCATGTGCCTTCCTGCTGTCGATTAATGTAGATGCTGCTGCTCAGAGATGACACGGATAATGGAGGTGAGGAATTTACATCATCTTGTCGAATCTATCTCTAAATATGAAGCAGAAAAATGCATTATAGTATTTCATTTATTTCAGTTTCATGACCAAGAGGTCTGATCATTTCACATTTACCAGATGCTTATTTTGTCAATTGTTGCCCCAACTTCAGCTGGGGGGCTGGGGTGTCCCTGAAGTGTAAAGCATTAGATAGTCCTTCCTCTGGAAAAGAGATGTGATAAGATCAGCAATCCAGCCAACCTGTCTCGCACAGTGCCCAGTATTCAATAACAGTCTTGCCCATGAAGAGCGAGAGGCTGCGTTTCATAATGGATCACTTAGGCGCTGCTAATCGTCGCCTGGCTGGCTCACTGCGACACATCAGATTCACACCCAGATGGTGTGCACTGATGGATAAAAGAGGCAAGGTGGATTCATCATCCTCATTACCATCATCATCATCATCTCTGCACCAATTATAAGCGTTGCACTCGTTTCGGATTTGAGTTTTAAAAGTACTTTGCCTTAAGGTCCATAATTTCTAGACACAAAGACAGGTCTGCAAATGGTTTGCACCGCACCACCTTTGCCAAAGTGCCCTTGACACATCTTCTTTTCTACCCTAATATCTAAATCATTGCTACAGCAAACGGGGTGGGGTTCTTGTCAGAAACTCGGTGAAGCCAGTGGACAGCGAAATGTGTTTTCTACCCTTCTGAACTTAAATACACCTGCTTACATGGTCTAACAGAGGAATCAGAGCCTTGGAGTAGTGATCTCTTAGAGAGCAGATCATTTGTGCTGTGTTTTGTCCAAAGGTGAGATGCATCACTCTGCGGCGCTGAGATCTCAAGAACTCCCCAAATTAAAAACCAATTGCTAATTACTGGTTAGCTTTAATGAAAACTAAAATGGCGAGAGAACTCAGGGTTGAGCCACACATTAAAGATGTGGACGGCGTAATTAATAAGGTAATTATTAAACCAGGAAGGGTTGAGAAAATCATTTTCTGCTTCATGTGATGAATTACTGGGAGACTGTCATCTTTGATTAGGCGTATCTGGTAGGTGCCTGACTACGTTATCTTACACTAGAGGTTTAACTTCACTGAAATCATGTTACGTGATATACACAGTATCAATAAATATAAAACTCTATGGAGTGCTTGGTTCCTGGAAGTGATGTAAGCCTGTAAAAACCTTTTGCCTGCATCTAATGCACACTTGCGTCATTAAACCATGAAGCAAATATCAGCTAGCACAGAGCTAAGTCTCTGGAGGACAGGGGGCAACAGACCTTTTTCACAGCAGCCATTTTGACATGAAACACTAAGGTAAACACAGGTGTGTCCAATGATACTAATTAAGGTTCCGTTCCATTTATTGTAGCAGAGCCTTTCCAGTGAGCCAACATGCAGCACAGCGGCACCCTGACTCTGTTTGAAATGGAATGGGACCTTAATTAGTATCATTAGTAACACCTGTGTTTACCTACTGTTTCATGTCAAAATGGCTGCAGTGAAAAGGGTCTATGGAGCTAGGTAGTTAGGCTGTGTTACAAAACCAGTCCAAGCTGAAATAATACAAATATATATATATTGTTGAGGGCACCTCGCTGAAGTCCAGTACGCCCAAAGGTGCTGTCAGAATCAGTCTGCGCGCCAAGCAGGTCCGCGTGTTCCCCAAAAGCGCGAGGTCAGACACGGAGCTTGCCGCGCTCCAGTCCACGCGCAACGAACCGTCAACCGCCACTGTCAGGAGGAAGAGAGCCACGTGAAGATTAGAGCAGGTGAACATTATTATAAAACTCATAGCAGCTGCGCACCACCATATTCTCGCTCCAAAAAAAAAAATCAGGAATAAATAAAATATATATTATGACAACAACGCACGTGGCGCTGAAACGTTATTGTTCATAATATGTGTTTTAATTACTGGAGCAAGAATTATGAGTTTTAAGGATTAGGCTAATCCTTACGTGTTGCTTTATGGGCAAAATTGCAGTCACCATGCCAACCCATGCCTTCCGTGAGGACCCCCGGGGCAT
This sequence comes from Larimichthys crocea, assembly GCF_000972845.2. Lineage (NCBI taxonomy): Eukaryota > Metazoa > Chordata > Actinopteri > Sciaenidae > Larimichthys > Larimichthys crocea. The sequence goes on from NC_040017.1 coordinate 5,611,744, forward strand.
CCAGTGAGGGCGATGACCATTTAAGGAAATGTGCTGTTGCCGTATCTCACTGCAGTTTCCGCCCCAAAGAAAACGTCATTCAAACATCTACGTCAGGTGTGAAAATAGATAACCTAACCCACCCAGAAAGACGTAAAATTAAAATAAAATACAAAAAATAAGATTTTTGAAGCAAATATATTTTAATAATATCGTAAATTTAAATTGCTCTAGTGCTAAAGAACTGAATGGGTTCTTTGTTTTGTACCATGCACAAGTGTTTCTACTTATTTACAGTCTTTTTTTTTTTATCATGTAAAGTGTCAGGCTCAGCATTCACGAAAAAAAAATCTTTCACTGCAGCAGACACTTGTTGTGAGATAACAGGTGGGAGTGAGGGGGGCTTACTGCCATGCACTTTAAAGCCATGCCATGTCATGCAGGTAAGGCCCCGACAGCAGCCAACCAAGCCTAATGATATTTTATGAAGTTGATTCTGCTTTGAGTGAAGGAGATCGGCTCTATAACAGAATAAGGGGCACTGCCTGTGATGATTTTTTTACACCTTGTTTAATTCTCTGACGTGAACAGACCACGTCATCAACACAACCGAGCAAAGAGACGCGACGCGGGACGTGGAGCGCTAAATGTCACTAAGCAACCACCTGGCCGCAAAGCGCCTGCAGATAAAGGACTGCTCGGTTGACTACATGAGTTTAACCTTTCTGACAGCTGCCCCTCGCCATGACCTGACACACTCGTGGACCATGATGGACCAAAGGTGCTGTATGATGAGCCTGATCTTGGAGGCGGATGAAGGGTCCGCTGGGCACAGTTGGAACGCTTTAGAGCATTTCAGCACCTGGACAGCTCCCATCACACATCATACATACTGAACCTGCCTCCTCCTCCTCCTCCTCCTCTTCTTCCACACACACACATATGTACAATCCTGCGCGTGCTCATCAAATCAGATTTGCAAAACGAGATTAAGAGGTGGGCCTCTAAATGTCAGTGCCTGGCTCCTCTTTCCAGCCCTCCACTGCAGGGAGCCGTTTCTAGTTACGTGCATGTGAAAAGAGCGACTCGCTCGATTAGTCGCCAGCACCCATCTCAAATATTGAGTCCAATATTAAGCCCAATCACTCATCACCCCTCCTGGGTCACAGACCTGCCGTTTAACGCGCTGGGCTCAAGTTGCCCTCCAGCACAATTCAATGTGTGCCGTTTAATTGGGTGTGATGAGATCAGATGCCGGGCGGGCGTATCGTATCGTTGAAATCTAGGCCACCTCGGTCAATGAAAGTATTGTTGAGAGGAGTGAAAGATGCGCACGTGTTTGTGTATCGGATTGATGTGCAGAAATGTGACGGTCATCTGAGCTCTCGGTACGTGCGGGCTGTGCAGCGGGGCTGAACCCGCAGGGATATTGATGGTGACACGTCAGCAAGTAATTGTCAGAAAACGCTCAGATTTCGCAGCCTCCTCTTGACAGGTTTGTTGAGCGGGTTTATTGTCTTTTTACTGCGACACGCACACACTCACACAGCCTAGATTTTAAACGACGTTTAACGGAGACGTTTTGCATTTACGCACGGTTCTTCATCATGGATTGTAGTTTGTGTGCGGCTGTGATGCTGCAGAGCAAAATGGAATAGAAATAAACACACACTTGCTGAAACATGACACACACCACCACTGTAATGGACTCGCAACTGAGAGGTTGGCCTGTTTTTGTCTTAGACAGATCAGACTGAAACTTGTGCCGGCTCTCTGCTGAGGTCCATCCTCCATCTGTGACTGATTTATTAATTTATTTTTTTAATCTTAATTAATCTCTCTCACCTTGACTATGATCTAGCTCCACAATGTATCCTCTTCCGTTAAACCAAACGAGAATTAGGGTGATTTAATGTTTAATTTGATTTGTATTTATTTTTTGATTTATTGATTTATTTGACTTTGGTCTCTCTCACTCTCTCCTCTGTAGTTCCCGTTGTCGTGGAAACTGCAGACAGGAGGACCTCGGCCGTACATCTGTGTGTGTGTGTGTGTGTGTGTGTGTGTGTGTGTGTGTCAGATTTATGAGCGAATCAACACAATTAGGTCAAGAGGATCAGCAGCAGTGTGATGTCATACACATACAGATATGGGGAGTCAAACAGGTGGCTGCTGTCGCCTCAACTGTACATCACACACACACACACACACACACACAGACACTTTATAAATGTGCAGAAGCTTTATGTGGGATTTATGTGACTAAGGCATGTCCTTAACGCACTACGCGACAAGGAGACAGGGACAAGGCGCCATAATCATCAAGTGACTGAAACGACAGATTACATAACCAATTAGAAGGAGGAGAGGGGGGGGGCGGTCTATAGAGCGTGGATATGACGGATAAATCACAGCGTGTGACATTTACATTAGCGAGCAGGTCTGTTTGTGTGTAAGAGAGAGTGATGGAGATGGATGTGGTGCAGGTTTGATTTACGGAGGCTACAGAGGAGACCCGGTCAGATAAATAACGGGATGTTGGTGGAGGAGATCTGGGGGGAGACACGCGTCAGAGGTCGGGGGGCCCCTCTGCAACGTTTGGCTGAGGAGACACATCCAGCCACCAAAAAAAAGGTGTAAACAACCACGAGAGCAGAGAGATGCGGTGGCAACAGGGAGCTTGTTTCTTGGCAACAAGCATAATGATCTATTGCTGCATGTGTGCGCCTGCAAGCACCGTTTAAATGTATACATCCGCGGCTGTGAACTCATGCACGGGTTTTACTTTTACGCAAAGACGAAGAATCCAAAAATTCTTGGAAATAAACGAGTTATGAAGCTGGAGATTTGTAATTTTGGTTCACGGATATGAGCAACAATAATAAGGTGTCCTACCTTGCAACTAAACTGGGTCAGCGCGGTCAGAACCATCTTGTCCGGGTGCGTCTTCTCGTCACAAACATATAAAAACGCTTTAACAGCGTATCCTTCAACGGCGTCAAGAGCGCCTCTGTCGCCTCTCTGCCTGCCTCTGAGCTTTCTTGCAACTCTCGTAGCATCGCGATGTTTAGGCTGCATATACCAGCTTCACTCCCCCCTCCTCCCTCCCCATTCAAGCACTTCCCCACCACCCCTCGACTAAACCCCCCCGTACGCACAGACGCATTTAACCTCCACTGCACTGAAATTTCCACAAATTCCAGTCATCTTAAACGCCTTATATCCTCTCTGTGTGAGGCTCCTTATTCACATTGCATATGACTCAGCAGCAGCAGCAGCGCTATCATATGTCTCACATCTCCGGGCACAGCATGCTGTGCAACTACAAGCACCCAAATCCACTCTGCACCCGCGACAGGCTGCAGCAAAAAAAGAAAGAAAGAAGGAAAGAAACAAATGCGAACATTCAGCCTCCCTCCAGCGTGCTTTCTATTTATGACAGAGCAGATTAAAAATGACGCTTACCAACAGGCGCCTTGGAGCTGATACAGCCCATTTTTGCAGCTGCATGTATCAATCAATTCTCTTTCCCTAATATCCTTGTTGTAAGAGGCGTACCTCACTGATCGAAAGCTCTCCTCATCTACGGAGGCTCCGCTGGGTTCCGGTGCGCGCAGGCTGCTGAGCTCAGACCGCCGGAGTGACGCCGAGGGCGGGGGGAAGTCCAGCCATCACTTCTGCTCCGTGTTTTCTTCTTTGTTTTTGAATTGCTTCAAATCCATACACATGTGCATATAATTGTGTGTGTGTGTGTGTGTGTGTGTGTGTGTGTGTGTGTGTGTGTGTGTGTTTGTGCAGGTTTATCTTTGCAGCTTGCGTCTCTTGGATGAGTCTCAGCTCTAAGTCACCGGTTGAAGGGTCTTGTCCCGCGGTTCAGCACCTAAGCGGACGGAGAGCGCTCTGTGAAGCGGCGGCGGCAGCATGGGTTTGTCTCACCTTCTGGAAGCTGCAGAGGCTGGTGGGAGGAGGAGGAGGAGGTTTCCCCTCTCGGTCAATGCCGTACACAACAAGTGCACACAACGCGCCAGCACGGATCCCCGGTTCCCCTGCGCGCTTCTCTGTGCGCTCTCACCCTGTCAGGCTGTGTGGATCATTGGATGGGTTGACACTGATAGAAAAATCCCACGCTTAGCTGCTTATATACACCCCCTCCTTGTACCCCTTCGCCCAGCTAGGTAGAAGCGGAATGAGATGTGATTGGCTGGTGTCACCTTATATAACGAGTTATAACGGCGCGCTCACACACACACAAAAGAGAGCAAGTTGTCAACTAAAGATTGCTTTTCTCCTCTTCTGTATATCGGCTGACATAATGATAAACGAGGAACACATTTCAACAGGTCCAAAAGGGAAAATGGCATAGTTGATGACAGCCAGGAGCGCGTTATGACGCCGAGAAATAATAATAAACAGTGCAACAAAGCCCACTTGCGGAGAAGGTGAAATATTAATTCTTTTTTTTTTCGCCCCTGTCGGGAACAATCCAACAGTCCGATAGAGAAGAGGTCGCATTGGGCCTGTAAATGCCCGCAGGCTTTATTACACACTGCTGTGCCGTGATGCAATAATAGGAACCATACAATCATGGCAGAAAAACACGTGTGAGGAGAGTGACATTTTCTGATACGTTTCAGGGCGTCAAAAAAATGTTTCATACTCCTACATTGTAGTGGCCCAGCTGCAGGCTCATTATGACCTCTTCTATGCACCCAAATATAGGCAAGGAGTCTAAAAATAAGCGCTGACATTCTCAGCTCATGAATGTTCATTCATTACATGCGTAGAGCATTGGTAGAGGGCGTGAATGAATGAAAGAAAGGTCTATTGTGAGTCCTAATTTGTAAGCGACCCACTCTTGTTTCCAGGCAGGTCGGTGCTCAAGTATCTCCCCCCTCTCCCCCCCGTCTCTCTTTACGCCCACCAGGACTCTAAACATAGAGCTGTTGACCCACGCGGCCGCTCCTCTACTGTACGTTTATTAGTTTATTATCTGTTACCAAAGGACAGATCCGGGGTCTTCTGATTGGCATTTTCAATTCATACCTCAAACAGGATTACGCAACGGCCTCTAAATGGGTGCTCAGTGGGTGCTTGGTCTCTCACATTCCCCATATCCACCCACACATGCATGTTATCGTATTGGATTTGATCCTAAGGCGCAGTGAGGTGCAGATTAATCCCACACCTGACTGCTTATGAAATCAGCAAACATGTGCTTCCAGCACAAGAGCTCCCACTGGAAGACAAACATCAGGTGTATTGCGCTGGATTTAATGTCTTGTCAGCCACAAATTGTCCTCAGCCCGAAACAGACGAGAAAGACGAATTACATCTGTACAATAACACAACCTAGACATATATAGCTGGCAACGGTGCTGAAAGATCCAAAAGAACGCTGGAACGCGCGTTGGAGTGTGCGTAAACGCGCGCGATGGAGCCGGAGAAGGACAGAGACAGAGTGTGAATGAAAGCTGGTGCCACAGGTGTTTTTCCACTGTGAATGATTCTTCAGTATCATCATGACAACAGCCAGTGGTCCAAACTGTATCAGCAAACAATGAAAGTGAAGAGAGATCAAATCACTTAACTTGAAACATACATGGGGGGGAATGCGCAGTACTGCTCATCACTGCTCATCACACGTTCAACTCGTGGGTGAACGGATATTATTCCGTTATTTTGTCCTCATGTCAGGCCTGTGATTTTACAGCTTAAAGCGGAGAGGACTGTAAATCTCCTGAACCTCCTCTTTTCCTGCAGTGCGCATTCAGCTCCCATTTCATAACACCATCAAAGTTGCGGCAAAGGAAAGCACAGCTTATGTGGCACTGGATCAGTTCTCTCTTCTATGCCGCGCGATGCTTTGTCTGGTGCTCTAGCGCCACCGAAAGGAAGGTTGGGGCGCAGGCAGCCGTGGGAGCCACGGGAGTGCGGAGTGCCTGTTGCGCAGTATGTGACTGCAACGCTGAGAGCGCATGCCATTATCAGAGCCTCAGAGCAGAGTGTGTTTAGGCTGCACGCACTGAAACCTTCACGGCTCCTGCTCTCAGGAGGGGAAGGAATGGATGCATTAAATAAAGACAGAAAAATATGATAAGGAATAATTCAGTTTATTTTGGCATGTGTTTAGAAACAGCCTATGATGTCAAAAAATGTAATGCGTTTGTTCTTTCATATTCATACAGCTGGTAATGGTGGAGCCTCTACACTGCAAAAAGAGATGTGTTAAAAATGACACTTGTCGAATTAAATAGATGCCTGAGCCATTTTAACTGGATTGGATTCAGTTATCAATCATCAATTATGTGTAACTGAAAATGTCCCAAAACTCTAATAAACGTGCCAATATTACAACTTAATTTGTTTTATAATTAAAAAAAAAAAAAAAAAGAAATAAAGGGAAAAACAGATAGAAAAATTGCCAAATGTTGACAGGGTACAGAACAAAAAGAAATATAGAAGATATACCCCTTCATATAGCCTTAAACAAGGTTGCAGGCTGGATTTGATTAGTTAAATTAAAACAATCAGAATGACCTTTAAAACCTAAACCTTTAGTTACAATAAAAATAATAATGGTTTTATGAATATTAAAAACACTATGAGATTTATCTCATTTCCAGATGTCCTCAGTAAATGTGAACTGGTTATATGTATAATATCTCCATATGAAAAGAAGCTAAAAGGTGTTAGGTGTTAAAGTTGTTAAACTAGTAATATCTAAGATCAGGCTTCATAATTTATTCTGAATGGCATCTTATGGTGCCACTGGGCATTTATAAACGACTGTTTTACATACTCATATAAAATTTATAATAAAAGTAAGGTTCCAGTGCAGTCAAGGATCCAACCAAACCCCCTCAGGCTTAGAAATCGCTGAACGAATGAGCATGTTAATATCTGAATTTTCAAATAATAATTTTGCTAAAATAATCTCTCAGAATTCACTTATTGATTTTTTTTCTGGAGCTTTCAACTGCAGTTTACAGTCGGCATGAGTACAGTCTTCACAGAGTCCTCTGAGTGAACTCCTGCCACTGATGAAGACAGTGAGATGTGGGTGAAATGTAAAATAGTAAGTGGGCCTTAAGTTAAGATTGTCAAACTGTCTGTAAAAAGTTTCCTTGTTGATTTCAGCTGGTTAGAATGGATTCCAATAGTGACAAGTACCAAAATAAGTATCAAAGCATGAGCATAATCTACCTCTGTACACTCATGTGTTCCAACCTATAACATACCCAGCACTGCACTGGGTATTTTGGCATAACAGCAGATATTTCTAAGACTTCTGATCACATCTATGCATGAAAAAATCCAACATATATTCCCTTTTGCAACTACACTGCAAAAAGAAGGAGAGTCCAGTGTTCAGTACAAGATGAACCAAACTTCTGTTGCAGGACACCATCAGTGGATAAGGTGTCCATGTTTTCTGTCAAGTCGTCCAGAAAAGCTCTGGTGTCTGCAGAATAAAAAAAAGTCTCCAGCCTACCACCACAGTGTCTCTCAGCTGAAGAACAAGCAGATCCAGTCCGGCTATAGGAGAATCAGAGCAAACCCTCTGAGCTAAGCTACCAACATCCAAGTGATCCATATGCTGGAGCCTGTCAAGCAAAACGGTAAGGTATGTAAAATGGCTTTTGGCCCAAGCTGAGAGAACAAGCTGCTCCAGCAAGCACAGAACAGCACAGAACACAAGGCCAGCAAGGCAACACCAGCAATGAGATTCACGCCTGAAACAGCAGACAAGAAGGAGATCTGGATCAAGATCCTGCAGACACAACTTCCTGTCTTCTTGGTAGAAAATCTCATGGAGGAAAACAGGGACAAATGGAGCGGCACCCAGCCAAGCAGAGAAGCAGAAGAGGAGAACAAAGTGACAGATGCTTTGACCAAGGTTGAGATCCAACTGGAGAGCCGCTGTCTCCAGTGTCCCCTCAGGGCTCCAAACCAGAGCCAAGAAGCAGCAAGGGTGGAAGATGAGCAGGAGAGCTGTCATGGACAGGAGGACTCATGTAGAAAACAAGTTTAGAAGCATAAAGGAGCTTTCTGGCTCGTTCCTGCAGTAGCTGTATGTAAGTTCTGTATAAAAGTTGAATGTATTGAGGATACTGCATGTCCGAATGTAGTAATGAGATCAAATGAGACCCTGAAAAAGCGGTGAAAAGATGAGAACATGTGTCTGGCATCCGAAACAAATATGATGGCTTCTGGCTAGTCTGAATGAGTACAAGGAGAGTCTAAATCAGGTGATAAACTCCAAACCCCAACAGATGTCCAAAATAATTAGCACAATCTGTCACCCAAAGATAAAAATAGGTGATCTTTAAATATTTTGCATTATTAATGGACTGCTGTAGTAATGTCATCAAACCCTCCAACCTCAATTAGCACTGCGGATATTGGAAGAGAGGATCAAAGGAGTCATTTTTACACTCATGTAGGAAATGATCATTTTTATACTGAATTCTCATTGGGTGAGAGGATGTCAGCATCCTGTGTTGTTACATGGCAAATATAAAAAGGTATTTCATCTGTAATCTGTGAAGTATGGACTCACAGACAGTATGCTCTATATGCTCTATTCAACCTCCGTGGCTGTGAAGTGAACCTATGCTGAAGTGCCAAAAATAGCAGTTCCTTGAACGTCCACTTGAGGCTGGCAACGAGTCAGTCTCCATAAGTCCCTACGGTAAAACGTCCAACTTCACAGCAGAAATAAACATGTTTACAGCCTGGTACAAAAAACAGTTTTGGTCTCTATAGCTAATTTCCCTGTTCATGACAAATGTATTAAGGGTGAATTTTTATAGAACTCACCTGTTTAAATTATATTAAGGCTTAAAGTTATGCAGAATTAACAGTGTGGTCACTTTAACTGAGGTAGGTGCCATTAAAGATGGCTTGTTTGAGCACTAAGGTTTCATTCAGCCCACCTCGGTGGTTTAAACATGTGAAACTTAATTAAACTTACACATGTCACTGTCCAAAGAAAATCTCCAAATAATTCTGATGAATTGAAAAATGAGCTGTGTTCAGTCGTTACAAATGCAGATCTGATCAGAATATTAAAGCTTTTAATACTCTGTAAGAAGGATTCATACGTGTGAATACATGACATGTGCATTGTTATTAACAGTTTATATTGATAAAGTCTGACAAAGTGACAAACCAACTTTTTATCGAAGCATTGCTTTATTGATATGAATAAACATGAAAATGATTATATAGTAAAAACAAGATGAACTTACATTCAACAGTGTTAGAATCTGTTTTCTTCCATCAGCACATTTTGTAGCAATGTTTAAACAATTACTCTTCTTTAAAACTGCTTATCTTAGTTGACTAGTAATTTAATTCCCTCTTAACAAGGTGCTGTACAAGAGGCAACATAACCCTGGAAATGCTACACATTCACCATGCTGAAGTATCCCTGAACAATGCATTAAATCCCTGCCCACTCCTCTATGACCCTAACCCTTGACCTCCCAGATGTGGCAAGTGGAGTGAGATTAATGGGGCTCAGTGATGTAAAGGGATCTCACATCAGCACTGTGAGTATCAGCAGCACACTGAGGAGGCTACAGAGCAAAGCTGCTGAGCTACGAGCTGCCTCGACTCCGTTCTCTTGGTCGGTGAAGGTGGTTTTAACCACAGGTGGTCCAGTTAGCCCCTGGCAGTGCCTCAGGTTGGCACCCACGCAGGAGGCATAGGCCATGGCGTGGGCGATGTAGTTCTGCTCCTGGACGCCCTGGAAGATGTGGGCCATGGGTCCACGGGCGAGAACTGCCACATCCTCTCCACTGTGAGTGGTTGACTGCATGGGCACGGCAGACAGCTGGACGTAGTCTTTAGTTTCTGGAAAAAAGACAGCAAGAGGACAACTCATTCATTTGGCACTCTTACAATAAGTGCAACAATGCTAACACACTTGATGGGCTGCCAAAAGTCCATCTATGCATCTGAAATGTGCCTGAATATTTCTCACTAATGCTGAAAAGATGAGGTGAAACTGTAAATCATCCATGTGGGGAAAGTAAATTCATACCACTGTCATTTCTTACTTGATCAGTAATCTATTGATATTTATTGTCTTGTTCTTTGTTGGTTATAAAAACAAATATTGCGAAATTAAATCAGAATAAATGTCAGACAAAGAGAAAGTACAGCTGATTATATTATGAGGAAAGGTTATACTGCATTATCAGACATGGATCTAAACACAGTAGGATAAAATTTAAAGGTCATTCCGATTGTTTTGAAATCGTTTTCTCATTCCCACTGTTTGTTTTTGGTGTTTTCGTCCTTGAACGTACTCAAGACGAAGATAATGAAGAATTAACTATATTATATTACTGACTGCGTAAGGGACTGGTTCCCAACCTGACTAATGGTCACCAGAGCTTCAACAGGATTTGTAAAGCCTTCTTAACTTTTTTTTGTATGTGTGTGTTTTTTTTAAATACAGTCTATATCTCAGCATTTCATTCAACTTTTTAAAGTTTTTATTATTATTTAAGATATAAACTTAAAAAAAACAAAAACATAGTAAAAACATGATGAAAACCTGAAAAAAAGACCTGCTAAAAGAGCCGACACTCTTTGATAAACAGCCTCATCTTGCATTAGTCAAGTTAAAACAACCAAAGAAATGAGAAGACAAACTAAATTTGTCAAAAAAGTTGTCTATAAGATTGCTAAAAACAAAAACATCAGACATATATCTTTGTCACAATATTTAGGAGATCATTGTAAAAAATGTATGTTTATTTTCCTTCTTGTTAATTTGACATTAATATAACATACACAAAGTAGCTTGCAAGCTTGTGCTTAGGAAATGCAACTATTTGTGTAAACCGACTTGACACACTGATGCTGATATTCTGTACATCCGACTGTGAGTGTGATATTGCTTCAATGTATAAAGAATATCAACCCCAAAAGTCCAGTATCTAGTTAATTTGTACAATTTATCAGTTCTGTACTGTTATTGTTATGCACTGAATATAAAATGTGATATCTATAAAATACAGTATGTCAGGGGTCATTAGTGTATTCAGTGATCTTCAGGGTACCACTGGTTTAAGGAGTGCTGTAAATGGTCAGGGAATTTGAGGTCTGTGATATTCTTGTGAGGAAAACAAAGACATTACGAGCATGTCTTACTAGTGTCGACTTTACGGATGTCTGGGCGCGTGCCGTCGATTCCTTTGCGTCCCGGTCCATTGCCATACATCAGTGTGGTGTAAGGCAGCATGTCTGTAGCCCACAGGGGAGATTTACCTGGAAAATACAGGAAGACCATGAAACATTCTGTTTGACTTGCGTCCATGAACACACACATATACACAAACACACAAGAAGTATGGCCTCTGGATCCCCAAGGGTGCTGCAGGAGGTCTGCAGCTTGTTGGGTATCTCAGTGTTTCTCTCCAGATAAGCCATTAGCCTGGTGAGTCTCCCTGCTGATGAAGAGCTCAGAGTTTCACAAGCACATTAATCACTGCTACACCGCTGGGAGGAGGAGGAGGAGGAGGAGGAGGAGGAGGAGGGTTAAATAAGGATATGACAGGAAATAGAAAGTAAGAAGGTGAGAATAGCACGACACAACACGAGAGCTCAATAAATAGAGGCTTTGAAGGCTGATACAGATGTGTTTGTGGGTTGAATATTTAAAAGTTAACATCTTCATGACAAAAATATTATTGTTTTCTGCAGGATTTTATTCTGGGCCTCTGAAACACCTTTTAAGAGATTGTAAAAAAAAAACAACTAACAAGGGAGGCACATTTAGTATGTGCCAGGTACCAATTGGGCATGTATTGATTATAGATTCTCACATTGCAATTATAGTCTAAAGAAAAAAATCACTGTTTCACAATTATAATACATTCATTTATTTCTCTATACTACGATCACATGAACATTTTTAGTTTAGTTGTTTTTTGTTCGATTTTTAAAAAAAAATTAGTAATATTAAAGAATGAAATTACAATATGATACAATATGTACAATATGCACGTTACGATGCGATATGTACGATAAGATAGACTTTATTGATCCCACACCGGGAGAAATGCCACTTGTTACAGCAACGCAAGATACACAAGTTAGATAAAAAATACTAATAGAAAAGAGCTATGCTAGAAATAGAAAAATAAAATGAAATTCTATACACCTTTCAAGTATATGAGAATTACATGCTGTTTTGTTGCACAGTGCAAACAGTTCCATTCCTGCTTTGTTATATTACGTTGCACTGAAAGCTCAACTCTTAACTCACCACTTTTTCTTTGATTGTAAGTGACTCCGAAAAACTCTGAAGTGTAACTGAGCCTGTAAAATTAATAGTGAAATCGTGAAATAATGAAAGTTAATCACTTCACCCCTAGTGCCAATTACCGTAAATACTTGCTGGGCACCTACTGATTACAACTTTAGACCTAGAAATAAGAAAAAAGAAGAAGTTATACAGACAAGAGACTAAAGGCCTAGCCTATATCTGTGAAAAAAGCTTATTGCATGAATACATGAATTTTGAATTATTTATTTATTTTTCTCAAAAAGTCAGACTCTGTCCCTGTCCCCCTGCAAGCCGGTGTGTATGCACAGTGGTGTGCAGTTGCCAGGGGCAACTGTTACATTTTCTTTTCCAACTCACAGACAACTTAAAATACACTAGTCATCTTTTTATATCCGAAACATACAGTTGATATATTTTCACTAATAAGGACAATAATATAATATTTATTTAATAATTATTATTATTATTGCAAGAAGTCAGAACAAATACCTTCCCAAAAAATTGATATCTTAATGGTTGAATATTTAGGTCGAGCATACAATGATCCTGCTATCAGCAGTATACAATTTAACTCTTGATAACACCATCTGTCTCTCCATGAGTGTAGTAGGTTTGAAGCCTCCAAGTAAAGGAGAGGGAAGAGTGATGGAGAGCTGAAGGATAAGAGGTAAGGTCAATAAAAAGATGTTCCGAAGGGAGGTTAACAGGCGAAAAAGACTGACAGGGTGAGGAGAACTTAAGAGAGAATAATGTAAGAGAGAGAACAAGAGTGAGGTGTCTGTGTCGATGGTCAGAGACAGGCAGAGGGAAGAGAGACATGGAGAAAGCGAGGGACTGAAATAGAAAGGCGAGGGAGAGAAAGGCTGCCAGCTATATGTGTTTACCCAGGCTGTAATTGCAGGGGAGAGAAAGCAGAGGAAATGTCAAGCTGCTGGCGGCAGAGACGAAAATGAAGATGAGAGGAAGCAGGCATCACACACACACACACCTCAAGCACAAAATGCCACCTTGGGTGTCTATTGTCACGGGATATAAAAACACCTAGAGGGGAATGGATGGACGGAGCAAAGGATGGATGGAGGAAAGGAAGAACTTTCTACTCATGTGTTAAAAAAGGGGTGAGCTGATTCAACCAAGAACAAATCATATATATTCAATCAAATCATAAGGCAACAACTTTTACAGTTCATATTTACCCAGAATGCTCTGCCCTCGGAATGGGAACCCATTGAAGCTAAGAGGGTGGGAGTGGTCTGCCATCACTACAGTGAGAGTTTCATGCTCACTGGTCAGTTCAAGGCCCTTGGCGATGGCGTTGTCAAAAGCAACCGCCTCGTGGAGCGCCATGTACGCCCGGCCATCGTGATGAGCCTGGTCAATACGACCACCTGTCCGCAGAGAGGGAAGGGTTAATGAGGAGAGTAATGGCTTCTGGTACTGCTCGGTATTTTCTCCACAAGTAAGAAAAGGGGTGCTTGCTTTAGGAAGATTTGACAGTGACAGTTTAATTAAACCATTGAATCATTTTCTCATTTCTCCATGTTTAATTAGGCTGCCTCAGTAAGACAAAGATTTCTTTAAGTCTGAAGTAAATCATTCGTAAAGAAAATAATGTGATTCCGCCACTTTGTCCAGCATAAAGTAAACACGCTAGAGCCGTAGAACTGAGACTTGAGACTTGGACTTGACTGCTGTCAAGACTTGAAAGATTTGAAAGAACATATAAGCTTTAAACATTTTGACCTCATAAAAATGTGGAAGAATAAAAACTAAATAGGAAAATGACAGACAGACGTTTCATAGCCACATACTGTAAATATAAAGAACATCATTGTCTTAATAATAATTTAAAAAAAACACTGCTCATGAACCTGGACAGCATTGAGAATCCTAAAAGACCTGCAAATGACAAAAGACGTCTGACCTGACTTGTCTTTACAGATTTGTCTCAAATGGATTGACTTAGATTGTCTATTGACCCTTGAACCGGACATTTCTCAAATGACCCTAGACTGGAGTCAGACTTCTCTCAACTTACTTGACTCTGACGTCTCAGATGTTTTCACTGAACTTTTCTCGAATGACCTGAGACTCGTCTCCAACTTGTTTCAAATGACTTGCAATTTGACTTTGACTCGTCTCCAGTAACTTAGGACTTGACTTGAAAATTAACTCCGACTTGAGACTTCCTGAACACACTCTGACTTGTCTCAAATGACTTGACTTGGACTTTTACATTACAAGACTTAATACGTATTCTCAATCTGGATACATCCATTATTGCACTTCTATGTAGTACACTTTGTACAATATGTATTTCCTGGCATAGTGTGTAGCAGGGTAGTGTTGTCTCAGTTCGAGTACGGTCATTGTGCTTTTACTGGAAATAACAATCATGACTTTACAATTTCCCAATTTTACCACTTCTTCTTCATCAAAATTGCAACCACACTAAAACATATGTACAACTTCCATATAATATGTATATATATTCACTGCAAGTGCTTGGCTGCAGTAGTGCTAGTATGCAAAATGAGACACAGTCTTAATCTGCCTTGTCTCAAATGATTTGGGACTTTGACTGGACTCAAAAGTTTGATAAATCACAGAGGAGGATAGTGGATTGTAACTTTTATAAGCTATGCAGACTTTACACTCACATCAGAAAACATCATGCCAAGTTTAAAAGTCATGCATATATGTATATACAGTAGAAGTGGATTCCAAAGTTGAGTCTGCAGGGATCACATCACAAAAGTAGTTCAGTCTTGTTTCCATCAGTTCAAAACCATCTTTAGAATCAAAACAATCCTTTCTCTCTCTCTGAATTAGAAAAAGTCAGCCATGAATATTCTCCAGACTTGATTACTGTAACTCCCTTCTTTCTGGCGTAAATCAGAAATCATGCTTTCACCTCCAACTTGTCCAAAATGCAGCAGTTAGGCTTCTACAGATGATAGCACATTACACCGACTTTAGCTTCTCTTCACTCGTTTCCTGTTCGTTTTAGAATTTATTTTAAGATTTTACTGATCACCTTTAAAGCATGCCTGGGTCTGGCTCCATGTTACATAGCAGCCATGTTGACACATTATGAGCCGGCCCGCAGCCTTAGGTCCTCAGATGGGTCCCTTCTGTCTGTTCTGAAGTCGAAGCTCAAAACTAAAGGTGACGGGGCTATCAGGGCCCCTCAACACTCTGCCTGAAGACATAAGGCTCGCAGGATCAGCGGACTCTTCTAAATCACTTCTGAAAACACATTTTCATAGACTTGCTTTTATGTGATTTTTTAAATTTAACTTTTTTTTTTATTATTTCTATTGAAATGTGGTCTGTGAATGTATGGGTTGTATGCAGTGTGTGTTTTCAATTTATTTTTATCATTCTTATTTAATTTATCATTATATGTTTATATTTTATTTTTATGTATTGTTTAACTTAAATTTTTAATTGTTTTATATTGTTTTCTTGTCTTTTAAATGTCTTTTGCCATTAGCACAGCACTTTGTAAACACTGTATTTAAAAGGTGTGCTATAAATAAAGTCATTATATTATTATTACATTGTTATTACATTGTTAGAGGTAAGCAGACAACTTATTTTAAATACAGTTGTAGTGAGGCTGAAAAATATCTCTTGGAATAAAACATAAATTGGGGAAGGGGACCCGGTTCAAGAGAATTTTAGATCAATCCTCTTGCTGTGGGATAAATTCTGTGTAATTTTATTTTTCAACTTATGCACATCTCTGTCCTCCCAACCAGCCATATTGGAAAGTGAAGTTGGCTCCAGTTAAGTTGTGGTCTCAGTGAGCTGTCAGTGATTGGGTGCACCATATGCCTGCTTCTATTTATACATTTGCCTGTTATTTTAAAGCCATTGTGAAGACACTCAGTAAAACACGGAGTCCCCAGGCAGCTGCCTCAGATTAAAGGAGAGATGGATGAGGAGGCCGGTGAGGCAGCCGTGTGGAACAGAGAGACATCAGCCAACCACGCTCCACTAGCACACACTGCGGCAAACTCATTGAGCTGTATGCAAAATCAATGTCAAATCACCGGATCCACTGCAGGTACACACTGTTCTCTAACATGGTGTATTCTGGAGGTTGTTACTATACGGCGTGACGATGACCTCAAACCAAGTGCTGATGTGACTATAATAGAAATGTAAACACATATTGATGTTTTAGAAACCCACAATAATTACCAGTGTAGCCACTTAATTGCCACGTGGGCCCCCTTTGTGATTATAACTGGATCAATGATTCAATTGATCCACCTAGACCAGCCACATGTTTTTTCCTCTATTTCTAGCAGAACTGTCTCTGGGGATTTCATTATCCACAACCTTTTGCACATTAAGTGATGGAAAGTGTGTCCTCACCCTCCACGAGCAGGAAGAAGCCCTTAGGGTTTTTCTGGAGGATGCGGATGGCCTTCTCTGTAGTTTCGACGATGGACGGGTCCATGTTTGGGTCCCTGTCCATCTCGAAGCGTAGATCACCAGGTTCAAACAGAGCTGGGGTTGGGGGGAAAGACAGATTTCCATGTAAAAATACATTATGTATGTCTCATCAGCCCACAATGGAGGTGCAGCAGAAAGGAAAGTCCTATCTTCCTCCACCTACCACTACTATTTTCAGCGCACAGGAACTGATACACCACAGTGTGAGGGTACAATACAAAGTCTCTACAGCAGCAAGTGAACTCAGTCCAGAAAAAGAAAGATGACTGACACATCACACCACAAAGAAGACACTGAGCTTATTGACATCATGATACTGTAAATCAAGCTGACTGTATGTTTCCTGCACAGCACCAAATGGTAGACAGAGTCACTATATGAGTTAAGTCTCCAGGTGAAGGAGAGGGAACAGTGGGTCCAAGCCCAAGATAGGGTGCAGTTCTGTTTTATCAAAACAGGAAAGGAACAGTTGTAACAAATAAATGTAATGATTCATTTTTAGATATGCCAGCTTCATAGGCCTCGTGTGTGGGCTCTAAAATCGGTCACTCTACAATGGAACAGAGCTATACTTAGTTACACCTGTGTTTTTCTCTATGACAAGTTAAAGGTGCCCTAGGAGTTCATTTTGCATTGTTTACATACATCTTAAATGGCTTTTCTATTCTTCTTTTTCACTGCCTTTGTTGCTTTGCTGGTCTATCAGCAGAATGATGCGAAACCATTGGCAGGACTGTGTGTTTTGTTACCCACACTCCTCATCGTTTGCAGGAATCTATAATAGAGGAGGTAGAGGCACAGCGTGGGGCTAGGAAATACCATGATTTGAACATCAGGACAGGGGAAGTTGGAGTTGCTTCACGAGAATAAGTTAAAATAATAGTTCTACATTTTGAAAATACACTAGATTCCTTCCGAATGTTTGAAGATAAAAATGAATAGCACTCACATGTCTGTACCACAAATGAACCAGTAACCAGTTAGCGTAGCTTGACATAAACACTGTACAGTATGTTTTTTTTTAATTCAGATTAAACAAAGCAGTTAAAGGGTCAGTGTGTATGATGCTTTTGTTCAACATGGTGGACTTTGTTAAAGAGGACTAAATCTGACACACTGGACCTTTAAAACATGTTAATTAGTAACCTTTAGCTGTGGATAAGTGGATACTATTCCGAAGACTCCACAGGTTAAAGGATACAGTACATCTGGGTACAAAAAGAACTGAGTGCAGGTATCGTTTGACAGGCCCACTTTCGATACTTCTCGGTACTGGGTTGTTTCGGTCGATAACTGAAAGGTATCGAGTACTGATACCCAGCCCTAGTACAGTGTAATACAGAAATCAGAATAATATGAAAATAACAGCGAAATGTTGACTTCATCATGTACTGTACACAATAAACTGTGTGCTCACCACAGATGGCATAAAAGACTGACGTGATGGATGTGATTGTACCTTGAACATTACGTAGGTCAGAGACTTTGAAGGAAAAACATGTATTCATGACTTATAAACAAATACAAGATGAAATGGGGAGCCTACCACCTGATGAGTCAACCAAGGACATTACATATTGATGTTAGACATATTGATGTTGTGTTTTTCAAGGGCCTAATGGGAATACTTTGCCATGTATAACTAAGCTATGCTAGCAAGCGAGGCATTAGAGGGCTAAAACAAAAACTCACCCATGAGGTAGTCCGTGGTTTCAGGGTCAACAGCATTAAAATCAGTTTTATTCCACACATAGCGGGCTACCTGCATGACACAGGACACAAAAATTCACACACTGAGCTGGAGGAGGATAGTAAAACATCTTTGTGCTTGCTGTGAGTCACTGGGTGAACTTTTCTTTGCTGTATGAGTCACTTACTGCAGTACGCTCTGCTAAAATACACCAGTTTTTGTTAAATTTTATGTAATACACAGATGTAGAAGACAAGCAGAGAATTTTGCGCTCCATATGAAACTTCTATTGTTACTCCTGGGTAAAGTGCCTAAATCTCTGTGTACCAAAGTAAAAAGTCATTGTGATCATAAAAATATCCAAAAGCTTCTTTCATTATGTGTTCAGTAATCAGGAATGTCACACTTCCACCACTGATGCACATCAATACATGTAATTAAAAAGTCTGCTTCTGAAGGACTGACAAATAGCAAAGAATATCATCCTTCACTCACCCCTAGTGATATCTACAGTATCTATCTATAAATACACTTTTAGCATACTGTGCAGACATTTTGGCATATCCACCTCTTTGTGGTGCTCAATACATTAAAAATTCATTTGAAAAACTCAACCATATTCAAGTTTCTACCCAAATATAGCTAAAATCTGAACCAAAAGTTGGTGGCACTGATTCTAATTGATCAGTCCACTGCAGAATATGAGGGTGCAACAAGATGATGTCTTTAAAATGATTACAGAAAGGTTCCAGTTCCCTCATTGCTCTATTTCATCTGCTGTAGATTTTTATCATTTCAGTGGATGTTTAAGTAACATGCTTCATGTCATTATTGATTTACATTTATTGTGCATTTTGTTTTTATCAATACTCCCACTTTTACACCCAAAAACTTCCACTGAGGTTTATATAATATATATATAGATATATATAATAGATATATATAATATATATATATATATATATATATATATATATATAATAATATATATAGCCATAAAAACATATAAAATAGTTCCCATAAAAACTGTTAGTACGGCGTCTGCAGAACATCAAGGTGCTGATCCTTCCTGCTTTTAAGTCCTCATTGTATGTTTACACATATGATGACTTTCACATACCATCATGTTAATGTTGTTGCCTGGTATTGTTCTACTATTATCTTGTGGTTAAAATAAAGTTGAAAGCAGTAATGCTTATATTCCTTCTAATGCAGCTCTACTAAGAAGTTCAACCACACAACAATAAATCAATTCTCTACTTGCACATTGTAGGGTGACATATATCTGTTTTAAGAACTTAACTTCCAGTACACGCTACAGTAAGGTTGCCTTGCGTCCAACCTTCATCCTAAGTTAGTTGACTTTTCACAGTTAGCTTTGTACATATTGTTACATGACCATTACTTTATAATTTTACATCCTCACGTGTATGAGACCTGAAGCTGTTGCTATGACTGAGGCTGTTTTCTTGGTCACTGTGTCCGGTTAAACAGAAATGTTACCTTTCCAGTTTTCATCTTCGTCCACTCATTGATGAGGTTGCGTCCGTCTTTTCTTTTGCCCCTGGAGGAGTAATCCCTGGGGTATTCTGGATCCTTGGTGCCCCGAGGAGTCATGTACTTTCTACCTCCACCAATGATCACCTGGAAACACACACACACACAAATAGGTTTGCACAGAATACAGTTGTTTATCTGAGAATTACGGAGTTATGGAGAAGCTTACATCTATGTCCACGTTTTTGATGAGCTGGGAGGCGATGTCGGTGCAGCCATCCCTCTTGGCACTCTCAGGCAAGTCAGCATCACTGTACCACTTCCTGCTTGCACTGTGGGCGTAGCTGGTAGCTGGGGTGGCATGTTGCACTCGTGTGGTTGTTACAATGCCGACAGACTTGCCTAGAAGACCAATTTGTTTCATGGTTAATGCGTAACAGGTTTAAATAGGCCTGTATATGTGTTTGTGTAATCTATGAGCAGCTGGCAAGGTGTTGCCTGAGCAACAACTTTCTCAGTCCCTGCAAATAGTGTCTTATGGTTTTGTTAAGATATGAGGTGTCCTTTTAAGCAACGTGGGAAGGTAAAACAACTACTGAAACAAGTTACTCATCAAAGTCATTGGTTATAAACAAGAAGAAACCTCTGTGGCTGTGAAGTGAAGCCAACGCAAAAGTGCCAAAAGCTGCAGTTCCTCAAACGTCCACTTGAGGCTGGCTACAACACGAGTCAAAGTCCACATGTTAAAATGTCCAACTTTACAGCAGAAATAATCATGTTTACAGCCTGGTACAAAAAAATATTAGCAATATTAAAATAATCGTGAAATGTAAATATTTGTTATTATAGTAAACTGAATTTCTTTGTGTTGTGGACATGTCATCATAAAAACATCACAATGGGCTCTGCGAACATGTGACGAGAATTTTTACAGTTTGGTGACATTTTACAGACAAAATGTATTGATAAATCACTAAAATAGCAGTAAATTTATCCAATGAAAGTATACCTCGTACCTTGTACAATATCTCCCTTGTAACAACACAGACACACACACACACACACACCTGGTTGTCAGTCTCCAGTGCTGTGCAGGGGTCAGGGCCATGGCACGCTGTGTGTGTGCGCACTATAAGATATTCATGGCCGTTGATAACACAGGAACATGATAAGAGTCAAGGTGCTTCCCTGCGCTCCACATTACCCTGCAGCACAACCTGCGGCCCGCAGCCTGCTGATGCCCGCAGCTCCCCGGTGGCCTCTGTAATACCGCTACACCATGGCTCACAGCAGAGCACTCAGCTGTAAAATCAGGTTTTTGCTGAGGCTGTATGAGACCTGAGGGATTTTCTTTTGTCAGGACCGAGAACTAAAGTGTGACACAGCAGGGCTGTGTCAGGGTTCTGCCTGCAACCTGACAAAGAGTAAGAGAATCCTATTTGTTGCTTCAATCACAGCTCCGTTTGAAGACATCCTGCATTATTATCCCTTCAGGACTGTCTCTGCTGCAGCAACGAGTTGCATTTGTTCATATATCGCTATCATCAGTAACAGTTGCTGGATGAGTTTGGCATTTATGGTAGTATAATGGGCTGTCTGGTCAAACAAATGAATTCATGAATACACTTTCTTTTACAGTTACTACATTATATCATTCCTTTAAGCCTCTTTGATACACATATTATTACATAACATCATGTTTATTACTTTCCATGTATGAATCGTTCCGGGAAAGTCTTTAAGGTTGAAATCAGGTTTGATCAAATGAACCATACACTTATTTTGGAGAACTTCAAAATGATCCAGTGATCTTGAGAAAACAAAAGTCCTTTTCTTGAACAAGATAAATTAACATGTCATCATGAGGAAGCAATAAAGCAATAAAGCAATAAAAAAAATGAGCGTGGCAGTTATTTACTACCATATGACATAACTCAAGGACAACAGTTTGCCACATCTGTTAAATAAATCTGCTGATTTAAGAAATTTTAGTTTTTCAAATTGACCAACAGACTGTACAGCTGTGATGATGTCATCAACATTTATTGGCATTTAAAATATATATATATTTATTTATAACAGTTTTTCCATTATTCAAAAAATGAATGGCTGGTAATCTTGCTGGCTCTACTCCCCCATCTTATTTAATTTATTTTTACATTTTTTATTACTGTTACTAACTTTTAGGTGTACAAACACACTGGGCAACTTGTTTAAATAGAGCAATCTCAACACACAACAAAATGACATAATAAAACCAAAGTCTGGACTATTATACTTCAACACTAGCCCTTTAATAGACTGTTCTACAATAGAAACAATAGTTTTCACTGTGACCCAGATGAAACATTTTATTTTTTTGCTTTTATTTTGTTGTTGTTCTGTTGTGTTGTTTTACTTTGGACTGTAGTGGGCTTACCAGCATCTTTGGCCCACTTTAGGATGGATGTGACCTCGTTGCCCTTCTGAGTCTTGCAGATTCCGTTGCGAGCCGCTGCATTGACGCCGATGACGTTCAGGTTGGTTTTCACTCCGCACAGATACGCTGTGGCTGTCGCTGCACTGTCCGGAATCTGGAAGTCCACACTGTAGGTCTGCACGACACACACACAAACACACACACACATACATAAACTAAACTTGAGTAAAACATATTACTGGACAATATGAGCTTTAACTTTGTGGAAAAATGTTCTTGCAAACGAAAATAATGACAATAGAAAATAAAAATAGAATATAATAAGAAATGACCAAATGGGGCAACATAATGAAGCAACAGTTACAAATCTATAACATATAAAGTATATCATAGTAATTAACTGCAAATGGTAAATGTCTTCTGACAGTTTTTTAATCAGCTGTCTTGTTTGTTTTTTGATAAATAACTTTGTTCTCCTTAAATGATTGTCTGATGTATGACTGAATCTTCTTCTAAAATCAATGTAATAAACAATGACCAATAAAATGAAATAGGTTTTAATATGTTAATTTAAAGTTCAATTGAGTTCAAATATGTTAATGAAGCATAGTTCAGAATTCCAAAGTGAAAAACTATGATGGCATTTATTGCTACTCTCTTCTACTGCTAACCTAACTACCTTTAGCTTTAGTTGTTCTTGGGATTTTATTTTTCATTGTTATTCCTTCACAATTTAGCTACAGTCTGATTCAGTTATGGGGAATAATAAACTGGACTATCAAGATTTAGATTCAGCAAAATTTGTCTACTGCTGTCTATTTGCGTTTCTTGTGTTGTGTAGCAAAGCAAACACACAGATGGAGGGATTTTTTTGCTCTGCTATGGCAAATTGTACACGCTGATATTACAACATATCTGTAGCATATTAACTTTTTATTTGGTTACTATGGTATCTTAACTAATTTTGACCAAATGTGTGCTGCATTTTGTCTCATACAGTTTCAGTTTTTAGTTGTATTTATTATGTAGGTTAACACAGGGTCAACAGAACAATCTGTTGAAATGTTGTTGGGTGAGAGAAACAGCTCAGCTCAGCATTAAGCTTATTAAATATACGCTAGAAAATAAATAAATATGTGAAAGGGTTGGGTGTATTGGAGAGGTATCGCTGTAAGTATAAACATGAATGTAGCATATATATAGAACACACTACACTACTTAAATATATGAAAACTGAGGATTGTGTCTACAGAGGTATTGCAAGAAAATTAACTGAATGAGGAGGAAAATGAAACTTTAGTGATTCTAACTAAACTTCAGACATATTGTATGCAAACAGGCGAAGTTACGAAGTTACACCGCTCTCATGGGCCACAGGGCTGATCACATTTGTATTCAATTGAGGGTCTAAGGATATTGCACAGATTGTAAAGCCATCTGAGATAAAATTGTGTATTTGGTTATATGAATAAATTGACTCGACTTGACAATTTGACAAATCTGTGAGAGCAGTCACGGGTGATGTGTGGCAAAATTGCAGTAGGTTACTCTCTTAGATTATATATGAATGTGCAGCGCATTTACATATTTCTGTGCAGGTACCTGTCCATTCATCTGTGTGTGTGTGTGTGTGTGTGTGTACCTTAGCTAGTCCCACACTAGGGAAGGTGTCCATGGTCATCACTGTCTCCTCTCCTGTCTGGTTCTGCAGCTGTCCCTTGAGGATACGAGCTGCTGTGTAAGTTGTGATTCCCATGCCTAATGCACACACAAAACACACACACATACACTTTAATATTCATTGCAGTCTTACAGTCCTGATAACTTTCACCACTTCCACTTATATGATAGAAATGTCTATCTGTAATGTGTGTGTGCTGTAAAGACCAAAGTCCTATGAAATATTAGAGTTTTGGCTGCACGTTGGTGAAACAGACAGGGGAGACAAGGTCCATAATTATAAAAGAAAGGAGGTCAGACACTAATTCTTAATTCTGCTTGTCTTACCTTTCCACCCTGCCAAGACTGTCTGATGTTATTCATTGGGGAAAATGAAAGAAAAGTGTGTTACCTACCATCTCCGAGGAAAAACAGGATGTTCTTGGCCACATTGGTGTTCAGCTTCCTGTCCAACACTGACTGCAAAGACTTCTGGGCCTGTGACCTCCAGAACTCTGGGTTCTCCTCCTCGACTATAGATGAACACACAGATCAGATTTTTGGCGTTTGGTGCACAAATAATGGTAGTCAGATCATTCGACCTCTGTTTTGTGGAAAGATTTTAAAGTGTCACAACAAAAAGATGCAACTACAGGAATCAACAATCATCCATCTCACTACAAGTGTAACTTTTCTTTGAACAAAATATTAATGTGACTTATGCAGAGCATCAAAGAGCTGCTCTGTGCATACTGCAGAGACAATAAACCCTCGTCGACTGCTCTTTGTTCAGGTCTTTTGGGACTCGTATGTATTAACATGTTTGTTTGTGCTGTCATACCTCCCTCACATGCTCTCTTATCTACTACAGTTCATCTGAGGCAGCCCACTAACAAGCAGTAAATGCTGATAGCAGCCAATTGCTCCACAAGTTATAAGTGGGCAATCAAGTGGAAAATGTGGAGGTCCCTGCATAAAATGAGTG
Organism: Larimichthys crocea; assembly: GCF_000972845.2. Lineage (NCBI taxonomy): Eukaryota > Metazoa > Chordata > Actinopteri > Sciaenidae > Larimichthys > Larimichthys crocea. The sequence continues at coordinate 5,636,744 of NC_040017.1, forward strand.
GGTAGGAGAGACAGTTGGAAAGGATGAAAGATTGAAATGAGGGTAAAAACAGAGCACAAAGCGAGAGGAGAAAGTAAGACCTGAATGGATGGTGATTAAGTTTTAAAACAGCACAGAAAAATAGAGCAGAAGTCTAACTCCAAGGTAAAAAGGTGAGGATCATATATCAAACTCAACATTTTCAGGCCTCTGCGATCTTATGAAAAATCTGCTGCTTTGTGTCTATGCAAGTGAAGGAAGGAAAACTAGAAAAGGTTACACTTTCTGAAGAAACTTTGTGGGTGATTTATATCTTGAAACACTTGAAATAGTTTAAATACTGAAGCAGTTGAAGCTGGTATTTGAGTCGTAGTTGAAATACAAATAGTGAAATAGTGAAAGCAGTTGGCGAGTAAATTGTGTATGAACAATGAAGTTGTGAGATGAAAGACTTTTGTTGTTGTTCAAAGGTGAAGATCTGAAGATCTGACATGGTTTGAAGTGCTCATCAAAGTGTAAGCAGTTGAACTGTTAAAGCAAGATAAAAACAGTCGCACTGTTAGTTTAAAAAGTAAGAAATCAAAGCAATGTCTGTTGATGTTCAACCACTGAAAGCAGTTGAAGTGATATAAAATGATAAAAGTAATTTAATGAGTTGTGTCAGTGAAAACACTGAAGACACTTGTGACACAAGTGTGTGCACTGTAAAAAGTCAAAATGACCTGAAAGTCATTGTTGGTGGAAGAACTTTTAGTTGATACGTAACTAACAAAAGCAGTTGAAGTGTCAGAGAAAAAAACAGAGAGCATGGAATATAAACTGAGATTAGAGAAAAACTTGGAAATGTATAAAAAAGTTAAACTGATATGACAAAGTACAATAGGTGGAGAATGGTTAAAAGTTTGAATGGAGTTTGTGGCTGAAAGTATGAATGAGTTGAATGAGAAGGACTGAAGAGAAGTTGGCAAGCTTGATAAATGGGTTGATTTTGGAGTTGGACAAAGCAGCACAAAAGTTTTGAAAATTTAAAAAAGTATGAAATGGTTTAAAACTCTGAATAGGGACAAAGGGCATTTTTAAGTTTGAACCACTCTAGGTTTCCAGAAGGAAGTATAAGACTGCCAAAAAAAAGTGTCCCGCAGAAGAAGTTGAACAGTAGGACAAAAATCCATGTCCAAGAGTGTGCATCGCTAAAGTAGTTCTTCTTTTTGTCTTACCTTTGGCATGAGACGATCCAAATGCAAGAAGCACAAAGAGAGACAAGATGGTCAACTCCATGGCCACGTTCAGGCTGGAGAAGCGCTCTTCTAACCTTCCTCCTCGTCCTGTAACCTCTCGGACACCAGCTCCTCGACTGAAATAATGCTAGTCTCCAATCACATCAGCTGCCAATCATTGTTAACAACATGTCATAACTGCATAATGACCCATATGTCATTAGCAAATTTATGACCACTGACTGATAAGACTGTGTCATGGTTGTAGTTGTGGCGAAATTGCTGAAGTCAAAGGTCAATGGTGAGGTCAGGAAGGAAGAAAGTGTTCAGGAGCCTCTGATGTCTTATTTATTGACGCTTGGCCAAGGAGAATTAGAGACACTCTCAAAGTTCATCAGAAGTGCCTGAGTCGGTCTCACATTCTGCCCAACTCATCCTGGTGAATAGACTTTAAACCCCAAGATAACACCACAAATACTAAACGCCCAGAATTTGTCAAAGAGAATGTTTTTATATTCTAGTCTGAAGCCACAGATGTCTGTTTACGCAGATTGGAGCAAGCTATCTATTATGTCTAAGACGGCAGCAATAGGTTTCTTCGACCCTGGCCACCACAGTGTTGAGATAGACTGGAACCTGCTGTTCTCAACCAAAGCCAAACAACTAATACTGCTGAGGACCTCAAGGCCCACACGTACCTTGTGTAACCTAAGGATAGAAAATTCCATAACAGACGTGATAGCATAAATAGGTAGGAAAAAGGTATAAACATCCACATCTTGCTAAATAACTAATAGTAAATGTTGAGTTGATCTAGTTTGATCCAGTAAACAGCACCATAATTAAAGCTTTAATGAAAGCATTTAATGATAGTTAATTTTGGGCATTATTTATGATGCTCTGATAAAGATCAAGGTGTGTGTGTGTGTGTTTGTGTGTGTGTGTGTGTGTGTGTGTGTGTATGTGTGTGTATTTAATCATAAACGCACTGTGTCTGACAGATAATGCAGCAGGGGATAAAGTTATGTAAGTGAGACAGAGTCCACTGGGACTGAGCTACACAGTACAAACATTCAACCATCTATTTTCCAATGAATACATTAGCAAGAGAAGATTTGTATCACCAAACTTGTTTTGTTTGATTGCCTGTCCAAAATTTGTCCGTCACAGACAGCGACAAATAAGAGGTAACATTGTGAACTGATGCAAAAGCTTCTTATTCATCAGGTATCATGCGTCACACTGATGATGGGACATTTATTAGAGCTAATTTTGGAGCTAACACCTAATGTTCCCAATGAGTTCACTGATTAACCTTGCAAACGTGGATAGGCCATGATGATAAGGACTGTGGTAATTTATTAATATGCAAAATGGGTTTCTTCTTATCACTGTCAATGGAAGCAGGTGGAGCTAGTAAAAGAGGGGGGGAAAAAATCACATTTGTGTGTGACGCTCATTCATAATAAAGAGGAGGGGAATGTAGAAGACATTAAAAAAACAGCAAGTGTTAGTTCAGGAGACAGAAACTGGGAGCTCAGCCTCAAAAAAATATGAATCAGTTATCAAAGCAGAAAAAGGTGGTGCATCATCAAAGCAGGAAATGTCTCTGCAGCTTCGCTTTTTATTAAAATATCTTTGGTGATGCATTTTGGCCAAAGGCAGCTCCTCAAAGTGTGTATGAGACAAGAAGTAGCCAGGACCTGGAGTGTTTTTCTGCATGTTTTTTTTGCAGCCACCATAAAGAGGCTGAGGCGACAGGGTTGCAATCAACAACTACACTACTGGATGCCACTAAATCCTTCATACTGGTCCTTTAGGTGGTATAATGTTGCAGCTGTGTTTCTTGAGTGTGTTAGCATGTTAACAAGTTACCATTAAACACTAAGTACAGCTGAGATGGTAGATTATATTGAAACAAAATTGTTCATGTTTAAATGATTCATTTGTTTAACATGCTGCTGAATCCTGTTGTCTTGTTTGTCTTGATCTTGCACACTCAAACAGTCGAATCTCAAAAATCCAGAGACCTGGCTGCAGCTCAGTGAAGGAGAAGCAGAGTGTGACAGCTGAATGGGTTGGTTGGTGGGGCACACTGCATGGTGAGTGGAGCCGGCTGACATGTTGTCAATGATGGTGTGACCACACCGGTTTGGGTCTCAGCAGCCACCTGCTGCCATTTGCTATCGAGTTATGATTCATGATAATACTTTACTGTACACACTGTGGTGTGTTTGTATACAACTCCAATGGGAATATTACAGGTTGTGGATGAAGAGAGTTGGGTAGAGAAAAGAAAAAGGGTTTCTCTCTCTATCCGCCACTCTCTATCTTTAACTCAACCTTTCAAGCTTGGGTCTGCCTGAGGTTTCTGCCCGTTGCCAAGTGCTTGCTCCTGGTGGAACAGCTGGATCTCTGTAAATAATATTATAAAGAGTATGGTCTATAGCTCAAACTGAGTGTGAGGAAGAAAAGACAGAGTAGTGTGTAGTGTGCTAAATTTGGCTAACTTGAGGAGTTAGTTAGCTTATCATAAATTTAATTTAGTTAACTTTAAGTCAGTTTTATTTATATAGCACCAAATGATAACAGAAGTAATCTTTTTACACTTTCCAAATAGGTCAGACTGTACTCTTTTTAATATTATTTACGGGACTCAACAAGTCCCACCATGAGCAAACACCTGGCAACGGTGGCAAGGAAAAAACTTCCTTTAAGAGGTGGAAACTTTGAGCAGAACCTGACTCGTGCCACGATCAGTTGAGTTTAGAAGTGGAGAGGGTATCGGACTGAACAAAGGAACTGGAAACAGGGGTTAAGGGTTAGATTAGCTAACTTCAGAGGGACTCGTAGGCAGATTTCTTGCTTTCAACAGACCCAAGCTAGGTAGCTGTTTCCTCGTATTTTTGGTCTTTTTGCTAAGCTAAGCTAAACTGTCTCCTGGCTTCACCTTCGTAAGCATACACACACAGTGGTATCAGTCTTTTTTTTAACTAATTCTTAGCGCCCCGGGGATATCTGAGGAAAAGAGGAGCCATGTGTTAATCTGTACTCAGATTCATAATCAGTGCCTACAAGGTTTTGCAGTCCATGCCCATGGATTTGTAATGCATACCCAGCACACTGGGCTGATAGCCAGTAGCTGTAGGCCTATACAGCTTTTGGCCAGAATTAACTATTCAATAAGAAACTAAATACTGTAAGTTGCAGTCATGCAGTTTGCTATCCATGATGAGAAATTAAAATTTAAAGGTATATACTGTGTAATTCATACATATTTTAAGTGTGAGCATGCATTAGAGGCTCCAACATCAGTTCTCCCATTAGACATAACATAAACAACTTTGTGTGCGTGCACTCAGTGGTGTCAGGGGGTTTACTGCTGCTGCTGATGTGGATGCTGAGATCAGGGCAGAGAGGTGTCAGCAGTTGAGCTTTATCGCTGACCTCTGGAGTAAATCCTCAGGCAGGAAGAGGAGGAAGGGATGAGGGAAAATCCTTAGGCTGCTAGATAGAGAATCGTTCAGTGTTCAGTCTACATTCACAATGGTCAGTTTAAAGCTCCAAAGCGGAACATTTTCCATATTCAAAGAGTAGAAAATAAGATTCTCCCATATGTCTGAAAATAGCTTTACATAATGTCAAGGATGCTCCAGATGCACCATATGGGATGGAAAGGTCAAAGCAATCAAGTCAAACCCCCACAGTTAGCTGATTGGTCTAGCATCTAGCTTCCAGGCTTAATCCAATCTGGATGTTCCAAACTAGTGCAGTTCCTTGAGGCTGGCTCCAGAAGTGAGTCAGTCTCCATAAGTCCCCATGTTCAAATGGCCAACTTCACAGCAGAAATAAACATGTTTACAACCTGGAACAAAAAACTGTTTTGGTCTCTGTAGCTAATTTCCCTGTTCATGACAACTGTACTGAGGGTGAATTTATATACAACTCACCTGTTGAAATGGCTTAAAGTTATGCAGAATTAACAGTATGGACGCTTTGACTGACAGGTGTGTTTGAGCATTTAGGCTTCATTCAGTCAGCTCAGCTTCACCAACGCTCAACATCTTTGTCCATTTTTGAAATAGGCGGAAGCTGGCAGAGGCAGGACTGGCAAGATGGTGGCGTCACCACACACTGAGCTCTGCGTTTGGGGAAAAAAAACAAAAAACTTTTGTACCTCTAGATATGCAACAGGTCCGTGACATCGATGACTGAGAATCTGTCAGCAGGTGTGTGGAGCAGGAGAACACACCTGCTGGACACCTGATAGAAAGGTGGAAAAAATTAAATTGACTCTTTTCAGACTCAAATAAACATGTGGATTTGGATTTGGTTGTAGTGTTTTTACTCACTAAAACTTGTAGAAAGAAACATTTTTGCTTAATTGTTTTCACACAAACTGAACAGGTGTCTCCATCAAACACAGGTTGCAACATTTGCAGACAGATTCAATATGAAAGGTTAATTACAGTGTTACCTAAAGGCATTATATTTTGATATGTTTTATTGTTCTATTGTCTGTCTTTTGGGGTAAATTAATTATTTCAGAAGATATGTGAAACATGTCACGACTGTAGATAATATATAAAGTGCAATAGCTCCCTCTAGTGTATTTTCAATGGTGAATACTGAAGCTCAGCTCAAAAAGAGTGTGAGGGAGAAAAGACAGACGCTGTGCACTTCCATACCACTGATACGCTACAACCAGGGCTGCAGCTACAAATAGAGGACGTCAGGTTGTCTGTACTTTTTGGGCTGGTTCAGCAACACAAGAGGAGTTTGCATTCTACACCTGAAAATTTACAAAAGGTTGGTATTTTATATGCTGATTATAGCATGTACAGACTCAATATATCTACTGTAAGTTGAACTACTTTTAGGTCAACAAAAATGAATACATAAATATAAAAATCCAATATTCTTTAACTAGAAATGTATCCCTGGAAATGTGTAGAAGCACAATTTAGACTTTCATGTTAATGGCATTAAATATATATTAAATGAAACTGTACAGTTAACTGAATGAACACAATATGAAAAATAATTTGTGACAGAAGGAAGTTCACATGTTGCAGCACAGAGACAGGCTAAGAAAGTTTAGATTGAACTTTTTGAATGGAATAAATAAAAAGTAAGATGAAACGCTGTGGAGATGAGAGAACCTATATTTAACATAGACGTTACAATATCTTAAATTCTGTAAGTGAAAGATAGAATAAATGGAAAAGAACACATGATATAGCATAAAATAACGTAGCAATATTTTTTATTTTGTCACTTTTCCAGTTAAACTGACAGACTTGGAATGCAGAATGGTTTGGGACAAAGTAAAGGAAGAAATCTGTGAGTGTTTTTGATTCAAATTTGGATATTTCTTTTGTATTTACCTGCCTTAGATCAGCCACATTACAAACACAGATGAAATCGTGCAAACGCTCGACAGATGCTCGCAGAAGGGTGTCCCTGTAAACCATTTAAAAGTCATTAGCAGGCAGCAGCTGCAGATAAATACTATTAAACAAATGTATTTAAAACCTTTTGCAGATGGCTTCAAATGGCAACCCTGCAATATCCACAAACCATCAGGCAGATGTTCAAGCTTAAGTAAATGTCAGAGCAGGAACTCTCCTCTCTGCAAGCCTTCTGCTTTTTCAGACAATCAAACTGGATCATATCCAGCCGGGCTCATATGTGTTCACGTAAGACCTTAACATGAATAACATTCACATTTAGCTCAAATGTTCGCTGATAGTGCCTTTACAAATCAAACATGTAGACTCCAGACATTAAATATTTGCAAAACTTGCAGACTTAAAGGTCCAGTGTGTCAGATTTTGAGGGGATTTAGGTCACACATTTTGCGACCACAGAGGCGAGGGGGTTGCAATTATCTGATGCAAGATGCCACTAAAGCATGCTGCTCCTTTAAAGATCTTACTAACAGCATTTTTTATATGATGAAATTTAGTAGATTAACCAAAGCAAACAACGGTGGTATATAGGGATGGGAATCGAGAACCGGTTCCGTGTGTTTCAATTCCATGGAATCATCTGGCAGTTTATCCAACGATTCTCTTATCGATTCCAGAAAACACGAATTACGTCGCGTAACTTCCGCAAGAAGTTATGCATGCTCGAGTCCAGCAAGCACGACAAATTACAGCACGTAACTTACGCAAGTTTAGCACGTGCAGTGCAATCAGTAGTAAACAATGTCACTCACTCGGTTCAAACGCTCCAAAGTTCGGCTGCATTTTACCAAAACAGATGGCAACAGGGTGACTTGCAATCATTGCAAAGTGGAGATAACAGCGTCGGGAGGGAACACGACGAACATGCAGAAACATTTGCGCACGCAACATGCAATATTTTGAAATGAATGTCGTGTTTTTGACACGCTTCGGACTGGAGATGAATCTCAACCTAGCAGCAGTGGCAGCAGCCAGGCTATGATCACCTCTGCCGTTACTATGGAAGTACCTTCCGTAGTTGATAAGAGAATCGATAAAGAATCGAATCGTTAAGCAGAATCGAGAATGGAATCGGAATCGTAAAAATCTTATCAATTCCCATCCCGAGTGGTATACAGAGAATAGAGAGCTAGCAAGCTACAAGCCTGCTGCCATGCTAGCAGCTCTGTGTAGCTTTACTGCAGTGGTGGTTTAAGCTAAATGCTAATGTCAACACGCTAAGGCACTCACAATGACTGTGTAATGACGTTAGGTCCAGTGTGTGGGATTTAGTGGCAACTAGTGCTTATTGCAGCCTCCCTGCCTCACCATCTCCTTCCCAGGTGCAACAGGTGGCTACAAAACACATTAAAAACTCAAAAGTCCCAGTCTAGAACTACTGTAGAAACATGGCAGACTCTGTCAAAGAGGACGCAATTCTTATTTTCAGGTGATTATACACTAATGAAAACATAGTTATGAATAGTGTATTCCATTTCGCCATATTCTGTAAATAGAGCCCCCGTAATCTGAATGTCATTAGTTTTTTAATTTTGAAATCTCAACCTGTTGTACCTGTAGCAAAATTCAAGGCAATCCATCCAAGCAACTGTTGAAAGATTTCACTCAAAATCTCAAATTGTCATGGTCGTGGGTCATTGCCAATCTACCTTGCAGATGTCAAGCCGTTACACTAAACACCTGGAAATCTTGACTTGCTGCTGGATCTGAACAAAACGCGTATCCCCCTAGAGTCAGTAGAGTTTATCCTCAAGACGGCTTGAAAATTTGGAGCAAAGGTTACGGCCATCCTTTTGAACAATTGCTGAGATATTCACTCTGAATGTCATCGTGGTGGTGAAAGAAAGAAAGTCTGGAAAGTGGAACAAAAGTTAGTTTCTTATGCGTGTGTCATCGTCTCAACATTTACTCATCTTACTGTGTAAAGATTTGGGCAGCAATTACTCAAACCTGGGCATTATTTACAAGATTAATGGCATACAATTGTTCAAAATATGCTGATCCAAGTGGAAAAAAAGTAATATCTGCCAGGAATGCAACGTCAGTACACTCTCTTACTCTGTAGAATCTGAACTGGCCTCTTACCTATTCACAATACCCTGTGCAAATATGCTTTGGAAGGATTACATGGAAAGGAAACGATAGGTCCACCAGTGACGCAACAGTGTGAAAATGTCATCTGAAAACCGGGTCCAGCTGACTGTGCTACTGCAGCCGAGTGAAAGCAGTTTAAAGATAAGGTGATTCTCCCGAGGCTGAGCATGTCAGCAGGGAGAGAGCAGGTCTCGTAACAGGTGAGATAAGCTGATAAGGGCCACGTTTAAAATGATGGGCCGACTCTGGCTAAGGTTACACAGAGGTTGAATTACAGACGACAAAGGCTTTCTGCTCTAGATCTATTATGTGGAGTGCTGCTTAACAGAGAACATCTGAGTTTGGGTGTTCGGTTAAAAGGGAAACAGTTAAGGCGAAGATGTGGCTCCAGAAGTATGTGGGCTGTGCAACAGAGCGTGGTAGTGATGAAAAATGATCGACTGCCTACAAATGTTGAAAGTAAAAATATGGGAACTCTGAGGTGCTGGGTTATTTTATTTTTTTATTATTTGACTAAGCAATGTTTGCTGAGCACACACTTTCTATTTGTATCTGAGTGTTCAGTCTGAGCTCACTCCTCTCCTCGGCTCTGATATTTTTGTTTAGTGTGGAGACTTCAACTCACAAGTTCGACTGCCGTGGGCTGACAAAAAGGCAGTGATACACAGAGCAGCTTATTGAAAAACTCTACAAGGCCAAAAGTTTCTTTCTGTGTTGCTGCTTAAACGGAGAGTTTGGTTTTTTTTTTAAGTGAGGTTACTTGTCTGAAATCTGTGTTATACACAGCGGTCTAGCGCTGCCAATTTGGAGAAGCCAACAGAGGTGTCAGCACGGAAGTCGAACAATCTGTTGCTGTGGACAGCAGAACTAAAAGACAGGTTGGCCTTTTTATGTGGCTGACACATTTTTCTGCTGACCCTGTCTACAGTAGCACTTCCGTGCTTCTTCAAACTGGTGTCGTGCTGACCACTGTCTACTGTAGGTAACACACTGACAATGCGTAAGTACAACCCCAAAATCTCAAACTATCCCTTGAACAATGTGGTTCGATTTCCAGGTGCATCATTAGGAAACAGGCCTAATGCAGTTTTTTGAAGTGTTACTAATCAATAGTCTGTGTTACCTCGACGGCATTCAACAGAACGGAAGTAAAGCAAAGTATTGCTGTGACGGCAGAAACACAATGTTTTATTCACATAAAGAAAGACCCACCCCAATAAAATCGAGATTTACCAAAGTTTTTAGATTTATCTTTTTGTCTACAGCAGTGCTTTGCTTTACTTGCTCAGACTTGGGTCTTCTTCTCAAAACTGAGGCTCGTGATGACCGCCGTCTGCTGTAGGTAACATGCTGACAATGTGTAAGTACCTCATACAACCCCACTTAAAAAAACAAAACAAAAAAAAAACCCTGGACTATCCCTTTAAGAACGTGGTTTGATTTCCAGGAGAGTCTCCAGCTAACCCTGACCTACGTGTTCTTGGACTGAGAGAGGATACCAGAGCATCCGGAGGATAATCCTTACCTGGATAGTCATTACACTTCTCCTATCGTGGTTTAATTCAGACAAATGTCACGCAAGTGCGTCACTGCTAGATGATTCTGTGTGGCTCATGTCGAGAGGTGAACATTGTCAGGAGTGTCATAGTGTCAAGGGAGTCTTGACATGATGAAGACTGGAGATCGCTGCCATAACATGCTATACTGTGTATTATGCTGTAAAGAAAGCCAACATAAGAAATACTAATCATCTATAGTTTTTGTTATGATAGTAAAGGAAATATGATGCATATTCTGTACCTCCAGTGTTAAGTAGGTGTTTGCAATTATGTAATATTTAATTCGTGCAGTATTCCTACAGATTTTGTGTTTCATATTGCTTTTACAAGGTACTCACAAGCTGTAAGACATCATTTGTTCATCTATTTTACTAGAATATGTGTTTTATTTTGTGCTTTAGCTGCAAGGAATAAGTTTCATGTCATTTAATCTCCAACAGTTACTCTGTTTGATGCTGGTAAACCTTCAATTTGACATGTCTGGAGTGAACAGGACAGGAGCAGTCAGTGCCACGCTGACACTGCAGATACCAGCTCCAGCTCTCAGTTTAAAGTACAACTTGTACAAATCAGGTTTTTGTGGTTATGGATGAAATTGTGATTTTTTTACTGACCGACTGAAACACAATTGATTAGAAATGAGAAAACACTGCAGTGTTCCAAACCTCTGGGACGCAAATAAATCAAAAGGCAACACTGTGAAAGATGTTTAGTTGCAACCATATGGAGCGATAATTAAAAATCTCTATTTGAATAATACACAGTGATTCCATAGCACTGCATTCAGAGTCAAACCCTGTGTGGAAACTCTGAGAGCTTTGCAGACTCGTTGTTGTGTTTCTTGGCTGTCTGACCGTCTTAAAGTCAGCCAGCTACTTATGTAACCAACAAGTGAAGGTTCAAGTCCTATTTTTCTGGAGTTCCCCAAGAAGTCCAGCACGGTGAAGTCTGTGGACAACAATAATTTTAGAAACATGAGGATGATGTAACAGATGTGTTGACGTGTTACCAGTTTGTAATTTCTCCAGCCGACCACAGCAATCTTTTCTTATGGCCAGCTCAACAGATTTAAAGAGAGAAGGCTGTGCCTCAGGGACAATGTAGGAGACCACTGAAAGATCCATGTTAGGAACTGTAGCCCCCATGAATTTAGACTAGCTGGTGTGAAGGCTAAACTGGTGTTTTTAAGTTTTGAGTTCTTTTAAGTCACAGTAGCAGCTTTTTTGGTACACTGAACCTTTTTATGTGTAATAATACTTTTTTTTTTTTTAACAAAAAAGTTACACTTTGCACCTAAAGTCACCATTTGCAGCAATGGGACCTAGATTTGAAAAAAACAAAACAAAAAAAACCCGACAAAGTTGGAACACCTTTGAACATGGTAAAGGGTAAAATTCTACAGCTACGTTTTTTAGAGAGCGCAAGTAGTAATGTGATAATTTATATTAAAAGGTGCGTACAGTGCACTGAATACAGCCCCCCTAACCCCCCTGCTCCAAGCTTGAAGGATAAACTACAGTTGCCGCCTAGAGCCAAAGTTTGGTTTGTCCAGTCTGGGTTTATAAAAACATGATGGTTAAACATGGCGGACTCCATGGAGGAGGACCCGCTCCCTCAGGCTTATTCTAAAGGAAATAAAAACACTGATTCTTATTTTCAGGTTGATGTACACACACAAAAACATAGTTATGCTTATTGTATTTTCTGCCTACATATCTTGTTAAGTGTTACACACTGGACTGTTAAGTAATAAATGATTTAATTTACACAATGTTGCATTTAAAATGAAATATGAATTAAAATGATTATAAATTGCATCTTAAATGAACTCAGCTTTACGGTGTGTGGGAGCTTGATGATCTTGGACAACTGAGCCATCACCATGACAACCAAGCAAACTCCATTTGATCATAAGACGTTTTTGAAAGCTCTGGGAAAAAAAAGTGTGTTGACTTTGGACAGCGACTGAGTGTTTTCACAGGAGGCAGGTTTATTACTAATAGGAAGATTGATTATTGTTAAATCCTTCATGAAACCGGTCTATTGTAGTATAATGTTTTTAAAATGATCAACAACCAGGAGGTCATGTATCACCGGTGATACTCGTACCATAGCTTGGTTTAAAAGGTCCTGTGAGATCACTGGTGTTAAAAAGAAGTATCTGGTTTTCTGCGTTGACAGCAGTTAAGTTGTTCAGAGGCATGGAAATGCACACGCCTAAAATCAAAAAACCATAAATCAACACAATAAAAACAGAGCTGGCTGCAAACACAGCTAGCTCTGATGCTGCTGACGTTAACGTACGGTAGCTGTGATGGGCTCTGTTGTCCGAGGCCAGTCCCACCACAGCAGGACAATCAAGCCTGCACACTTTCTTCACAAACACAGCAGTATGGGAGGTTTTTTTCTTTTATTGGCAACGATCTTTATTCTCTCTTCCAGTTTTGGATGCGAAAAGAGGCATTAATTTTCTTTAATTAAATATCTTTTTAATAAAGTAAAGCAAAAAATATTTACAAATTTTCAATTAAATTGTAATCAATGACTTGGGTTGGATAATTACAAGCGCCTTCTGCCAGCTGAGGAGAGAAAAATATAAATACAGGGAAAAAGAGCATTTTATCTTTGAAAAACAAAAAGAACAAAAAAAAAGAACAAAAACAAAAAAATAAACAATCCATCATATATTTACAGAACTCTCCTGAAATTTCCACTCATGGAAGCAGAAAAGGCCTTTAGGATTTGTACTGTTAAACTATGTTTAAAGTCCTTTTTCGTTAAAGTGGATTTTTGACCGTATACTTTTTGTTTTCAAGTTTCAATAACGATATTTTATCTTTTTAAAATCCGACGACAGGCTTTGTAGGAAGGTGCGGCTGCGAGCCCTTGCTCTTGCTCTCCCTTTGTGAGTCCACAGTTTGTTTTTTGAAGCACAGCAAAATGAGTGAAACAGACACATCAGAGGGGACTGTTTGGGGTTTGGGGGTTGAGGGGGCGTCAGGGAAGCATCGTCACCCCCACAGCAGCAAAATGGTCAATGTTCATCAGCCCCCCCCTTTTCTCCCCGTAAGTTGACACTGCTCTCATAAAGTCTGCGTGAGATCCTCTGTCCGGAGTCCACAACCGTTACTCTAACTCCTATCTGAAATGTCCGTTAGACAGCTCTCGCCACTTTTCTTTGTAGTTTTCTGTTTTTATTACAAAACACACACTCCAATCATCCAACAAAAAAAAAAAGAGAAGAGAAACAAAAAAAGCTAGCCGTCTACATAAGCGCGTCACGTAGATCCAAACATCGCGCATGTGACACAACACACAACGTCGTGTCCACATGACAAAGGATGAATTCATCAAAAATATAGATGTGAACAGCCTTTTAAAGTTTCTTATACATCTGTCGTTATGCAAAGTGTCTTGAATAGAGTTGCCGTGGCGAGCTGAAAGCCATTTAAAAACAGGAAGTAAACCAGAAAAGGAAAAAAGGAAAAAACACTGGAGGAAACAGCATCCTCTCCCACGGCTTGTAACGCTTCTTAGCATTCTCTCTCTCTCGTATCTATTCTTTCTATTTCATTTCACTTATTTCAAAAAAAGACATTCGGTTTGCGCGAGGGGAAAACAAGAAACCCGAAAACAAAAACAAAACAAAAAAAATAACATGATCGAATGTTCGATCTGTAATACAATCTCTCCCAGTTGAAGAATTTTTTTCTTGCTTTTTTTTCTGTTTATGCAGAAGGTTTTTTTTTATTGATTCAGAGTCTTCTGAATCATCCATGGAACATTCGCTCCTCAACTCGGTTCTCCCATCGCTCCCCACAGTGAGGGGAGTCCCTAGCTGTTGTCGGACTCGTCCTCGGCCTCGCGGAGCCAAGTGAAGAAGGCGGTGACGGACTTGAGGGCCACGCCCTTGCCCTGCTGCTCGGCGGGGTCTTTGCTGGACTCCCACTTGTAGAAGGCCTCCTCTTTGATCACGTCCTCGTCGTAAAGGGTGTCGAAGAACATCCGCAGCAGATCTGACGGAGGTAAGAGAGACGGGATGTGAGAATCTGTATTGATGGGGACAAATAATACAAGCTAAATAATACAAACACAAGACAGCGACTCACTGGCAGGTTGCTCCATCTGCACCATCAGGGCTTGCAGGGCGTACAAGGCCTGCAGCTCCTTCTGTTCATCCTTCAGGTATTTCTGCAGCAGCTTCGCCCTCTGTCTGATCTGCTCACCGTCCACCTTGTACGGGTTCTCACCTGCAGGCAGTCAGTACGAGTTAGCATTGACGTGCTACGACACACTTCCATTCAGACATTTCAGTCAGCACACGCAGTTATAAGAAGGCTTTAATAAGTAATGTGCTGACTCACAGATGACTGCTGACTGGCAGATGCAAGTCATCAGAGCTCGGGCAAACACGTTGGAGGAGGTCTGCTGCTCGTCGAGGTTGGCCTGCAGCAACAACACACACACATACATGGCCGGGCGTTAATTGTGTTACATACACACAGTTACATAAGCTGGAAACGAAGATACACACAGGCAGGAGCACAGACCTCGATCCAGTCAAAGATCCGCTGGTTGTCGGCCTTGTCCTGAATCAGTCTGTCCAGCTGTTTGGTTAGCTCTGCAGAGCTTAGCTCCTTCTTCTTGTTTTTCTCTGTCTCGTCGCCCAGAGTGAACTCCACGTCCTAGTTATCAAGGTGGAGACAGAAACATCACCTTTTCATGACCTCCACTAACTTTCTCACTCTGATAATGGCCACAGTAATATAATATCTATTGAAATCTAATCTTCTATAATGATACTACAGCACCGTCTCTAATTATACTATAGACCCCTGCAGTGATAAATGATGATTAACGATGATTCCATACTGCATTTCCTGCGCTCACCTTTTCGGTCACAAACTTGTTGACGTCTACGTCCTCCGGCAGGAAGTCTTTCCACCCGAGGCCAGCCTCCCTCCACATTGTGCCCGCCTTTTTATGGCTCTGATGAGGAGGATACAGGTGTAATGAAGACTGATGGACATGCCGATCATACAACATTCATCGTGAACTAATTCAAAGTTACAGATTTGCCTCATGTCTACGTGTTTAAGGGGAGTTCAGAAGAATATACCCCTATGATTGATTGGTTCTCACCATTCCTTTGCAGAGTAAAGTGAGGATTTGGACCAGCAGGACTCCGGCTTTGCCCAGAGGGATCAAAGGTTTTGAAATCTCCCTGCAGGCATGAAAGGTCAACATAGATCACACATCAAAATTAACCCAAAGCTTCTCTCCCGCAGATTTCCTTGTCTAACACACGTCGAGGCTGGTGAAGCGAGGCCTGGGACTGACCTGAAAAGTTCTCCCATGGGGATGCCTCCCTCGTGGAGCATGGGAGTGATCAGTTCTGCCAGGTACAGCCAGATGTGTGGGATGTCTATCGCCATGTCTTCAGCCACCTCCAGGATTTCCTGAAGCCTGAGGAAACCCATTCAAGGTTGAAGAGGATGAAGAATGCGTTCCAAACAACTTAACAGATGGGGAAAACTTCAACATGGCACCACACTGATACAGACATATGGGAACGAAAGCTTTTTGGCAAAGCAAAAAAATGACTTAATTCGAGATGGATTAAAAATTTGACTTTTTAGAGACTAATTTACTTGACAAAGCCAGAGTTTTCCCGGCGGGCTTCTGTTTATTTGAAATCCTGCTGTTCTAAACTTTGTTTCAACACTTTCAACACTTCCGCTAGATCTCACAGAAGAGTTTGGTCTGCATGTAAACTTTTTTTCACTGTTCATAGGTTTTAGATCGACATTCCTTCTCCTCTCCAGGGCTTCATACTGACCCTTTATAGTACTGCAGTGTTGGGAGGGTGCCGGTCTTAATGAGCTGGTGCAGCAGCAGGCCCATGTGCTCCCTGGCGATGGTGCTGCGCTCCAGCGTCGACTCCAGTCCGTTTCGTACGAACACAAACAGCAACTGAGTGCTATTCATCTCCTGAACGCACTGCAGGGCTTCCTGCGGCGACAGAGGAGGATGTACAGACTGTTAGCAAGTGCTGCTTATCTAAGGATGGAACCGTGTCTGTCCAGCTGCATTTATCACCGCTAATGCAAAGGGAACATTCCTGCTGTTGCTTCACATTTAAAATGTTGAACCGACAAACTACATTGGGACTTTTATTGTGATGGAGCCACAGGAAATGCAATTTTTCACAAGAAAGAAGAAGACACAGGTTTGTACTGTCAGTGCGTACCTTCATGTCGTTGATGTGGAGGTACTCCTCGATGATGGCTGTGGACTTCTTGTTCAGCTCTTCCTCAGTCATGGCAGGCTTGGTCGAGGCCGGGGGAGGTGGAGGTGTGGCAGTCTCCCGCTTCACTGTTCACACACACACACACGCACGCACACACACACACACCAAAAAAAGAAATTAAAATCAGTTTCTAGAAGTCTGGATCTTTGTTTCATGCAACTCCTCTCTGTCATGCCGCCTACCATTCTCTTTGCTCCTGGCTCTCTCTCTGCTGCCTCTGTCTCGGTCGTCCGTCATGCTTGCCACCCTGCGGACTGGATCGGCCGTCCCGCGCTGCTCCCTCTCCCGGCTCCGCTCCTCATTCTCCCGGCTGAAGCTGCGCTTGGTGACCTGCAGGCGGTTTCGGTCGCGGTCGTCCCGTCGCTCAAATCGGTCGCGGTTAGAGCGGTCGAAGTCGCTGCGCTCTCGACTCGAGCTGTTTCTAGAGAAGGGAAGCAGAGTGGGGGGAGTTAACCGAGACCGAATCTCAAAAACAGATTTCAGTTCACCGAGTTGGCTTTTCCGTTCCTCACCTCTGAGGAACCCGTCTGTCTGAGTCCAGTGAAGAGCCCGAGGAGGACGGCGGTTGCTGTAAGGCTGAAAACCTGTTTAGAGTACTGGTGGCTGGACGGCCGCTTGCCTCTGAGCCTGCAGATGAAAACATGCAAATCACATGTTGAGTCTCAGCGGAGAGGTGCTCAGCTTAAATACGTATAATCACGTGGGTGTAGGAAACTTACCAGTATCTGCAGGTTTGGTGGTGGTACCACCGCTGCTGCCCTTACCCCAGCTCCCCCATGTACCTTTACCTCCTGGGGCAAGCAGCTGATTGTTGAAGTCAAGAACAGGAGTCTGAAAGGAGAGAGTGTTGGTTAAAAACACACTCCAACATCAACCTGATTAACAACGCTGTTTTCCACCAGGTCTCCCCTACCTTAGTGATTTTGCTAAGGCGAGAGGTGTCAATGGGTCGATTCTTGGAGATGGGCACTGTATTCCAGCCCTCGTCCTGGGGCTGAGCGCCGCGGCCTGGGGTATGAGGGCCACCACGACCCCCAGGACCTCCTCCGCCCATCCTGCCTCCGGGGCCGCTGCCCGACTCCTTCTTGGAGACAAGGGCTTGCTGCACCTTCATCTGCTCCCTGTGCTCCTCCAGCTCAGCCTCTTTGTGGATCTGGTCGATGGTCTTGGGACCCTGGTCGCCTCGCCGGGGGACCCAGTTGTTCTACAGTGGGGTGGAGGGGAAAGATTGTGAGTACAAGGCAGGAGGGGAGTCATGACAAAATAATTCATTGATATAAGTTTGCCCTCGGGGGAGTTTTGGATGTTAAGATGTCAACCAAAGCATTAAAAATCTAAAAATACTTTTGTCATTTTCTGTCCATAGCACCGATTTCCATTACACAACTTAATTTTTTTTTGAGAATAAGAGACAATTTTGACCAAACTGTATTGAAGTATTTTTCATTTTGACTTGTGAAACTATCAGAAGGCATCTAAAAACATTACTGCTGCGGACACTGGATCTGTTAGAGACGAGAACTGAAAGTGATCGAGAGATCAACATTCTAGGGACTTAAGTCTCTTCAGCCTTTGCCTAGAAAGGAAATAAAGGGTGTGTGTGTGTTACAGTTAAATTGGGCCAATGTGCTGACTTGGAGCAGCTGATTTTGGCTTGTAAAAACACTGAAGGCAGCAGGTTTTGTAACTCTGTGTGGGCGGGACTGGGTGCCTAACTACATGACTGCAGCATTCCTTTAGAAAAGTAACAAGACTAGAGTGAACTGACTTCATAACCGTGTGCTGGAAAAAAACATGAGACGCAAACAAAGGACTAGTTAAAGACATTGTAATTCAGCCAACAATGGGAATGAAATAAGGTGCATCTGGATGAGATGCTGGAGTTTGTGTTCAACAGTTTGTGACACCTTCAGTCAACAGGAAGGCGTTTGGTGACATTTCATCATTTCCAATTGATGTGGTGCAATGCCTTGTTGAACTCTGCTGAACTGATGCGGGTTGGCGGTTAACAGTCTGGCATTCAAATGCTGCATTCGGTGTCGTCTACCTTTGATATGAAGATCTTGACAGTTGTTGTACCGGATTGCTGTTCAGACATACGTGCTTGGCACTGGCATCGGCCCTAGTAACAGCTAAAATTCTCTAAGCCATGCATGCAAAGTAGTGAGTGTGTACTGTGTATGTGTGTGTTATCCGTTACCCGTCGAAGGTCCAGCACATCCTGCAACATGAAGCGGATTCTGGAGCTGGTCTTTCTCTCCTTTATGATCTTCTCCATCTGATTGAAGTATTGGTCCATACGAGGCTGAGGGTGGAAGACAGTTCGGTGAATCTCTCCTTCACTATAGTTCAAGTTTAAACTTGATCTAACTGCACGTTTATAAGCATGTGTATGTATGTGATGTTGTACCTTGGCTTTCTCAAAGTCCAGGTCCTTGCCGATGGTGGACAACAGTCTGCACAGGCACTCCAGGGACTCCTCGTCGTGGTTCTTGAGCAGCTTCACAATGCAGTCGTGCATGATGACCTCGGTGAGCATTTTGAGCTTGAACAGCTCGCCGATGAACTTGATGTTGCCCAGCGAGCGCCTCCTGGCCTTGTCTTTAGCATCCTGTAGCTCCTCAATGAGCCGCTGCTTCTCCTCCGCCTGCCACAGAAACGTCACGTACAAAGAGTGATTAAAATCAGGAAGTTGTTCGAGGAGGAATGGCAACTTTTTTTTTTTTTTTTTTTACGAGGCGGTATTATACCACTGAAGTGGCCTCCAGCTCTTTCTGCTTCTTCTCGAAGATCTCGTCGTCGTCTTTATCCTTTTCAAACTCCTTCTGGCATCGATTTAGCAGCAGCTTGCGGAAATTCACAGTATTTCCCGGCTTATCTGCGGATTCGACTTTAAGCTGAAGGGAGCAGAAAATAAATATTAGTAATTAATATCAGCAGCATAAATTTAAATTCATTCAAGAGACATTTGTAAACTAGGACTGCCACAGTTGCCGCATCACTGCCTGTTTTACCATTTGTCACAGTGTGAAGTTATCGGAATCATAAATAAATCAGTGTTTCTTCATTACACTACGTCGCCTTATTAAATGATTTGTGGTTAATATCAAAGATCCAGGATCTGTGTCATTTCCTTTAGCTTGTCATGCTGACAACAAATCACAGCTCTGCCAGTAACACCTTAATTATGATCCATTTCCTTATCAAATACCATCAGCAGTTTGATAAAAGGGCCTAAAGTGTTAATAATAACAGAGTTACTGATCGTTCCAATCAGTGAATAATTATCATCAGAATTAATGTGGTTCTACATTATCCCTCCTTGGAGCAAGTAGATCAAGTCAGCGTTACATTATGGGAGCTTATATGATGAAGAGTTAGTCAGTCATTACAGTGTTTATACTGCAGGAGTTTCTGATGGCTTTTGTTGTGCTGTCCTGTCTCCCGGCGTCTTTATTACACAAACAAATCATCTGCCAACCCGTCAATAACTACTGGTGTCTCAAAATGACGATGATGAGCTCGAACCGAGAGTCTGACAGCCGAATAAAAATCACTCCGAGCGCTTTCAGGAGCTTGATGGGATAATGTGACAGACTGAAAGAAAAATGCTGCACTGGAAAAGATGCTTGGACGTGCTACGCGCATATGGACTTCATGTTACATTTTAAAAGGAAGAGTTTCATCTTTTACTTTCACCACAAAATAGTCTTTAGATTTTAAAACATCATCATGCAGGTTTATGTCGTTTAACACATCATATTGACACACTATTGACCTTTGTGTGGCACCACTTACCCCCATAACGCAGCGGCACATGTTGGCGTAGGCCACCGAAAAGTCCGGCTCGGAGATGGCTTTTTCAAAGGTAAGATCTATGAC
Source organism: Larimichthys crocea (assembly GCF_000972845.2). NCBI lineage: Eukaryota > Metazoa > Chordata > Actinopteri > Sciaenidae > Larimichthys > Larimichthys crocea. The sequence continues at coordinate 5,657,256 of NC_040017.1, forward strand.
TCCTTTCAGTCTCTCCTCAGTGTCTATAGTCAGTTCCGTCACCTGTTTCATCAGCTGTTGAAACTTTTGGGGGGTCAGTTTGTTGAGGATGCTGCGAACCCGTTTAAACAGCTCCTGGGTCTTAACCTGCTCCGGGTCGTTCTCCTCGCTCTCCTCTGCGCGGCTGCGAACCGCTTTCTTCGTCGAGGGCTTCCAAGCCTTTTCCGCTTTGTTCAGCTGCACGTCGTCGCTGAGTGACATGCTGGTGATGATTTTCCTCTGCTCTTTCCTCTGGAACTGCTGAGAGCGACGTGAGCCGCCTCCGACTCCGATGCCCATGCCGGGCGGCTGGGTGGAGGGAGAGAGACAAAGGAAGGGACAAAGATCAGTCACTGAGTATTAACTTAAAATGCAGAGGTCTTGGATCAGATTAAGAGGATGTTAACTTACTGGTCCTCTGCTTCCTCCTCCCATGCCAGGCCTGCCGAGGTTGGCGAAGGAGGGTGTGAAGTCAGGGCCGCAGTTCATTCCTGGTAGACGACTGGGGTCCAGCTGACGCAGAGGGGTCTTATTAGCCTGAAGAGACAGAAATGAAACTTTACCCTGATATTATCTGACATTTAATGCTGTCATCTTTGTTTTTTTTCTTTCCTGTTGCCAGTCACAGGCACTGATTACATCCCAATGAGTACTTCTGGGAGCAAAAATAACTTCCACCGACTGACAGGATGTCAAACTATACTGAGGCAATTTAAAATGCTTGAAGTGACATATGTGGCCATGCCTTCAGTGTGCAGGGCTGCACCTTGTCTAGGACGACGTCGCTGATGGCAGGCAGACCCTCAGGCTTGTTCATGCTGGCTGATATGAACTGGAAGCCCAGAAGAAACTCTCTGTCGTACTTCTTCTTCTCCTCTGCGTTGATCGGCTTCCATTGCTCTGAAAGAAACAGAACGAGCAGGACGTTGTGTTATTGGAGACATTTGCAACACGTACGTGGACAAAGGAGAGTGAATGATCCTGGTCAGTATAACTGGAGATAATGTTGCACCTCGAAATGTCCACAAGGTGGCAGACAGGCTGGCAAATGAATGAATGAATGGGTGCAGTGTAGTATGTGCTATTTGTAACTTTAATGAGTGGCGATCTTTAAGAAAGCTGATGACATTATTTACTCTGCTTTTATATTATTTACTGTGCTTTTCAAGCACATTCAAGGGGCCTTAACTAAAAGATTTCAAGACTCTCAAATCCTCCATCATCCCTTCTGAATTCTTACGATGTTGTATTTTAGCCTGCACTGTGAAAAGAACCTGTTGTTCTTATGGTAAAGATTTTTAACATAATAAATAAACAGTATACCTTTTGCTAATATTACAGTAAAAGGCATTTATTCATTTTAGTCCATATTTTCAAATATCTGATTTTACGGTGAAAAAAAACACCAAATCATGACGTAAAAGACCGTAAAAATATGCCATTAAATACTGTCTCTAATTTAAAATATTACTTTATTCTGTATAAATTATATAAAAATGCTGTATAAACAAATGTTTTCCATATAATGACTTTTACTGTACACAGAAATAGTTTTGAGATTTTCAGAAAAACTCTACAACGTAAGAATGAAATAAAAATCACAGCTTCTTGTGGCTTGTTCAAATATTTGCATTGCCATCGCATAACTATTGTTTTCCACTGAACACTCGTATCAACAGAAGCACAATCAAGATAAAAGGACACTCCCTTATTCTCACAAAAGCAAACATAAGCGTAGTCAGCGTCGTACATGTCAAGCTAGATAAGATTTGGTCACACATTGCCGCAGACAGGTATCAAGGTTCAGAGACCCACCCTCTTTGTACTGGTACTTCTTGTCAGTGGCGTTCTGCTCGGGAGAATCTGGCTGAATGTTCTCAGCATCCAGCTTGTCCTCCTTGTCTTCCCACGTCAGGTCCGTCTCCTCTGGGGCAGGAGGGGAAGTGGCGGGGGGTTGGGTCTCTGGTGCTCGTGTGGGGGCTGGCTCGGGCTCCGGTGGGGCCACTACCTGCTCAGTAAACACACAGAGTTCACCTTAAATCTCTGTCTCCGCCAGATTTGGAGTAATGTAGATCCACTAAGACAGGCAAAGAAATGCATTACCACCCAGCACACACACCTCTTTAAAGGCATCCAGGAGGTCTCCCACTGCCTCCTTTTTGTTCAGATCCTTTATCTTCCTCTTTTTCTTTGGCACAGACACAGCAGCTACAGGAAGACAAGCACAATCAGCCTCCGACAAGCAAAAGCAGATTATAAGTCGAAACACTCAAATATTTTAGCACGCTGTAATTCACTGACCTTGCATAGTAGTTTCTACAAGGGCAGGGGTGACCATCTGAGGAGGAGGAGGAGTGTCCTCCCGCTCCTCTGCTGTGGGAGGGGGAGGAGTGGGCACTGTTTCCGGGGCACTGTCCGCTATGGAAACCGTCTCTGCGAGAGATGGCTTCTCTTCCTTGGCGGTGGACTGGGGCACTGGGGCTTCTTCTTTGACATCCGTGGCTTCTGGAGGAACCGTGTCTTGTACCTCAGGCTGGGTGGGTGCTGCTGGGACGACCGGATCAGGAGGAATCTCGTCAACAGCGGTGACAGCGGGTGCAGGTGCAGGTGCAGGTGCAGGTGCAGGTGCAGGTGCAGGTGCGGCTGCAGGCTGGTCAACAGGTGCAGGTGCGGCTTGGACGACAGGCGTAGGTGCTGCCTGAGCGATGGCTGTGTAGGACTGTACGACGGGCAGCAGGCTGATTTCAGGCTCAGCGATGGGGCTGTCGTCACACTCGGCAGTACTGACGGCGGGCACCTCGGGGTCTCGAGGAGCCGGCAGTGGCAGGCCGTTGGGGAGGCGGAGCTCATCGGGCTGTGCGATGGGAGACTCCAGAGGCGCCTCGAGGTGACTGGGTGGCAAAACGACCGACGGCCTTGCTGGCAAAACCTCTGCAACACCATTAGTGGCGGAGGGAGGTGGAAGGGGAGTGTCCAAAGAGGCAGCTGCTGCCTCCTCTGCTTCCACCTCCTCCTCCTCTTCCTCTTCCTCCTCCTCCTCCTCCATCTCCTCCTCTTCGACCTCCTCCTCTGTTGCTTTGTCTGTTTTGTCTTGTGCAGAGGTGGGGATAGGGTCGGGCAGGGGTGCGGGGTAGGCAGGCACCTCGGGCGCTTGCTGCGGGGGTGGTGTGGGTTCTCGTGGTGGTGGGGGGGCATCCATCACGTCTGCGACAGGGACGCTGGGTGCAACTGTGGAAATAGTGTCGACAGGGGCGTCCTCTGCTTCTGATAGTAAAGGGGGTGAAGGGGGCTTAGTGTTCGTGTCAGAGGAGGTAGCCTCAGTGGGGATAGGGTCACCCTTCGCAAGTTCAGGGGTCTTAGACAGAGGAGGGGGCGTAGGTTTCCCTCTGTCATCTGGAGGGTCAGAAAAAGAAATGTTAGACTAGACATCAGGATTACTTCAGTGTTTGTGGAGACTTTACATGAGCACACAAGCTGATTCATGCGACACAGATGAACAGATAGTCAGTTTCCTGATATGAGCTAGAGCTTCTTCTAAGAATAACCTCAAGTGTCTGATGAGTAATTTCATTTGATACAAGTTCCCTGAATGGCTGTCACTGGGCGACCAGTGTTGTAGTTAGTCTACGTCCAAAAGATAAAGGCAGATTCATCAGCAACTTCCATCAACACACATGGGTTTCATGGAATATACATAATATTGTACAGGAGCTAAGTCATGAGTCCCTCATATCCAGAGGCTGCTGTGAGATATCACTTGGTCACAGTTATGGCTTTATAACCACACGGTTTAACTGGTGGAACATGTCGGCCAACAAAGCGTTGTTTTATTAACTGGGCTTATTCCCCCGTTAACCAATTATTGTAGCAATTAAGCTTAGTCATAAAACATGAGTTCACACATAGCAATGAGGTTAACCGCGGGCGTTCTCACAGCTCCAAACCATAGTGAAACGTCAACTTGATGCTGATTTGATAATAAGTGAAACAATGGATAAGTAACTGGAGGTCCTACAGGTACTCCTTCCACCTCTGCTGTGGCCAAGGGCTCTAGTGCTGCAGCAACCGCCCTGGGTGCAGAGGATAAATGCAAAAGAGAGAAGACCTGTAAATATTCTGAAATGTACCTAAAGTTTGGATTTACTTTCAAAGAAACCGAAAGGTCTGTGATTGCCGATGTGTGTTGTTTGTGCGGCAACGCGCTCTAACGAAAGCATGAAGCCACCGTTCCAGACTGCAGCCTGAGGATGACATGACGCTCTGCCTGACAATCTCCATCTACCCCAAAATAGAGAAGCTGTGTACCACCCACCAGGGCCAGTCAGGTGAAAGAGACCCCTGCTATATACCAATAAAACAGCGTGTAATAAGCTGAAGTTAAATATGAACAATGATCCAAATGATCACCTCGTGGTAGATTGTACTATCTTTGAGCATGTGGCACTCACCTGGTCTAACCACTGCTGGTGTAGCAGCAGCTGTGAAGCTCTCACCGTTGGCCTGGGCTGGACTTTCTGTTCCAGATATGGCTGTCTGTTTGGAAACACACACCAAAAGGGTTTTTTTTTTTTTTTTTTAAACACATGAGAACAGGTTTCACGTGAGTCCCTGGTTAAATATCTGAGCTAACATCAGGACAATGAGATCATAAATCAGTTAGATTTTGACAGGTTGTAGTGTAACACGTTTATGAGGGCTCGAAATCTGCAACATTCCTCATAAAGTGCTACCATATGCGCAGCGCAGACGAGTAACTGTTGTTTTAAAAAGGATTTTATACGCTGTAATAGACTAAGCAGATATTAACACAGTAAGAACCTATAATACTATAAAAAATAAAGACTATATATTCTTTAATATGGACCCCAGAGAAGGAGCCGTTGCCAGGTAACTCAGTGTCTAATATAGGAAGTAACTATGGAAATTAACGCTTTCTTCGTTTGATACGTGATCTGCAACTTTTTGTGTCATTTCACTACATTTGAATTTTTAAAATTTGCCTAAGAAAATGTAATACACGTGTAGCTGTGTGTGAGTGAGTGAGCTCACCTGTGGTGGGGTTGGGGTAGAGCCACTTCGGCCCCCTGACATAATCTCCTCTGTGATGTCTCGACCTCCTTGGTTAGGGTCTCTTATTCTGATCTGGAGGGCAGAGAGAAGAGGTCACAAACAATCACACAGGTGATAAATCTGCAGAAAACAAAGGAGAGTGAGGAGAAAAGCAAAGGGTTAAAATGTTTCAGGGTGAGGACAGCAGCATGTGAAGGGAAGAGCTGCCTTCCCATGATGCAACGCCTACATCGGTCAGCCCTTTTCTGCGTGTACGACTCGCTCGCTGCCTCCGTTTCAATGAAAAGCTACGTTTCTCACATTGTGAACGCTGAGGCACACTGAATCAAAAAAAAAAACAAAAAAAAAAAAAACTAACCGCCGTGCAAATTCCTTTGCCGTGCAACTGAATGCGCTAAAGCTTGTTAGTCACTGCCACCAGTGCAAGCTGTTTGACTGAGTGAGAAAAGTGGAAAACGAATTCCACTGCTGGTTCAAATTGTTGCGAAAATACCTGACATGAAGGCAAACAACGTGAAGCTCTCCTGAACACACACACACACACTGAGGCAGAGAGGGGGGGGAAAAAAACAGGGTCAAAATTTGATCACTCACTCACAAGGAGTGCCCATACGTTCTGAACACATGCTTTCTATTTAGCACTCTTTTTCTCTCACTCACACTCTACATACTTACTGAAGGAAGTCAGAGCTGTCATGAAACTGTGTGAGCCACAACGCTGCTAAATAAGGTGACGCATGCAAGTCACTAGACAAGGATTAAACTGTAAAAAAAAAAAAGTTAGCAGTGAGCTGCTGCTCTCTGGCCTACTTTTGGACTCGAAAAAACAACAATATTGGCTTGTTGCTACTGACCTTTACCTGGCTTTAGACCGTCGGTAACTCCTCTCCCGGAGGATTACTAACCCTAGCGGGCCTCTGTCATCCTGGGGCTGTAGTAGCCGTTGCAGCGGATTCAGGGTTTGGACTTTAAACCCCTACAAAAAGCAGGATGGTGGGTGGACGTATCCAGTAGAGTTTTTTACCCTCGGCTTAACTTGCACACATCCAGGCTGTCATGGAGAGCTACACGCCGGCAGAACAGGACAGAGCAGGGCTGGGCCTGACTGTCAGTAAGCTAGCTAGCAACTTGACTCTCTCTCTCTCTCTCTCTCATGCACTGAACTGAACAGGGAGGGGAGAAAAAAAAAAAAAGGATAAAGCGACTGGCCTTGTAAAGCTATGGTATTGGAATGCACTAGCCCGCCCACAGAGACTAACAGACAGTTAAAGGGGCCGGAGGGGGCAGGGTAGGGGGGAATGGGAGGGTTTCCAGAGGGGGGAAAAAAAGGTATCCTTATCAAATGAGCTGCAGCTAGCTGAAGAAACTCCCCCTTTTCCTCATTCTCTCTTTCTGCTCGGTCATCCTGCTTCACACACTTCACTCCTCTGTTTTTTTTCCCCTCTCTCGGGTGGTTCACCCTTTCTGAAAGCAGAGGAAACCAGTACAGGAGGAGGAGGAGGAGGGGGTGCCACAGCAGCAGAGGAAGGCTGGCTGGTTAGCGCTTCCGGCTCAGAAGGGGGGAGGAGACCGGTGGCCACGTGGAGCTGAGCTATGTGCTGACATGTCCTTCACCCCTCCTCCCCTTCCCTCCCCTCTAGATGTTCTCTTTGACACACAGTGTGAGGGAGAGCAAGGGAGCAGGAAAGTAGAAGGAAAAAAAAAGGAAATTTGCAAGGCTACAACTTTAGCGTGTCTCTAGACACAAAAAAACGGCCAAAGTTTTGTACATGGTGGCAATTAAAACATGACTGCCATGCGCTGGAAACTACTTAAAGACTAAAGTTCAAACAAACACACTCGTCTTTCTCTAGCTGACCTGCATGCAGCTATACAAAGGGCGTGTACCTATAAGCAGGAAAAAAGCCTTGAGTTCTATGTACACTATGCTATAAAAGTGGAAAGTTGCCCACCCTAGAGCCTTGTGTCCCTATTGACGTGTCCTTTACAAGACACCAACTACCTACCTACCTGCTCTCTGCATCAGGAATGCTAAGCTTGTGGTGTGTACTTATCCACACAGAAATGCCTTTACTGTGTATACAACCTTACGGCTTACTCGCTCACAAAGATTTGCGCTGCCGATCCTCCAGGCACTGACCGTCATTTTGAGTTTCACTATTGGGAGTTTTACATTTTGTGTGGATGTGTGTGACAGATACGCAGAGTGATGTGCGGGGGCCTTGAAGCCAGTGTTGTAGCACCGGCTTGGGCCCATGGGAATCGGCCAAAGTACACCCCAGGCAACCGCAGTCGCTGATAAGCAACCAAGTTCCCCAGTGAGAGGGGACCAGACATCGCACAAGTCTTGTCCCAGGCATTTCACACAGAGAGAATAGTATCAGGTATTTACACCACACTAGGCCTTAATGTGACAGATTCTACATAGAAACTACACATGACGTCGTGGTATTTCTTTCAACATAGCATACGTCGAATTTGCGAGGTTTAATCAGCTGAAGACAAACACAAAGGTCGTGATCTGGCCTCCATGAAGTCAGGCCAAAAATGAACCCACACAAACTGTGGCATGAGCTCCAAACTCGCCAAAACTAGTTTCAAGACACATAAAGTTGATGAGCAGAACATTGAAAGGAAAACCACTAGATAAACCTGTTGAAATAGCTCAGGTTTGTGCCTATCCTCTCAGCACATACACCTGTTTTCAGAGATGTGTCACAAAAAGCAGCAGTTTGTCAAACAGGTTTTTTTAAATAAAAAAACAAAACAAACACTTGACACCACAGGGAACAACATATTTTTCATTCTAGATAGAAGAAACTGAGAAATCTGGAAAAAGGAGGGCGATTACATGAGCAGCACAGACTGAGGCTACAGTTCACAGAGAGCTACCACATACCAGGCGAGGGCCATCTTAGAGAGCAAAGGGAAACACTAGACATACTGTAGAAGTGGGGGAATATGTCGCACAGCAGCTTAGTCTTACAGCTCAACAAGTTAAGGTCAAGTCCGTCACTATCTGTTTTCAAATCAGGGAACTGAACGCCACATCCAGACGCAGAAGTGACTCTAGAATCTTCTTAAGAGATTGCGACACCTTGGACTAGATGCATTATCTTCAAAGCACCAAGTCACGGATTACTGTGCAGAAACAGCGTTACCTGTTCATATAATATTATGGCACAGTGCTGCCCTCCCACTGCATTTCTAATTTGACGGTGATAAAAAAGGATCTAACTCGATGCAGCAGAACCAGAGATCTTACTTGTCAAAACCTGCCTTCTTTTGAGCCACACTCAAACTCAACCAGTATAGTCAGAAATTCTGATGTATTATGCTAATAGCGGCTAGTGTATCCTTTATGCTCTATCCTCCAATCAGAGATGAGTTAAATCATTTCTTTATAACCAATACTTCACAGCTTCCTCTGAAGCCACACGCTATACAACTTTTAAAACTTTGTTTTGTTTGTTTTAAGATGTGCAGTAGTACCCCCAGAGACTAGCAGACACACTTTCATCTGTAAAATCAGTGGAGTTCCCCTTTAAAGTCCAAACACATTCTTTCCAGGGTGAATTCTTAGCTTTGCCTAGCCGCTGTGAAGGCGGTCATGCAAAAATCACAGGGGGAAAAGAAAATCTGCAATCTGCAGTTGGAGCCCTTGGGTAGGAAGTTTACTCCCGAAGTCATCGCCTCAAATCTGAGTGTGGCAAACAAGTTATTATTAGTTAATAAGATTTTATTGATTCCTTTACCGTCATGTTGGTTTAATCGGTTAAGTTTATCAGTATCGCATATTGTTAGTTAACTAGTTGAGTGCTGTGCCAAACAATTAAAAGTAATAATAATATAGTTACTGCTACTAACTAAGGTTTCAGAAATAAATATAATAAGAGATCCCATATTCCCAGTTCATTTAACTCAGAAACAAAAATATTTATATCGCACTAAATATATCTCCTTTGCTCCTCACTGACTTCCCTCAGTGTAGGTTTACGGTTGCGTGTGACTGTCTGTGTGTACCTGGATACCGTGTATGTCTCCTTTGCACGTTGTAGCAAGCAGTTAAAGCTGTTGCATTAAGGGAAAATACAAGTTGTAATTATTTAGGAGCAAGTAATATTATTTGGCTTGCAGTCAGAAGTATCACTCAGTTGTCTGTGTAGACAGAACCTGAAACAGTAGCTGTTTGAGGCTCGACTTTTCTCACGCATATAATGTATTCAGATGGACGTAACATACAAGAATAGTGCCAGTTAAAAAGAACCTGACCTGAACTGATAAACAGATCTTGTCCAAACATAACTGATAACAACATTTTCCATTTCACGTGAACCGTTCCTTTACTGGAAATGTATTGACATTTCCATCATATTTCACACTATATGCATCTGTTTCGGTGGTTTATAATAATCTGTGGGGAGACTACAATAAGTAATTTCATAGTGTGACATGTTTTGTGCAGCAGAATGCTGACTGTACCTGTTTGCGCTCCCGTTTGGTGTGGATGTGTTGCGGAGGCTGAGGTGGTGGTTGCTGCTGTTGTGGGGCAGGGTTCATAATGACCGGTGCCGCCTGCACCGAGGGGGTGAACTGAGGCTGGGCGGGGTAGTAGGCCCCTGCTGTGGATCAGACACAAGAGAGAAATGTAAACCAATACATGCAGACTTCATCACATAGCCAAGACTTAGCATAAACATATCAGCCTGTTGCACAGACATACAGGTAGTGTTTACACAACAGCATTACAGTCTGTAGTACTAATGTTCTCAAAGTCATGTCAGGCTGCAGAAAAGCTGCATGTAAAACATGAAGGTTTGATTTCTTGATGATTTGCAGTGCAACAGCTGCGGTCTTAACAGTTATAATGGCATTTCGGTGAGGTAAGTGCACTTTTTATAAAGTCTTCTCTCGGTCATGTGAGGGTGCGTTAAAACATTAGGCATCCATCGAGTGTTCTAGGAAAGAACAACTTACGATATCTGCGAACACACCTCATAAAACTAAAATTAAACCTGAATTCCTACATCGTTTATATAAATTATGTTTACATTTGGGTTCCTGACAATAACCCTGTAAACACCGTAGACATCTTGCACGAGAAGTTATGATTTATGACTGAATGAACAAATAAATCAGAGAAGAGGTTGGAGGCTTGATAAGGACAGACACAGATCATGTAAACTTGATAAGGACATTCAGACCAAGTGATTGTTAGCTTATTTAATCATTTAATTATGCACATATACAGGTGTTTTGCACGCGCCACGCCAGTATGATTTAATCAATCAATCATTTCAGCTCTTCAGTTTGCAGCCCGTGTTTTCATGCAGTCTGAGTAACCGGTGACTGAAATCAAACATCAGGTGACTGTAATTTAACATTTTCAAATAATACTTCCTTTCAACAGGCCCTTTTCAGATTGCTGCAGCACAGCAATACATCTAAAGATTCCTGCAAACAGCAGCTATCAGCTTGTCCTCAATCAGGACAGTATCAGAACAAACATCATTGCCTTAAAATCAACATCTTAAAACTCTCAAAATCTCTGTTCATGTTGTATCTGAACGCAAGTCAACAGAAGCAGACATGGCACCTGGAAGGCCCCACAGGTAGGCCTTCAGACCATGACACAGCAGTCTTCCCCTCTGTCAAGCCCTGCATTGGCATCCCTTACTTCTTAAGGCCATGCATATTTATGATGTTCACAAATTTGTGAGGAAAGCTGCTGCCAACATGACCAAGAAAAAAAGACAAGTTCAAAGAACCTCTGCTATCCTGCCGGGTCAATAATGTCAACAAGACATCCACCCACTCATATTACCTGGCTGCGGCTACAGTTCAGAACCAGTGTTGGCCCACTTTGAAAAAGGACTGGGGTGAAAAAAAAGAAAATCCTCAGATTGAAGAGGCCTCTCTTTCAGCCCGGCGGTAGCTAGCTCCTGCTCTGCCACTCTCCCCCCTGTGCAGGCATTTCAGTCTAACTCACATTACTGAGTCTGCATTGTTGACCAGGAGCAGCACAGCCTAAATATAGTCAAAACCCCACACCGGCTGGGGGAAGAGAGCGAGCGAGAGGGAAAAGAAGGGAGGGAAGACGGATGAAGAGAGAGAGAAGGACAGAGGAGAGGGAGAAAAGGAGCATGCTTAAAACCAGAAAGCCAGAATGAGAATTTTCTTGGACACTGTCCAAATGTAAATAAGAGGATTGAGATATGACTCACAAAGTAAGAGAGAGATATGGGAAGGGGAATAAGGTGGGGGGGCTGCAAAGAGACACACTGTCTAGGCGACACCTTACCCTCAGAGTCCTGCTGCTCTTGAGACCCACGGTTCCCCATGCTGAATGCTTTGCTGAGGGCAAAACTGCGTATGGGCAGAAAAAAGAGAGAGGGGGGTTTCTCTTCACCCCCTCTCTAACGTTTTCCTGTCCCCTCTACAGGTGCCCTCTCAGAATGACTTCTTTTAGCGCTCGGCCCTCCCTCTTCCAGCGTGTCTCTGTTTTGCTCCTCCCTCTGACCTTCCTAATTCCTCCCTGCCTTTCACCCCCCCTACCTTCCTGCCTCCCTCCCTCCCTCTCCCCCTCTAGAGAGTACTGGCAGGCGAGCGGAGCTATTCAGTTGTGTCGCTAAGAGCAACTGTGATTTGCCTGAAGACTCCCCTATCCCTATCTTTCCGCCCTTGACAGCAGGAGCGACCTGATCCACGCTGGCTGATGTCACAACCTACTACAGAAGGGAGGGGTGGGTGGGCTGTGTTGTGTACATGTATGTGGGGAGAGTTAAGGAAGTCACTCAGCTTGGTGGGAGGGTGTCTTAAAAATAGTCACCTTACGCCGTCAACACGGTCTATGTGTGTGTTTCTGCTAGAAAAGGACTGAGTGCTCACGGTGTTGGAATGACATTCTGGGGTTGTTACTATGCACTTATAAGCACTTTATACTGGACGCTGTAAGTCCTAAGGGTGAAAAGTGTAATGATTTCCACATATATAGTAGATCTGTGTGACCTCCCTGTCTCCAAGGAAACCTGAAACAGCCCTGCACTTTCAAAGCCAGTGCAGTGATCAAGCCCATTAAGAGACCTGAGTTTGAGAGCCACGTATCATGCGTCACATGACCAGTTATTTAGGATCATGTGCCAACCTCACAATCATGACATGCCATGTGACTTGCAGAATGAGTAATGTGACGCACGGCCTCCAACACAAACACACACACACGGGATGTAATGACCTGCACGGTCGCGCAAATGTCTGGCATAAACAGCCACACGAGCTCCCTCGTATCACAAGTGATCTGCTAACGCACACAGAGAACAGACCTTCTCTACGTATTTGTTTCTTCACTGACAGAGAAAGGTGAAGAGAAGTAACAGCTATCTGGGAACACTAAACCGATGTTTGAGAAGGCAAAAGATAAATAAATCAATCAGAGAGTTACTAACATTTTCAAATGTCTTTAAAACAGTTTTAAAAACTTTCTCCATGCATTTTTTAGTACATGCAGTACAAGTACATGCAGGTGCAGACTGTGCACAAGTTCTATTCTGGTGCCATGATGATCGTACAATACACACTGATTGTGTGAGAGCATGACATGGGCCTAATAGGAAAAAAAAAAAGTTTTTACAGTCCTGTATTCAGGCCAGTGCATTCTATTGCTGATGAGCTACAGTTTAAACAAAGACAACACATAGTTCAGATGCCTGCTGGTGGGGGGTCAGCAAGTTTATTTTCAGGGCATCATCACTTCTTGTGGTGCACCGACAGTCAGTCACCTCTAGAGGGCGTGCCGTCACATGGGATCACCAGCAGACATCTGTAGAGCTGCTGTGTGTCAGACAGAGATGTGAAGTAATATGACAGAGTAGATTAAAGCTAAACACTGAAATGTTCATGTGTGTGAATTATAATAGCTACATTCTTTGAGTGTATTGATACAGATCAGACTGTTACATTCATCTTTACTTACATACTCTCGTGCTTTCATTTCTATTTTCTCACTGCTTTTAACTTTTTTTTTTAACAGCCACATCCCTCAGTGACAACACAACAGTGTAACTGTATTTCATTTCGTTGTGTGCTGATTTCTAGAGACAGATGTCATTGCTCTTTGGTTCTAAGGAAATTGCTTGAAACACCCCAACCCCCCAAAAAAAACAAAAACACACATTCTGCTATTCATTTTCCTTGAAGCAGCACAGCTCCATGCCTCTGTGCTCCAGTGACTTTCACTCCTGCCTCTAAAACTGCTGCTCTATTTACTTCTCATTTCATATTAACTGGACGTGTCCAAAACAACAAGAGGCAGAAGCGCCGACGAGCCTTCCGGAGTTTACTTTAGATAAAGATGGCTGTAATTAAGAGTAATATCATACATCTGTGCTTTTCTGTAAACGTTGCTATGAAGAGAAAAACAAAACAAACAGGAAGGCTCCCAGACAAAAGCATACATGTAGGCCAATAGGGTAACATATGGAATAAACCCAGATTTACAGAGCAACTGAGAAGGTCAAAGACAACATGATGTCATCATGTTAGGACTACAGAGGCTGCAGAAAAGTGGAGCTGAGAGGTGAAACGATCATGGAAAACTAGATGGAGTATATTTGGCTATTTTGTAGCTCACCACATTGCCTGCACTGCCCAAACATGTTCCTTGTGTTACATTAAAGTTCACCTAAACCCTCAAACCACTTTCTTCAGCTGAATACTCACGTATATGGACATTTAGCTGGGTTGTTAATTGATTCAGTTCAAGTTTTCTTGAATCATTAGTGGCTCCTGTGTCAAGCTAAATGTGTGTCTCTCTGTGTGTGAGTGGCTCAGGCGAGGCCCCAGGTAGAGCCTCTTACCATAAGTACCATATTCAGCGGGGCTGGTGCCTGGGTAGAAGCCTGGGGTGCCTGCTGGGACTGGGTATTGCTGGGGTGTGGCCACATAGGTTGCTGACCGGTACTAAGAAAACAAAGAAGAGAGGAAGAGAGAGAAGGGGAGGAAAGACAAACAATATTGTCAGATCCAGTCATAAGAGCAATATTAATCACATGTGCAAAAAGTGGTCTGGACAGCATTTTGTTCTGTTGCCAATACACAGCTTCATGAAGTCATCACCTGGAATGACTTTTTTTTAAACAGGTGTGCCTTGTAAAAAAGTTGGAATGGAAGACAGTCCATCATCACTTTAAGACATGAAAGTCAAGACCTTTGAATTGTGTCTTCAAGTGCAAGTGCAAAAACCATCACTTCGATGAAACTGGCTCTCATGAGGACCGCCCCACGAAAAGAAGACCAAGCCAAGATTACCAGCCTAAGAAATCGACTCGGATTAGAGGCCACATAAATGCTTCACAGAGTTCAAATAGCAGACACATGTCAACATCAATTATTCGGAGGAGACTGCCTGAATCAGACCTTCATGGTTAATCTGCTGGAAAGAAACTTTGACTGGGGTAGACAAACAAGAAGAGAAGCGAAAGAGAAAGGCTTGGGCCAAGAAAAACACAAGGAATGGACATCAGACCAGTGGAGATCTGGACTTTGGTCTGATGAATCCAAATGAGATTTTTGGTTTCAACTGCTGTGTCTTTGTGAGATGCAGAGAAAATGAACAGATGATATCTGCATTTGTGGTTCCCACCCTGAAGCATGGCTGGGGTGTGTTTGATACTTTGCTGGTTACACTGTTGGTGATTTGTTCAAAATTCAAGGCACACTTAATCTAAGTATTATACTAAGCATTCTGCAGCGACATGGCATCATTTCCTCAAACACCCCTCCAAGACTATTTGAGAACTATTAGACGAAGAAGGAGTGCTGCATCAGATGATATGGCCTCCACAATCACCTGACCCAAACCTATTGGAGATCATTTAGGATAATTTGGGATGAGTTGGACTGCAGACAGGCAGAACAGTAGCCAGCAAGTGCTCAGCATATCTGGGAACTCCTTCAAGAATGTTGGAAAACCATTCCAGGTGATGACCTCATAAAGCTGACTGAGCTTGCAAAACTGTCATCAAAGCAAATGGTGGCGACTTTGTAGAATCTAAAATATGAACCATATATTTGCATTGTTTACCAAATGTGTTATTTCATAGGTTTGATATCTTCAGCAAACCTCTGACTGGTGCTGTATATAAATAGTTTGTGGATACAATGTTTACAGAATTGATTCAAACAAGAAAAGTACAACAACATGACAGAGGTGATAACAATGAGAAATCTGGTGATGTACACCATCTGGCTTGAATAAGAAGAAAATCTGGCAAGCGTCACTCAACCCCCGGTCTGTGCACCCCCTACCTGTCCCGGTATGAAGTAGGCAGCTCCCTGTGGTGAGCTGGGGAAGGGCAACTGTTGCCCAGGGATCATCATCATTTGGGAGCCAGGGCCTGCCTGGTAGACGTGGGTGGGCGTCACAGGCCGAGGGCCGCTGTTGGGAGGGACACCCCGAGGCCCACTGCTGGGAGGCAGGCTGGGCCTGTTGGTGTAATAGGGCTGGAGAGCAGGTGGAAGATGAAGGAGATACATGGAGGGTGAGAAAGAGGAATAGAAAGGTGGGGATGAATGGTGATTGAGGAGACAGAATAAATGTAGACAGGCAAAAGAGAGGCCGCGGGAAAATGTGGGAAGAGGAATTGGATGGAAATAAAGATATAAAAGACAGAGACAAATAAAATAATTAGTTACCTTTCTGAAACCCCTGACATAAAAACTATCCCCCATGCCCTCGCTTGATTCTATCTTGTGGTATAAAGTGGAGTTAGCTTGTCCAGCCAAAAAGCTAGCCTCATAGTTTGTCCGTGAATCTATGGCTAGACTCCAAATGGAAACATATTGGCCCTGCTTGCCAGAAGAGATAAAGCAGCTAATGCTGGTTCATTCAGAGCCTCCTCATTGACATTCTGCTGCTGGCCTGGGAGCTAACCGCCGTAACCAGCAAAATGACACCGAGCCAACAAAGCACAACACTGCCAAATATTAGACACACACGGTATGCACTCTTCAAGGGGGCGAGAAAAAAAAAGAGGATGGGGAAAGAAAAAAAAAGTGGAAGAAAGAGCAAAATTGAGTTACCTGTAGTGACCTGAAGCTTCCCTTCAGCAGCGCATACACAGATGACACACAGAGACACATCAAATGGAAGCAAGGAGAGGGTGGGAAGAGAAGGATTGAGAACGAGAGAGCACCACAAATCAGTTAGAGCAAAGCCCCCAGAAACTGGCTGTTCTGAGCCAAGCAGTGAATTAACAAGCAGCATGCAGGGAACAGGCTCAACAGTGAATCCTAATAAACTAGATCTAGTTACTCCTGAAGAAGATGCAGACTAAAACTTAACAAATGGAACTGGAAGATAGGCATGAATCGTTTTCCATATCAGACATTTTTTATTACATTTTTATGAACACCTGTTTAAGTACTCCTTTACATTCTCACCCTCATATTTATATTTAGCTACGGCTATAGTTCACTAATGCATGATCTTATTACAAATACCTTCCCACATCTATAGTAGGTGCAATATTAAATGTGAATACCTCTGAAATAATATGACACAATGTTAAATGTTTATTACTAATAACTGATTTTCTTTGCCATCATTTTGTAACTTTCCTCTTCTCATAACTGGCCACCACCATAGACTAGTACATGACAAATTTGGGAAACTAACTTGAAGTTTCCCAGGGTTTCATGTATCATACAAAAAAAAAAAAAAAAAAAAAAAAAAAAATCAAGGTATTTGGTATGTTGTTTCATTTCAAGATTGCCCAACAATAGTGTAACTCTCAGCGAGGATATCCACAGTCTTTTACTTCTTTCGTCAAAGCACCCCTACATCATCTCTCAACCTTCTGTGTCTGATGTGTGTTACAGGATAAGACCCCCGTCCGCCATGTTAGTCATTTGTGCTGTTAGTACCTGTTGGTGTATAGGCCGTGGCCCTGGGGCAAACTAGAGGAGAGGAGGAGGAAAGGCAGACAGGACAGAGGTTAAAGACGAAAGCACCAGATCCATGCTTCACTCACCAACTGACAGACTCCTTCAAGTTCTGCACCTTTAAGACTGCACTGAGAACAGGAGGGGTCTTTTTTTTCACAGCCGTGCCCACTTTCCTTAGAGACACATTTTTTTGGTTGGTTTTGTCTAACTGCCATTTGCTTGCCAATTTATTAAGTACAAAGTTATTTTAAAGGACGGGTGTGTGGACTTTACTGGCTCTGATTCTGTTGTTGGTAACTGCGAATTTGTTACCGGTTTGTAACCCTTGACTCATATAAAGACTCATATTAACAAACAGTACAGTCTATTGGTCAACCTCTAATAAAGTACAACAAAAGCAGTTGGAGCCGTTTGCATCTCCTCCCATCACTCTGGAGCGTTTGGGAGGAAAAGACTTTAAATCATGTAGATAGGGCCAGTGCAAGAATGTTGCACACTAAGCTGTGATACTTTGTGAGGACAGGCTGATACTGACAGTTAAAAACGGTGCAGAACTGGTGAGAAGTACGGCTGGCAAACAGACGTGCAAGGAATCAAAGAAATTCACAAACG
The DNA here is from genome assembly GCF_000972845.2 of Larimichthys crocea. NCBI lineage: Eukaryota > Metazoa > Chordata > Actinopteri > Sciaenidae > Larimichthys > Larimichthys crocea. Next base: position 5,674,899 of record NC_040017.1, read on the forward strand.
GATTTGCGAGACTGTACACCGCGTTTATGATGAGAACGATTTCAGTGGGCAGCAATAGAGCCAAACATTTGCAGAGGAAAAGAAAGACCATGAAGCAATCTATCCAATGTTTTAATCTTTAAAGTTAGGGTGGTTTTTGATTTGACAGAAGCCAAAGACTCGTGTGGAAGGGGATGAATTCCTTTAGGCTGACTGTTAATAACTTGCAATATCGCCTCTGATATGTGACGGAGTGGAGCAAAGTCCACCACTGTAGGTGTGCTGTGGGGTGGGGTGGGTGAGCGGTGGGCAGGCCTACCTGTCGGGTCTGTGGTGTTGGGTTCATTTGTGGAGGCGGTGGGGTGGCAAACACAACAGAAGGGGGCTGCCCAGGGGGGAATGAGGGCTGCAAGAGACAGAAAGTGAAATCAACAGCAGAACAGTGGAACGCAGGAAGGAATAGGGCGTGAGAGGGAATGAGCGGCAGACAAGTGGTCAACAAGTGCACGGGTACCAAGGTTAATATTTGTGGTTTTACTCTAGAATACCAACATCTTTTTCATATTTAAGCTCATGGAGCAGAAGACAGTATTTGTAGTTTCTGTTAGTTCTGTTCTGTAGTTCTCTTCGTCATCTGCTTCAGGCGCAGCACGGCTGAGCACGCCCACAAAGTAGAGTGACGTAGCCATCCACCCAACCAGAAAGGGCTTTTTGTTATATATTTAGTGCCCGAGCACGCGGTGCGAGGCCCTATTGAATTTCGGATGTTTATTATTTTTTTCGTTTTTCGTTTTTATTCTTCAGTAGACAAAATGAATCGCATTTTCGAAAAAATCACAACTTTTTATCAGAGGGCGTGGCCGTGACAGCGCGTTAAAGTAAACGCTGCCGATTTTTTTGAAAAAAACAAACAAACAAAACTAAAACAAGACTCCATTTACTTTTGGGCTGATTTTCGGGCAAAAGTGTGGGGCTATCATATACTTTGTCAGAGCTGTCTGAAACTTGTTATGGTTGTTAAGACCAATATTATGCACAAGTCGGCTGCATAATTAATGAGGGGGTGGGGCAAAAGCGCTCTATAGCGCCCCCTGGAATTATTCTTTGGAACAGCCCTGCCACAGTTTTTGACACAGAATTATGAAGCCAAATTGTAGAACATGGCAATATCTACAAAAAAGTCTCTTGGAGCAATGGGCTACAATGGACAGGAGGCGAGATATGTAATAATGAAAATCGCCATTTTTGGTTATTCGGGCTGGTTGAGAAGGGGTCATATTTGAACGAACTCCTCCTAGGGATTGTATCCAATTCACTTCAAACTTGGTACGTGTGTTCACATAGACTTCCTGAGTAAAAGTTATCAAAATGATGAATTTTGAGGAAACAGTGTGGGCGTGGCGATCCATAAAAAGATTCAAAAAAGATATCGCCAGGAAGGACCTGCTGATGGCTTGTGATTCTTAGAAATGCAAGTGTTGTACTTTCTCAGAGCTGTCTGAAACTAACTGTGGTCATTTCGACATGCGCACATTTTGACGTGGGCATATCTGCGAGGGCCCGACCATCGCTGCTTGCAGCTTTAATTTCTAGTTGTCCCTCTGATGTCCTTTAGCTTCTCTGCCTCAAAGTTTGCTGATGGAAACATAACATTTATTGTTGTTAATGTTAGCAGTTTTATTTAGATACTAATCACTAACTGCTTCTGGACTGGTAGCGCCTGAGCAGAGTCAACTAACAGGATGGCTAGGTTAGCTACAAGGCTAACTAGCTAACAGCAGTGTCTGAAGTAGTTGACGCTAACGACAAGTAAAGCTGTGTGTCCATCAGGTAACTCTGTAAATCACAAAAAGTTGAAGCAGAGCAGCTTTAAGTGCGTGCAGCTGTCATGCTGTCAAACACAATGAAGGTGGAGCGGTGCTCACAGCACTGGAGGTCCCTGAAAGTTCCCAATCAGAGGAAATGGGAGGGGTGGGCTTAAAGAGAGGATGAAGTGAGGGGCTGCATGAAAGCCCAGATAAATAAGGGTGAATCATGCAAAGCTACTCTAGTGGAGCCTTAGACTGTCAAAACAGAGCTGGAAAATAAACATAATGCCTCCAATTTAGAGGGCGGGAACACTGAATCTGATTATAGTCTTATTTTAAAGAAGACACATTTTTGTGGGCCTGATAAAAACAATGAAGTCGTTGCGAGCTACGCTGGCAGCTGACAATGCGATGGCACGGCTGGAGATGTACATACTAGCTGTCGTAGTTATTTCTGACAATCACTACAGAGTACAACGACTGTGTTGTGGAACGGCTTGTGGCTGCTGCTGCTGCAACCATCCTCACATTGTTGCCCGTTCTGCTTTTCATTACGTGCACCACTTGTCACGGCAGCCTCTTTTTTTCTGTGAGGAAATAAAGCGGGGGGGATAGAGCGGAGACGACCTGAAACGAGCCAGCACCGGAAATCGAACGGCGTGATTCCTTACCTGTGAGAGGCCGGGGGAGGGGGCAGGGTGGGGGGTGGAGGGGGGTCCTGTTATAGGCTGTGGTGCTTTATTCATTTCATGGAGTTCTGCATGGGGAGGCAGATGTGGACCTGTGTATAAATCTGACAAAAGACAGAGAGAATGAGGAGGGAGAGAGGGCGGTTAAAGGCGGTTCTTGTCACACTCCGCACCACGGGGGGTGAAGAATTATGGGAAACATTATAGATAATACAATGTGGTACAATTAGAGAACGATGAAGGTTTTACTCAAACGGGTCTGTAAAGGTGAAAGTAACAAAACACCTCAGCGGGTAACATTCAGATGTAACTGGAGGATTAAACTCAGCCTGGCATTTCCTGGTGAGAGTCACGGCACACTTTTATACTTACATTTATGAATCTCTTTAGGTCCTAAGTGTGGTTACACTGAGGAATGTTTTCCTGGAAGACAAAAGAAAGAGAAACATTAACAATGTGTTAAAAAATGCAAACACTGTAAAAAAAAATATGTCACCAAGTCGGCATTGTCCCAGTCCAACATGTTACGAAGACGTCAAGATAAACGTGAAGGCAGAGAAAAAGATCCTAAATTATTACAAACAAGTCAAGTTAAAATAATTTGTATAGGGTTAAGTAGACTTACTGCGGACAGTATCTTATCCAGTAAGAAATGACAGCAAGTAGGTCATCAAAACCACACCTGGAGATCACGTTACAAAAGTCCATTTATCTTATGAGGTCAAGTTCACAAAAAAATTACTTTTTTTTTCTCTAATCAGGACTGATTATTGGCAGAAATATGTTCCAATCCATCTGGTAAACAAAAACACTTTTCAGGTCCACGTTATTTGCCTTTATCTGAATACACCAAGGCCAACTCCAAACAAGTTCATGTAGAAATCAATGTAGCCTCTATAGAGAATTACATTTCTTTAATATCAAACTGCATTATATCAGGTTTTTATATTAGGACTGCAACTGCAAGGATTATTTGCCATGAATTGATCAGTACCTAGATTGCTGAATTTTTCACTTTTTAATGAAATATGCTGAAAATGTCGAAGTATTTATTATTCTTTTAGAGAACTCACTGCAGAGTGAGCTACTGTTAAGCCCAAAACTAATTTTCACAGCAAGCGAACTATTTTCACCATGTTTTTCATTCGACACTCGATGTGACCTGCCAACAGTTTCTAACAAAACATTTTGTGTGTTTGGAGTTCCGCAAACATCGTTTAACTACAGCAACCAGAGACAGCGGTGGACTTTTGTTTAGTCCGTCTGCAAAAGTAAGTGCAGAGCATTCCGGCTGAATGTTTGATGTTTGGAGGAAGAGGAAACATAATGTTAACTTTGTTCAGACGTAGAAAGGAGACAACAAGGAAACCTGTTTTTTCCTGGAACAGAAAAAAAATACAAAGTTACCTTTCTTGATGGGAAAATGAAGGAAATAGAAACGGATGTAAAGGATCTCTAACATCACCTGTCACTCATCTAATCCAATCACCTTTACATTTCAAGTCCGAAAACAACTACACAGCAATGCCTTTAAAAATGTTATTATACATATAAAGTCACGTTACACACTAGAACTTGTCCAGCTGACGTCAAATCTACATCATGGATTTCCTGCATTATTTTGGACACAGTACAATCGCTCCTTGTCCATTAAGGTGGAAGGTACTGAGAACACAACACACAGAATCTCATACATTCAGGGTACGGTCATTGTATCAGCGCAGAGTGAAAGTGAAGTTAAACATATCAGGTAACGTGAAGCTGAAACATCAGTCAATTAACTAAAGTTTAGACGTTCATGCAACAGCACTGTTTATAGCAGGTTCATAACTAAAGATTTCAAAATAACTGACCAAAAAGTTTCGCTCTGATCAGTTTCATTCATTTGTCCACTATTAATACGATGTATCGGACCGACACCTCCGAACAGAGTTGAGTTGTTTTCAACTTCATGAACGTGAGCATGAGCTCCGAGAGCGAGTGTCATTTTACATCCTCTGGCACATTTCCATTAGCTACGTTTACAACCGCACCACCTCTGACATTATATTTACAGTGTGGACACACAGCTATATGTGCATTACCCAAAATAATGCAGTTTCTGTCAGGATGGCTGAACCTATGTAGACACAGACTGACTCAAGGGTCATTTCCTGGTCATTGTAATCATTCCCCTCAGGGTATATGGTTCTTTCAGTAGTGACACATTTGTTATTTATAGCTGAAGCCGACATTATCTCTGCCATTGACACACACACACACAGCTCCTTTCTCTGGTACACACTCCCTCACACACACGCAGCAGTGTAAAAAGCCTGAGTCATGATGAATCAGGGTGTTTTTCTTTTCTTTTTTTTTTCCAAAGAAGAGGAAATCTCGCTGCAGAAATGGTTGTACTCGCCACGGTTACCGTGACTACATCGACAGAGAGACAAAAGATAATGGATTTGAACTAAGCAAGGGTTTCCATGCAGCCACATGAAATCCCTGGCTTAGAAAAAAAGAAGAAAAAAAAACACTGACACACGCCGATGCTCGGCTCATCTACGGTATACTTGAGCCTTGGGAGCTCAGAGAATGGCACGATATAGAGACTGTACAGGGACGTCAAAGGCTCGTCCACAAATACAGAGAGTGTCAGGCTGAGCAGGGCTGACTGGCTGGGAGATGGAAATGCTGAGTAAACAATCTAAAAAGGGGGTCTCAGACTAACAACCTACACTGCCTCACAGACTCAACTCCCCTCAGCGGGGAACACTAACAAAAAAATTGTTTAGGGGGGAATGCTTCACCATGAAGAAGTGAGATGTGGCCGGCTTCTTCAGAACTTACTGTACCAGTGACAGGTTATTCTCCTGAAAATGGGTGATCAGTACAAACCCTGCAAACAGTCTGCAGCAGGACAGTGCAGTGCAGAACAGTAACATACTTTTTTGTGCTGGAATCTGTGTTTTAGGAGAGTTATGCGAGCCAACGCGAGGCACCCCCCCCCCCTTAATCACACACAGGGCCGGTCATTCGAGCTGGTCTGACATGCAGCACTGTGGAGATCCAACCACCAGAACCACTGCTGCTGAAACATGCTCCTTCAACTGTTGCATAAGCCTCTGCATGCAGTCTATCACCCTCTAGGAGTAGAGGGGGGGGGGTGGCCCATACATAGGCTGTAGTCACGTCACTGTGAGTTCACCAGGGCTTGCCGGCCTTTCACCAATAATATCTAAACTTTACAGCCTGGTGACGTCAGTGAAGAAAATGACATGAGTCATGGCTTCATGAGTACATGTCCTGCTGCAGATTTCAAGACAAATGTTGTAACATGCTGTACATGTACATACACTGTACACAAGAAGCTCTGATAATGCATCTACATATCTGCATACACTGATTCCTCAAAGGAAAAGCCGTCGCTGCTTACTTATGATTTAGTAACCTCTGTGTTACAGTTCCCTGCAGGCTGTGACGACTGTGGTAGTAACTCGGTGGCACCAAAAAAAAAAAAAAAAGCTGCAGTGGTGGCAGGCTTCACTTAACTCAGCTGGACCACTTTGACTCTGGAAAAACTACAGCTTAAATCAAACCTACAAGCCGGGGGGCGACATGCCTGTTACGTAAAATAGAGTAGTGTTCTGTGCTCCACCCGACACATTTGATCATGAGCTGTCTTGTGTGTATAAAAATGTGGAGTGCTCCTTTCCTTTAACATAAACTTCATCACTCTTGCTCAGCCGTTGATCTGTCTCTACCTGCAGCAAAACTGGTTTTCTGTCATCGCATTTCCACGAAGTCCGCACAGCCAATGCGGCTTCAGTCAGACGTTTGAAGCTCAGAGGGACGTACAGACAGTGAAAGTTTAGCTCCAGTGACACAGCATCTCTCTCTCACTCACACACACACACACACACACACACACACACACACACACACACACACACACACCCTCCCTTCATCCCTCCATCCTCCTACTCCTCCACCCACCCCATGTTCTTCTGGTTAACCACATTTGTGCCAAAGCCCACACATGCCCATACTCTAGGCTTTCAAGACTCACAACAGGAAGCTCAGTAGTGTCCTTATGTCGGGACAAACCGTGACAGCCTGCCTCTGACACATCATGCAGTTGTCCTGCGACTGCACTTCTGCTATCAGTGTGCGTATGTGCGAGAGTGATCACAGCACAGTGTCCTGCTGAACATTCATGTTTGTACAAATATATGGCAAAGGAGCTGAATAATGGCACCTTGCCATGCATAGGAAGCTGGATCCAGTTTGCCCCCCCCCTCACACACACACACGCAGCTGAGGTCACATGTCTGCGGTCCTCCACATCAGCCTCATGCCGCAGAGACAAAGTGTGAACACGGCGGTGGTTCAGATCTTTACACGGACGACCCGTGTCAGTGTCGGGACACAACTGCGACGTGTATACCGAGCAAACACCGACCGGCGTTTGGTCTGCTCAAACTGTGGGACACTAGTGCCATGACACAGGGGCGTGTCTGCCCGTCTACTCTGTGTCCCTCACACACACACACACGTATGTACACACAGTCTAACAAAGGCACATATTCGCATGGCACTGTCACAAACACACGCACACCGAGCGCCCAGTCTCGTCGGAACATCTACAAATAAAGCTGCGATGCTTGTTGTGTGCCGTTAGCCGCGTTGCTAACTTTGCTAGGCCCGATCTGGATCTACCACGTGGTTTCTTCTCCTGCTATTGGCGCGATGCACACCCCACAGCTGCCCGGCTTCATGCCAGCCACACCTCACACCGGCTGTGACAAGCGTGTATTTCACGAAAAAGCGTGTAAAAACATACGTAACAAAACGACGCCGGCGGAGAAGACAGGCGGGGACGGCGGCCGCATCAATGAATGGGGGAATGTGGAGAGATGACTGTCAAAGCTAAAAAAAAGCAGGGTGGCTACCGGTTATTAGCTCGTATGTTCGTGCTCCACACGTCTGAACGCTTTAGCTCGCCGGATATAAACACAGCAGCGGTGTCGTGACAACAATGAGTGGTGTGCCTAACCTTAGCCAGCATGAGTCAGACAACCTCCGAGTCGTTCAGCGGCCAAACATCTCTCCCGGTGTTAGAACAGCAACAGCCCGGGGCCAACCGTTACATCCACGAACATTCACAACTTGTCGGGTTGCGTAACTTCATCAATCGTCACTGTCAAGCGAGAGACACAGCCTTCAAAGTTCAAAACAACTGCCCTGTCAGACAGACAGTCTCCAGCCGTCCTTACCCTTAATTCCTTCATACAAGTCACAACTGCCACCAAACATTTTGACAACCTGGTGTTGGAACGTGTTGTTGCCCGGGCAACAGGACTGTTCACATGCTTTGCAGCCCCCCACAACACTAAAGTGTTTCACATGGTTTCAGCTATCAGGTTATCATTCGGCGTGTTATTTACAAATCATCTTTACACACAGCCAAGCTGACAGACACGAGCCCACGACAAGCTGCACCGCTGGCACCGTGGGACAAAAACACGGAGTGACTTAACCCACTGCCACACATATAGCCCGCTGTGTAGCCGGCTGGCAAACGGAATGCTAGCAGCGTACATTAACGTTAGCGGGGGTAAAAACAACAATATTATGACGCGACAGTCTGTCTGTCGCTTGACACATGTGGCGTTACACACAATACGGTATATTTCTGAGCGGCGGGGGAGTACGGGCTCGTCCGGGATGTGTACCGTAGTGTTGTAGCCTGCTAGCCGGGGCTAGCCACAGCGAAGAAAGAACACCCACGTCGCGTTAGCATGGAATGCTAGCGGCCAGCTAGCCCAAGCTAGCTAGCTAATCCCTGAAAACAGCCGGAGCGGCAGGCGGGGAAGAAAGTCAGCGCACGGGCTGTGAGTCCACGCTCACAGGCCAAACACACACCTCAGCGTCCTTCCCGAGTATCTGCGTAACGGCGGCTTGACACTCGTGTGGAAATAAGAGCATTTTAATAAAGAGTTGAGCCCGGGACCGTGGCCGTTACCTTTCTCTCCTTGAGTCCGCAGAGCCGGACGGACGGAAAATCTTCCCGGAAGCCGGTAGCTAGGTAATTCCGGCAAAATCCCATCACGTGAAAACTTTCCTGGTGACCGTGCTCGGCGCCGCACACACTGCTCACTGTAGACTCTGCTGTCATTCAGCTGTACGCCGTAAATGTACGACATTTACGTTGCAAGAAGACAAGGCAATAACAGTATAAATATAACGTATATGAAATATAAAATAGAATAAAAACATAGAAAGAAACAGAATAAAATATGTACTATGTATCTCATCTAATTATGTTGACACGTTACAGTGTTATCCACGACTTTTCAAAATAAAGTTCCAATTTTTATGCAGGTATAAGATGAGGAATAATTCATTTCATCCAATTATGATTTAGCCACCACATTATAATTCGGTTTCATTTGTAGGCTAAATACTTGCCTCTGCATGGAGCAGTTTGAATAGAAATATTGGAATAAACAATAATATATGGAATACATCTGCAACATTTATTCGACAAAAAAATAAAATAAAAACAAAATTAATTATGTGAATAACAGGAAGTCTTTATAAACAACAAATCCCTTATGGGTACAATGAACTCCGTGACATGACAGACCATGAAGACCAGGCGAGAGGGCGGCCTGAAAGTGTTACACCTGCTTTATAGAGGAGTATAATCATAGTATGAAATGTAGATTTGTATCAGTGTATATGTTCGTATTTACAGAGTATACGTGTGTGAGGTATCCAAGGCTTTCTTCTCCCTTAGGTGGCGCTAGTAGACAGGTGTAGCTCTGATACTAAACAGCTCCTCCCTGTGGAGAACCTGCAGCCTCCTGACTTTGACTCTTGTGAATATATTTTTTATTAATAAATGAACCGTGACATGCTTTGTACGCAAATAAACAAAAGCACACACACAGCCGTCATATTTCCACCATGTGGACCGGAGTTTTTATTTTTTTGATTCAATCTTTTACAGTACTGTAACAAAAAACCAACCAAAAAAAAAAAAGAACGTAATGAAGAATACATATTTTAAAATGCTCTAATTACAAAACATGACTGGGATGTGAGCACTGGGAGAAAAACAACAACATTTGAAGCACTGATGTGGACTGAAGAGTTGTTATTCATTAACTGATGACACGTGAACAGTTCCCACTTTAAAAACTGGCCCCCGGGACAGTCAAACAGCTGGTTCAGTACATGAGGGGGCGAGATGGAACAAAATTAGAGCAACGAGGAAACCATCTATGTACGGTGAATGAGGTCCCAGTTTAACCCTCCCTGTATCGTCCCAGTCCAATTAACCAGACCCCAGAACAGGAGCCACAGCTGGCCATGGACGACGGTGACAAGTCACAGCGAGGAAGAAGGATAGGCCTGCCTTGCTCTTTTCAGCCATGCAAAAGAAAAATGCCAAATATAACAACTGCCAAGAGCCATGGAGGGCTACCCTTACAAACAGAGAGAGGCCAGTGAGAATGTTTTTTATTTATTATGTTTTTTTTTTAGTGCTGTAGGGGGCCAGTCTAGGTTTCATAGTTGGGATTCTTGCGGAGGATAACAAAGCCCTCCAGGATGGGGGTGACGGGGAGGTACTCCTCTGTGGCCAGCTCAGCTCTCTCTCCATGAGCCAGCAGCACCGGCGTGGTGTGGGTCTGGAAACCTGTGATGGCCTTTGGCTTGCCTGCCTGGCCCACGACATCCACAGCCTGTAGACAGATAAGACAAACATTCAGACACAGTCTTGGATTGCGATCTAAATTTGCTCATTTGCTTTCTTGTGGCGAGTTAGATGAAAAGACAGATACCACTCTCCTATTTGTTGACTTAGGAGACTGTTAGCTTAGCTTAGCATAAAGGCTGGGGGCAGGAGGAAACAGCTAGCCTGGCTCAACGGGTCACATTTCATCCATCGTCCGTTATCATGGGCAATGTAAGATCTCCATAAATAACGCCGCTAACTGGGCTACATAGGGAGTATGGAGACTGTAGCATCACAGAGACGTGGCTAAATGAACTCATTTCGGACTCTCTGGTAAGTCTGGATGACTTCCAACAGAAGAGCAAAGACCGATTTCTTATCCACCTTGTATACATGAGCTGTTGCAACAAGTGAATTTCCCCGGTGTGGGATCAATAAAGTCCGTCTTAAGTCATGGTTTTTTTGGAGGTTATGTGCTGAAATATTTCTTTGCCAGCCACAGTGACCTCCTGGTTTCTTTGATAGTTGCCAAGCAACCTAATGGTAATGACAACGAGATGGAACATTTTAGGATAACACTTTATTTATCCTGGGTTCAAATGATTAGCATTGGACATGCTGGTAGGTAGATATTGTAACCTATGGAGACAGCACAGTTTTCCCTCTGCTTCCAGGCTTCGTGCTAAGCTAACTGGCTGCACATTTCATCTTATTCTCAGCTAGACAGTGTGAGCGCTAACAAGTATTAGTTATTTATCAGTGTTAAGTTTAAGTTACAAGATTTCCCATGAATGCGGTACCCGCTTTGACCACAGCTTCTGTTTAACCCAATGTGTGAGTGTAATAGAGCAGGAATCTTTCATGTATACAGTTTTCCATGAACAGAAAACTACAATACATAATAACTAGCAGAATTTCAGTACATATTCCTCTCTGATCAATTATACAAAATGTTCCCATGCTTCACCTGTCCAACTCTGACAGACACGGGCAGTGGTCGCAGCTCCTCGTCGAAGGTGACCAGCATACGTGGCTGCATGGCTGCTACCAGGCCGTAGAGAATGTAGTGAGATTTCCCTAGGATTACTGTAACACACACACACAGAAAACAAATAGACAGAAATGGACCATGTTTAAATGAGTGTGGCAGCACAGAGCTGAGGTGAAGTCAGAGGGAGGAAAATTAACTGACTGTTCTTGACGTCGAGGAAGGAGACGAGCACGGTGAGTAGTCCGGCCACGGCGACCTGACTCATCAGCTGCCTGTCGCTATGGTAGGGACAGAGTGTCAGTGTGCCTTTGCCCAGGTGAGTCAGACCCTGTGGAAAACACGTAGAGTCAATAGTAGCTCATACACGCGCACACTTTCCCAAAAGTTCCCTTGTGACTCGCACAGAGTGCCTTTTGTGTCGCCACCCACCTGAGCCAGTCGGACCATGAAGAGATTGTTAGGGTCTTTGGCGTGATACTGGGCCAGCTGCCGCAGCATGGCAGCCAGACGGGCGTTATTTGTGCCTGAGGAAATGGAAAAAATGAAGAGCCTGGTAAAAATGTTGAGGAAGTTGACATTAGAGGCACTCAAAGAGTAGGTGGCATCATTGAAAAAGACAAACACGTAACACACATCAAAGTTCCCCATGCTATTTGTAGTGAAAAATCTGAATGACGCATTCGTTTTTCAAAAGGTTTTCAATTTGTTGAGTTTCAAAACGTTCACACACAAACAGGTAACTATTTTCAATCTAATGCTTAGAAGCAGACTTACCACTGCCCACCATGCCCATGGCAAAGATGGAGTTGTGGGACACCTCGGGGTCAGCGTCATGGGAAAACTTGCTGAGGGTGTCCAAGATGTTCAAACGGGGGTTGGACACGGAAATGAGCGCTAGGGCGAGGGGCACCGCTCGCCGCAGGGTGGGCTCACCGTAACGCAGCTGACGGATTGAAGGAGAAGACAACACAATGTAAACACAGCACTAAGAAGCAAAAGACCAGGAGGGAAAAAACAATCTGGTTCTAATTGTTTTATTCGCCTCCTTAAAATGTCACAACCCCACCAAAAAGGAACTTGTTATGATCGTAGGACACAAAAGAGCAGGATCAAAAACTGGATCCAGTCATGTGGATCAAAAGAATGAAACAGAGAGAGAAACGCTGAGGTCTGAGAATATGAAAGCAGTGTTCAGGCGAGATAACCAGCCAAGAAAGAAAAGTCTCTTTTTGAAGGGGCACAGAGGGAGGAAAAATGTGACGCAGATCAAAGGATAAGACATGAGAGGTGGGTGAGATGGAGGAACAATAACGCATTCAGGAAAGAAAGAAAAAGAAAAGAGAAAACTCAAAAGTACAAAGTGTTACTAACCAGATGTCCGAATGTTCGCAGCGCCATTTCAGAACCGATCTCCTCCCCCATGGCAATGAGGGCGATGCCAAGCACAGCTACACCCTAAGAAGAGAATCAACAGAAATTCAGCTCTTTTGGTCTTTTTCCAACCGAAACACAAAATGTCACAATCATTCATAAGATAACTGATAACTACATAAATTCAAAGATCATTTCGATTTTGTGTTTCCAAGATATGCTGTCAAATATCTGATGTTTGAGGATAATGACAGTAAAAGGTTTAGTCTTTACCTGGTGGGAGCCCATGTCAGCAGCAGTCTCCTTCTTGTCTTTGTCCTTCTTATCCTTCTTGTCCTTGTCCTCCTCTTTTTCCTTTTCCTTGGCTTCGTAGTGCTCGCTGCAGATGTGGAGAAGCTGCTGCACCTTCAGCACGTTACCGGAACCTGAGATGGAGGCGGATTGTTAGTGAGTTATGACAGTTTGGTAGATTTGAGGATGAAAAAAATAAATAAACAAAAATCAGCAGACACGGTGCTACAAGTGAATGCGTGCAGAGATGACAGTTATGAATATGTGCACCGTGAGACTGACCTGCATATGCACAGATATCCACTAATGTGTTGGCAAAGCTGCGGAAAGGTTCGGGCACAACCTGAAGAGCTGCCAGGGTGGTCTCGATGGCCTCGCCTTTACCTGTGGATAACAAACATTAGTTACAGCAGCAGCTCCATCACAAAGGAAGAGGACCTACAGTGTCCGTAGAATTGACTTCACATCACAAGGCCTGTGGCTTCCTGTGCTCACCCAGGTGGTTGAGTCCCAGTCCTAAGGGCAACCAGCGGGCATACGAGTCCTTCAATTCCTGTTCGTTCTTCTCCATGATGGTCTGGACGATGGTGGAGGTAACGTCGCCATTACAAGATCCTACTGCGATCATACCGCACGCCAGCGCCGTTACTCCAACCACCTGGAGAAGATAAAACATGCATACACACTTAAATGTTGCTTAATGGTACATATGTGGCGTAAGAAGAGTTCTGAGCACAAACACCCCATCCATACCTCCATGCTGGATTTGGAGTCTCCCATGACGGGGAGAAGCAGAGACAGGACATCTTCTCTGTTGGAGCCAGCGTAGGCCAGGCCCAGTCTGAAAAGCAGAAACACAGCCAGAGTCAGAACGTGCACTCACGTGTTAAACAGTTTTAAAAAATAACATTAAATAGCCATGTACAGAAATTTATCCTAGATCTGAACAGTCTCCTCACCCAAAGATGGCTCCTATCCTCATGATGTTGCTGTTGTGGAGGACGTAGTCAGAGAGCAGGGCGAGGGCCGGGTCACACTCGTTCCTTACACCTGAGTTGACAATGCCACAAGCCAGAAGGGCACCAGACTGCACAGAGAGAGACATGATGATGTAGGTGTCAGAAAAACTTGTTTTCTCCAAGGTAACCCCAAGAATACTCATAATCATAGATAATGGTTCTTCAGATAGTCGGATTGAAAAGTTTACCTTGATGTAGTCCTCAGAGGAATAGAGATATTTGTCAATTTGGGTCAGACCTCCGTCCACGTCCCACAGCAGGATCATTCCCAGAGAGGCTGCAGCACTCAGCATACCTGAGGACATTTATATCAGTGTTAGTCACTTAGCAATCACATGACACGTGATGATTAGCTGGTGAAATATCTTCTTTTTTACCGTGGTCCTTGTTCTTGTACAGCCATTTGTTGCCGTCGTCTGTGAGCAGCTTGTCCTGACCGAAGGCGGCGTTGACGAAGCCGTTCACGAAGGACGAGGCCAAGTTCATACGAGCGGAGTCCACCTGGGAGCCGCTGCCTCCGAACCCTGTCACGTACCGCACACAGGTCACGTTAAAAAACGCCAATCCATGAACAATTAATAAAATAAAAGCACACGTGTCCTTTATCTAGACTGATTTTAACCTGACTGAACTCACGCAACCTGCAAATATAAACTCACTGTTGTTTTCCAGGTGTGTTTTGTAGATGTCGTCTGGGACTTTGGGTTCCATGATGTCCAGCTGAGGAGGACAAGAAGAGTGTGTTGTCAATAAAAAGATGAAATGAAATCTGTGAAACACAGACCATTACTTTCTGCAGTGTCACTGCTCCTGCTGCTCTTTCATTCACTGCTGCCTCCTTTTTATTTATTACGCCTCTTATCCTCTGCATATTAAACTAGTTTGTGTCACAATCATAAATCATACAACACATGTTGCTCTTTTCCATTTAGTCTTCTATCTAGTCATTCTTCAGCAGCGACCAAGTGCTTTTGTTACTTCTTTATTTTTTTTTATCATCAGGAACACACTAATGGGATACACAGAACTGGTGCCAATACTGACCTTACTGATCAGATCTGGTATCGCTCATGACTTAACCAATCTATATTAAATAAAGCCAATTCAGTGTCAGTCAACAGTCACAGAGAAAAAAAGTTTCAGTTCATCACATATAGTCCCATTTTCTATCCAACATCCATGCCTTCTTTTCTACATTGGTCTGACGAGCCGATGTATCTACAGACAGATGACACTGTTGTGGATTTGGAGTAAAGAGACATTTTTTGTTGATGTTTTAAGCACACGTATTCAATGGGCAAGGCAAAGGTTAAGAATGTGTCACTAAAATGAAGCCGCCTAATATAAAGGTTAGCATTCACTAAACAACTCCGTTTGAACTCATGCCTGTGGCTGCTTCACAGTACAAGCCTTCCAGTAACGTCTGACTTGCTACATTTGGGTTGTTTGTTTTTATGCTGTGCTTTATGTTTCTGTCTTGGTCTAATAACTCAGAACTTTGTGATGCACAAACCTAGAAGTGACTTCTCAGCAGCTAAAATTGACACAGAGTATTCAGGTTTTCATGCGTGTGGATAAATATCCACGGCCTTTTGAAAATCTGGACAGGTAGCATTTTCTTTCGTTCCGTCCCTGTGTCTCTTACCTCTCTGGCCAGGGCCAAGAAGTTGCTGTTGAGCTGCACGTTGGACATGATCTCTGTCAAGTCCTCGTAGTCCTCTACGTCCTCATTGAGCTCCAGGAACATGCCATGGCGACCCAGCATGAAGGCCATCTGCTTCTGGATAACACTGCAAGGAAAAGAGAGTTTGTTTGATATGTTCACCACTGACACCGAGACGACACAGGAGTTTGGAAACAATCCTTTAAATATTGCCGTGCTTATCCACCTTGACAAGTTTTTATCATTACTGCGACCTTCCAGTGTTTTTATTGCCCTTACATGTCTTTGCAGGATGTGAAGATGTTTTCTACTAGCTCCACGTCGTTGAGCATCAGCGCCAGGCGCAGGGCTTCTGGGTAGCGGTTGAACTTTCTGAAGATGTTCAGGGCGCATCTCAGCAGTGCTGAGTTTTCTGGCTCAGGAACGTAACTCACGCAGCTGGAGGAGTGATGCACAAAGTTAAGATTCAAAGACGAATAGAACGCGCTAAATAAGAAAGGGAGTTTGTGCAAAAACCTGAGTGTACCTTGTGAGGTACAGGCAGACTTTTCCGTAGGCGTTTTCGTCAATGTAGTCCTCCAGCATGTCCAGCCTCTCGATCTCCATCAGCAGGTCGCAGGCCTCGTGCTCGGCGTTGTGGGCCATGTTGTAGGGCACGATCTCCTTCACCAGTTTCAGCAGCGTCTCCTGCTGAGTTTTGTCACTCTCCTCCACCTCCTGCCACTCTTTAGCCACCTCACCGGCCAGGTGTCTGGAAGACAAGTACATATATGACAGGACGTGTCCAAAGATGCTCAGATTTCCTGTTTTAATCAAAAGGAGTTATGCAATCACCTCCACAGCCTTTGTATAAACACTTTCTCCACGACATCAGTCATGTACTTCATGACCTCTTTACTCACAGAGCGACCTTTATTCCATACTCCACACACTGTGTGTGAGTCTCTTGATAGCAATTAACAGCTCCTGGTTTTCTCCACATAGGAAGGAATAAATACCAGAAAAGTATCGTCTCTTACCTGACATATTCATGTCCCCAGGAGGCCAGCTCTTCCTGGGAGCCTAGCAGACGGTGCTTGAGACACTCCCTCTCACCGCTCATGGTCATGGCCAGCACCGACACCACATCAGCACAGAAGCGCTGCAATTACAAACACCGTACAGAGTTTGAACTTGACGTCTTTAGTCGAGACCGGAGCAGCAACGATTAGTCTGTTTGCCAACTCTGAATCAAATCATCGTTTAGGTCAAGTGTGATGTGTGTTTTGTGATACCATACAAGCAGCATGCATGAAAACCGGAGGAAAATCAGAACAGGTGATTGCTTGAGGAAATATTCAACATATGGAATATCAGAGAAAACAGCACCTTACTTATTCTACTTTATATATCAGCATTAGCCTTTAACATCTATATTTATCAGGCATGAATTTCCATACAAATCACCGTGCATTCCTTTGTATTGCTCTATTTTTCATATGGTGACTTTACTAAAAAAAACTCTGCCCATGCACAGATTTCCTTATTCCCTCGCAGCACAGTAGAGCCTTACCCTGTTCTCTCCGGGAGCCATGCCCTCGTAGATCTCTTTGAGCTTGCCGTAGTGTGGGCGCAAGAACTTTAGGGGCTTGGGCACTGAGGTCATGGAGGTGGTTGAGGAGCGGATTAGTCTGCGCAGCTCCTCCAAAGCAGGACGGTACAACTCTGTGTTCTTCTCCTGCAGATGCACAGAGAAGTGTGAGCGTTTTTTTGGACGGCCTTTTACACCACGACGCGGGGAAAACAAACAAATCTGATACGTACGCTCAGTCTCTCCACCATCATCTCCAGGTCCTCTTGTAACTGCTTGTCTTCTTCTGACTAGAGTAGCAAATAAAAAGAATAAAATGATTCGTTACTGATAATCCAGATCATGAAAATGTAAACAAACAAACCCACAAACAAGGATTGGATTCTGGATACCTGCCACTTCTGACGTTGGCCTTAAAGAGAGGAAAGTTTTGAGTTAATGTGTTGATAGTCATAATAACGTTTGTGTTTATTGATGCGGTCTTCTTCAAACTATTCGAGACAACCTGATTCTTAATATTTCTAATGTTATTTTGAATACTTTTTTATACTAAATTAACTAATGATCTTGTAGATACATAATGTCAAGAATTTGTAGTTATATGGCATACACCAGCCAGCAGTTAAATGATACTAAATAATAATAAATCCGATTATATCCCTAATGTACAGAACACAACCATTTGTAGAAACCATATTTATTCCACCACCTGTACCATCACCAGTCTACAAATGTCTATAGATACACATGTGCATATATATCTATATTTAAGCAAAAATACATATACCTTTTAAATATGTAGTTATTTTTCTTTATGTTATGTTTTTACGTCTACCTGTCATGTTCCTTGTCTTTTAAACTGTACTTAAGTCTGTAACTGTGTGTACAATTGAGAGCACAATGAGACAAATTGCTACCTGGCCAATAAAGCCATTCAACAATACTTGTCGTACTACAGTACTACTATTAACTGCTGCACTTAGGAGGTACTTGATAGCATCTCTGTGATTCACTGATTTAATGTTGTGGCCCCAACGCTATTGACTTTACAATCAATTGAAACATTTAGCAATGTTACTAGTTTACTCTGCTATCTTTAAAAAAAGGGTCCAATGTGTAGTAGACTAACTGCTGCATTGCAATTTCCTCACATCACCGTCACCTTCCTAGTGTAAAAGGACAACAACACTATAAGGTCCCCGTTTAGAGTCACTATTTGGTTTGTCTGTTCTGGGCTACTGTAGAAACACACTGTTTCAATATGGCGGTCTCCATGAAAGAGGACCCACTGGCAACATAGACGTAAGTAACAAAAACTAAAAGATTCTGATTTTAAGGTGATTATACGTGCATGAAAACATAGTTACGAATGTTATATTCCGTGTCTGCCTTATTCTGAAGTACCCACCTCTTACACACTGCACCTTTAAACCCATTAGAGTGCACTGTATTGATGTTATGAATGTTGAAATGTTACAAAACACAAAACACATTGTAGTTTGCAGTGAGCTTCACATGGCCTGACCTGTGACACACACTCAGCATCAGGTACAGACGACTACAAACTAAAGTGCATGTCTTAACAGCTGCATAACAAATGTAGTCATGTCCTGAGAGAGTTGGTTTCGCCTCACATTAGCTGCTGTGTCACGTTGCTCAGCTGAGCTGAACGCGCTAGCAGCTCCGGTGACAGACAGCAACGATAACAAGCAGCGAGCTAACGCTAGCCCGCCGGCTGAGCTAGGCTAGGCTAACGTTAGCTCACTCGAGTTCACCCGTGTGGTTTCTTAAAAGAACGTAAACTTCAAACAAATCAGTGTCAGGCTGTTTTTATTTGTGGACCAGTTTTAAAGTAACCGAGAGCCCCGTCAGTCATGTATGTATCTGTGAGCGGCAGTGCGTTCAGGCCTGCTCAGCGTGTTGTCAAAGCGGCAGTGACTAAGGCAAAATAACACGTCTGGCTCACCCAGCGCGCGTTTCAATGAGAAAACATCCAGACTCACCAGTTCTTGCTCCTCTTTCTTGTCCTTATCCTTCCCCGAGGGCTGCTGCCCTTTTTCTTTCTCCCTCTCCTTCTCATCGGTCTTCTCGGGCTGCTTCTTCTCTTTGTTTTTTGCCTCCTCCATAGCTGCGGCTCTGTGAACTGTCGGCTAGCAAACGGAACTGAGCGGACCGCTTCTTCTTCTACTTCTTCTTCGGCGTGTGAAACGTGTTGACTCCTCATCACCGCCCCCTGACGGCAGGTAGTTAATGTGGTCGTTCGGGTGTAGTTCAAGGCCTGCAAAAAAACAAAAAAAAAAAGCGACAATTTCCCGGTTAAAAGAAGAAAGAT
The DNA here is from genome assembly GCF_000972845.2 of Larimichthys crocea. NCBI lineage: Eukaryota > Metazoa > Chordata > Actinopteri > Sciaenidae > Larimichthys > Larimichthys crocea. Next base: position 5,694,338 of record NC_040017.1, read on the forward strand.
ATTGAATTCCCCGCAACAAAACTACGATGAGTTGCTATTTATTTATTTTTTCACACATTCTCGTTTTCAGTTTAACATTTGAGACCATATAACACGCTGTAGTGTCACATACGCACATTAAACACAATTTATGTGCGTCAATATTTAGGCGTTTCGATTAAATATACGCTAATAATAACAAACATTTTGAGTTATAAATATACACATATGTATAGTGAGAATGTCCTGCAAGTGTCGCAATGGTGCAAGGAAGTGCGTAGGAACTCATATCCCCCATGTTTTGCGAGACACTTAAAGTAGCAGAAGAATTAGTCATATGACTACATGGACCTGAATCACATGTCCCTGGCTGGTTCCTCTTCACAGCAACATGGCTTTGCAAACTTGCAGGCTCCTCTTGAGTAAAGCAAACTTGCTTTTGCTGGTTTCTCTCTGTGTAGCCGTAGATGGACACTTCAAGGGCTTCAGGAAGTTTTTTCGAGTGCAGTATGGCAGCCTTGAGGAGCAGTGGTTCACTCAGAAACTGGATCACTTCTGTAGTGCAGACAGCAGAGTGTGGAAGCAGGTCAGTAGTTTTGTGTTATTCAAGGGTTGAGATAATATATATAATATAAAAAAGAACAGTCATGTTGTGAATTGAGTTTAGGTCTAATGGTGATCCACTCCAATACAGTAAGACAGGTGATGAGCATCTGTCAAAAGGTTGACCTTCTTGGCTCATTCTGAAGACTACACACTGATGCAAACCTCCCCCTGATATACCCCTGTCTGAGTATTTGTCTCCCTTGTTGCCCCTCAGAGATATTTTGTCAATGAAGCCTTCTACAAGCCGGGTGGTCCGGTGTTTCTGATGATAGGTGGAGAGGGCCCGGCCAACCCAGCCTGGATGATGAACGGCACCTGGCTCAACTATGCTGAGAAATTCGGAGCGCTTTGCTTGATGCTGGAACATCGCTTCTATGGAAGGAGTAACCCGACCCCGTACGTTGGATCTTATTGATTTCATCCATGACATTGTAATGAGCATGTGTTTACTCCATTGAGCTAGTTTTTTTAAACCCTCTGGTGTGTTCAGGCAGGCAGGTGGCGAGGTGGAAGATAACTGCAGTTAAATTCTTGCAGATCTAACCTAACTAAAAGGTCTGGACTGTTGTCACTGGAGTCAGTTGCTGGCAGGACTGCGTCAGATGTGAGGTTTTTGTTACACAAGTACTGCTGCAGAGTAAAGTTAGTCAATTGTGGCAGTGCAAACATTTCACAATTTGTAGTTGAGACACGAATCAAATCAGACAAAAAAATGAGGAGCAGTTGGTAGAGCAACCTCTCCATGTGCGAAGGCTCAGTCCTTGCTGCGGAAGCTATTACAACAAAAGAACCCTGGTTCTACAATATAACAAATATCCATTGGGAGTTTGGCGTGAACGGCAGCTGATGGTGTCATACCACTAGATGGCAGCCCTGCCCTCAATTAACTGGCCGTATGTAGTGCTGTGCCTCCTGAAGAAGTTCACTCAATGTACTTTTTAAATGCCCTCTCCTCTCTTCTTCAGTGACCTCAGCACGGACAACCTGCGTTACCTCAGTAGTCGCCAGGCGTTGGCTGACCTGGCACACTTCCGCACCGTGATTGGGGAAGAGCGCGGGCTGAACAACAGGAAGTGGGTGGCGTTCGGAGGGTCGTACCCAGGTTCCCTCGCTGCTTGGTTCAGGCTGAAGTACCCTCATCTGGTCCATGCCTCTGTGGCCACGAGCGCTCCCGTTTATGCCACTGTTAACTTTCCAGGTATGAAGACACACTGAATGACACGACCACACAGAGATTGTTTAATTGTACAATTCACTGTTGAATCAGCTTTCACGCAACGTATCAAGAACCCATATTAAACGAAAACATCCTCTTGAAATGTATTCTGCCAGAGTGCTCCTGTGTCAACATCTCTGTAGAACACACGGAGCGTTAAATTTAATACCGTCCTCCAGTTTTGTTCAGTGTCTTGGAAGTAAGAGTCTCAGACAGATCAAAGATGAGGAAGGGTTCACTCTCTATCTGTGTCTGTGTTGTGTTTGGCTCAGCCTGTTGTTTTTTCCCGGAAGACTCCAGGCTGGAATCAAGGCCAGAGCAGCTTTGAACATGGATCTGTACTGTTCCACCCACACACTCAGGCTATCTTGAAGATACTATCACACGTACACACATACTCGGCCCTCATTCTCTTTGACTCTAGGAAAATATACGAGACAAAACGCACAGAGAACAGCGTACACAGAGTACTGACGTCAGGCGTCTTTTCCCCTCAGTCCCGGCACAGCAAAGTTATTATTTCCCATAACACTGCAGTTAGTCAGCAGTAAGAAGTTGGCTTTCACTCCAAGTGGAAATATTCCAGGATTTAGTAATGTTTCTCCTCTTTCGCCTGCTTGTAAAGTTTCATAAACTGTGAAATTCACTGTGGTTTGGACTCATCATTTCACTTTCAACCTCAGTGAAACCTTTTAAAACTAATACTTTCTCAGGCGCATGACTAGAACTGAGTTCATGCGCTTGTTTGAAGATGAATTAGTGCTTTCGCAGCGCCTCAAAATAGGCCCTGTGTGTTTAACTGGGGTTCTTGTGTATTATTGTGGTCTTTTTATAGCAGCCCAGGTTTAAGTGTCCACCCCTCCCTCCCTCTCTCTCTCCCTCTCTCTCTCTCTTTATGTTTTGCCAGAGTACTTGGAGGTTGTGTGGCGTTCGCTGGCCTCAGAGAACACAGAGTGTCCCCTACTGGTTAAAAAGGCTTCAGATACCCTTGTGGAGCGCCTGAAGGACCCCAAGACCTATGACAACATCACCAAAGACTTCAAGTACGATGTCTAAACTTTTTCTCTCTCTCTCTCTCTCTCTCTCTCTCTCTCTCTCTGAACCACCTCTATCCCATAATTTACCAAAAATAAATGCTAATTTGAGCTGACTATGGCCTTGGATGATGTACAGCATCCTGAAAAGATGACTTCTCTCAAATATCAAATAATTAATTCCATAAATGGACTCTCACGCAGCTAACCAGCCAACCTTGATGTCCATGATTATCTAACAAAAGGTGATTCTATGATATGCGATTGTGTCTTCTATGGCACGTTATTTTTTAATAGCAGTTCACATTAGGCCGTGGTATATTGTGATTATATCACAGCTTCCCAACACGAAAGTGGTTTCGAGCTTCCTGTTATAGCCTTTATGTATATATGTATATATTTATATATGTGTGTGTGTGTCTATATATATATATATATATATATATATGGTCATTATTCTACAGCAAACAACGTATCGGACCCCTTGATTTGATTTAAGCGGGTAATTTTATAATACATTATTTATGGCATTTTAATTAGATTCCAAATCTGCAAACTAACAGTTGATGAATGAATGGATGGATGAATTAATTTGAACACATATTTTAGCTCAGTTAATTTAACAATTATTTTCTTGATTAGTAGCTTGTGTTGAGATATGTTTCATTATATTTAGTGTCAGAAAACAGTAAAATATACCTAGAGCCAAGCACCAGCACACCAGCACAAACTTTCAGCTTATTGTCATGTATGACAAAGAATCTGTATAAACACTGGTCTGTTTTCTAGCCAGGCACAGTGACCTTCTACAGTCTTTTGCTTACATTTGTGTAAGCTAAGCTAACTGGCTCCAACTGGATTCATATTAACCATATAGACATGAAAACACTTTTTGATAGTCTTATCTCAACAAGAAAGAAAATGTACATATGTGGAGTTATTGCTTTTAAATCTGCTCCTTTTCAGACTGTAGAAAGGAAGCAGCACTTATAACGTCAGCCTAAGAACATGTGGCCTGTATGACACCTGGAACTACGTGAGAGGTTCAAAGAGCAGTGAGGGTTGTCTTGGTTCCCAGTTTGAATCAGGTCCTGTTACAGCTTCGTGAGCGTCCCTCAAGCCTTTTTGGACTGAGCCTGGGACTGTGGAATGTCGGACCTCCTCCAGAGAGGAATACAATGGGCAGACATCAGAATTAACAGGATGAGCCTCAAAGCCAAAGTCATCCCGTTATTACAGGATGGATGTGATCCAGTTTATCCACATCTGGTTACTGTAACGCTACACTCAATGGAAACGTGTACATCTAACTAACCATTTGAATCATATTCCACACACAGTTCCTAATTGTATTTAGTATTATTAATGGAACTCCCAAATATGATTTAAAAAGGCAGTGAGCTTTGCCTGAGACAAAACTGTCTTCTCTCAGCATTTCTTATTTTCATTTTCTTAGCCACTGCTTCCTCCTACGTTCTTCTTCTGTTTTCCGTTTTAAGCATGACGTTATTCTTAGCATGCCCATGCTAACGTCTGCAGTCTGCGGTTATATTTGAGCTTCTTAGGTCGTTATAGAGACTCTAAGGTCAGTCAGCATGATGAATAAACTGCTTTTAAACGTCTTTTTTAGATGCTGTGGTTAGTCTCATTCAAGCAACACTGCCATGGACACACACCAAAGCCTTGTCTTGCACTGACCATGCTGGCCATCGTTTTATTTAAGCCTGTTGCACATCATAGGTGCAGACATGTCCTCATGCAGGCGGAAACACACAAAGGTCACAGAAAGGTGGTTTGGAGCCGTGTCCAGCTTCCAAACCAGAATGCCTCAGAGAATATAATATTTGCGTCATGGTTTCATCATGAGGGAAGTATTGTTCACTGCACACAAACAAACACACACACACACACACACTCCACACATACACATCTATTGGTTTTAAAATCAACATCTCACAACATCAGCATGTACAGTCATTTTACCAAAGTAAGAGTCTTGATGGTCAAGGAAAGCTGTGAATTTACCACCTCAGTCAGACGTGTGTGTGTACATACTGTATGTCTACGTCTACAAACCCCAACACTTTGGGAAAGCATAGCAAACACTTTAATTTCTCTTTTGATGGCGCACCTCATTACTGTCATTTTGACAGACGACCCTAATCAGCATATGTGTATTAACTTTAAATAGATCACTGTTCCACTAAGAAGTGAAATTAACTATTCAGACACAACTTCTTGTGGAAAAGCCAAAAGGCTGTATAAAATATGGGCATATGTGATGTCACCCACAGGTTTCTGAAGAGTCGTTGTGAAGCTCAGAGTGTGGTGGCTCTGCCACTGCCCTCTTGGCAGCCCTGCTTCTGCTGCCTCTGGGCTAATCTAAAAATGGGCAAAGATGTGAAGCGTGGGTGAAGCTGACGCAGGCTGAATGAAGCCCGGGTGCTCAAACAGGCCACCTGTAAGGGCATGCATATGTCAGTCAAAGTGGCTATGCTGTTAATTCTGCATAACTTTAAGCCTTAATATCATTTGAACAGGTGAGTTGTATATAAATTCACCCTCAGTACAGTTGTCATGAACAGGGAATTTAGCTATAGAGACCAAAACTGTTTTTGTACCAGGCTGTAAACATGTTTATTTCTGCTGTGAAGTTGGACATTTTAACATGGGGACTTATGGAGACTGACTCATTCTGTAACCAGCTTCAAGTGGCCTTGTGAGGAACTGCAGTTTTTGGCACTTCTGCTAACACGCTGATGTTTAGCAGGAGAACGTATAATGTTGCTGCATTTACCTCTTGAAGTTGTTTTTTATATGGCAGAGAGCGTGGCTAATACATTTTTATTGTGTATTTGGAGAGATGAACAGAGGTCAACACACTGGTTCTAGACATCCACGGTGGCCAGTGCTCTAAAAAACTGTCTAGCTATCTCTATACGCACATAAGGCTCCTCAAACACTTTCTGTGAAAACAATGAAAAGGTTTTGTTTCCTGACAACACCGAAAAAGAGAAATTATGGCTCCATGATGCTGAAACATGCTCTGGTCTAACCTTCCTACCACGTTCCTCTCTGCCCCCCCCCACTCTCCCTTCTCCTCCTACCTCCCCATCATCTCCCTCTGTATTCCTCTGCTTCCTACTCTTCCCGTCTTCCTCCTCTCTCCTCTCACCTTCCAGCTTGTGTTCCAGTCTGCAGATCCAGACAGAGATGGACTCTGCCTACTTCCTGGAAACACTGGCTGGCAACTTCATGGACGTGGTCCAGTACAACGAAGACAACAGGGGGTTTGAGGTAGAATCAATCATATTACATATGACGTGATTTTCGCATGCTGAACTGAGGCAGAAGAAAAAGAGAGTTTGTGTAGAGCCTTTGTAGGTCAGGGGTTGACCTGGTATCCAGTCCTGGTTGAGTGGAAGGCAGTTATGAGGTATTGAAGGGTTACAGGCAGGCCTAGCAGTATACTGAAACACAATAAACCCTGCATTGCTGAACAGCGAGAGGCCCGGAGGTACTGCCTTGTAAGAGGGTCTCCAGGGTTACTTGGCTATTAACTTTGACCGTATCTCTGTGAGAGGTGGAAGTTTTTGTAACCTACATACATTATAGGTGGCTCAGAGAAGAGGGGACCAACTGAGTAAGATATTGCTGCAAGGTGGGAAGTATGATTTGACTTTTAGGTTTTTGACAAATCAATCTGAATATGATTAACGTTGCCTGAAGCCTGTGCAGCACAATATGAACCTAGTGAGGCATTAGAGGATCGATGATATCTGCTTTCGACCTGCTTTACATCATTCGGCACTGAGCACAGATCACATTTTAAACAGTATCCAGGTATCTGTCATCATAACTGTGCGAGCAGTAGTACGAAGAAGGCCTGAGCGATGGAAAAAGAATTCCATGAGCAACATTTTTCCACATGTGGCGAAGTGACTGGTTGATTTGAAGTGAGACTTTTCAGGTGGCACAGTTAAGTGCTTTGGAAAACACTGACTCAGTTATTCCTTTTGTAGTATTCATTCAGACAAGAACACTTTGAAGTAGCAGTGTATGTTGCGAATGTGAAGCTGTTCTTACGTACAGAAGTGCTTCAAGATAAATATTAATGTGGGTATGCTGACAGCGCCAATGCCAATGTGCTGGTTGAGCAAGGATAATGTTTACCATGTGCACCATTTTAACTTTGCATGCCTAAGCTATACCAAATGACACAAAACACAAAGTACAGCTGAGGCTCAGAGGACTCAATCTGATGATGAAGCATGAAGCATCACGGAATCATCAATGTCATTAGGGTCTATCATCTATGTACCACAAATGTCTCTACAAGATTGAATGAAAATCCATTCAATATTTGTTTCAATGTTCAAAATCAACCAGCTGATGTCTTATGCTGTATTATTTATTGAAGTTTGGCCAAGGAAAATTAGAGACACTCTCAAAGTACATCAGAAGTGCCCGAGTCGGTCTCACCTTCTGCCGGACTCATGCATGTGGTCAGACTTTAAACCTCTACAGATAACACCACAAATACTATACGCCCAGAATTCATCAAAGAGAATGTATTTACCCATCACCCACCACAATGTTGAGATAGACTGGCACCTGCTGCCCTCAAACAAAGCCAAATAACTACTACTGCCGAGGTGCTCAAGGCCCACACCTGACCCTGTGTAACCTAAGGATAGAAATTTACATAACACACTACTCTTGCCAAAAACAGTCCCTTAATCTTTACTCAGAAAACATTTCAGGTGTGTTAGGCTGGTTGCAGCTAATGTAGCCCTGAGTGGCCAGCCTCCAGCAGAGATGGACTTCCACTCCCCACCCGCAACTCCACACCCGCAGTAGTCTTCAGGAAAACAGAGGCTGACGCAAGTGACCACTAGAAGCAATTTTTGAACTTCACACAGCTCCTTCTGGAGAAACAAAAATTTAAACAACTTTTTTCACATGCAGTAGAACTCTCCAACCCCTGTAAACACACTTGGATAGTCCCTGTTAACGGGAAGCTACTGAGGGTGAGTCACATCACTGATGCACAGTTTATTTTTAGTTGTAGGTTAAGGGTCTTTTTTTCTGTGCAACAACTCCTTTAATCCGAGATCATTTTATAAAAGCAGCCTTGAATCTTAAATTGTGTATCACAACTCACTTTATAAAAGAAATAATTCTCATACTGTAACTCTCTCAAGAAGTCTCCATTGTGGTCAGATGCAGTACACACATGTCTGACAACATGTTTTCTTAACTGTTACTGTATTTCCCCCCCCCCTCTTTTTTTTGTTCCCCTCTCGGTGCTTTACTAGTTACCCCTTTATTCCCTCCCCCCTTTTTCATCCCATCCCCTCTCTGTCCCCCTGGTGCCTTGAGGAGACGTGAGTCCGGTTACCAATAAGCTGATGTGAAAAAGTAACAAAAGACTCTGTGGTCTCTCTGGTTTCCTGTCGCCCCAAGCTAAAGAGACGCTTGTAAAAGAACTGAGAGGAGCGGTGGGCCACAGAGTCCACAGCACCAGCGGACAAACACAGGCAACAGCTGCCTCACTTGACACAAAGGGCTGGGTATAGAGCAAGCTACTGGGTTTTAGGTACCACTGAGGAATTCTGTTAAGAACTAGGGCCGAGATGTAACTCAATCAGAAGAGTCAGAGTGGAGGCTTCACAGTTGAGGGGTTATCAATGGGGTGCTTTATAAAATACGGAAGGACATTATGTAACGCCACAGCTCGGAGAACAAGTAGTAACAGTTCCTCTTTTTACTGGGAAGATGCAGAGAGACGCAAATGGGATCGTAGTCATGTTCATGGTTAACGAGGCTTAACGAGAGAACCTCTGCTGACTGTTTACTCCTCCAACCCTTATTCCAGTAGTACATTTAGTTTCAGGACAGTTTATACCTGCACAACCACAGCTTTAGACTGATGCCACAGAGTAGCAATAGTGTATTACTGAGTCGAGTTGTTGTGAGTTTTTGATTCACATCAACATAGTTTTGATCTTTATGAACCTTGAACTCTCCCTCTCGTCTGACAGCTGATCCCCCAATGTTTTTTATGGACTGTAAACCGCCTGTGATGCGTTCACATGTCCAGTGATTGTGGACAGCACCCCAAACTCTTCTTTATATCTCACACATGCCTTTATACAGTGCAGCACTGAAATGTCTCAACAAATATTGAATGCATTGCAATGAAGTCTTGCGCAGACATTCATGGTCTCCAGAGGGCAAACCCCTGACCTTTTCCTCTAGTGCCACCATGAGGTTCATATTTATATTCTCAGAAAACTCTCTTGGTGCACACGTCCTGAGTCCCCTGAGAAAACTCTCTAAAGGTAATATCTCATAGTCTAATCTACAGTAACAATAATCGCTGCGGTACTGTGGGGGACAATGCAGCTGAAAGAGATATGATGAGACAGCAGAGCTCTCTAAATAAGGCAAGAATTCTCTTAAGGTGTGGGTGTGAAAAAGGAGGGAGCGAACTCCATTTCATGGATGGCTTACAGTAGTAGAGCATGTGAGACAATATTCTATTTTAAAAGTTGAAAAAGCCAGTTAGTATTAAAGATAAACTATTATTAGTATGTGACAAACATCGAGTTAAGATACTTTATGAATCTGATAGAAATTCTGAAATGTGAAGACACTATAAGCACTTTGTCAGTAGTTTTGTATTGGTATTAAAACTTCTATAAAATGCGATAAATAGGTGTATAGGTACATTACAGTAGACCATATGTGCCTATGTATGTGTATTATATGTAAATGATCTATGAATTGTTGTATGTTTTAATGTGAAATGACCTTCCCATCAGCCTCAATGTAACTAAAATGGTGTACATGATACAGTACCTGCTGAACACCAGCATATGATATTAGCGTTGTCGCTGTCTGTATGTTTTGTTTTTGGGTGCCTAATTTGCCTTTATAGCTAACATGCTAAGCTAACAATGGTAAACATTTGGGTATTGTCCATTTTGTGCACGTCAGCATGCTGATGACATCATTTTGTGATATTTACTGTGTGTTAATCTTATTATATGTGCATTTTATGTCTTTCACCAGTTTGTTTTCTTGCTTTCCTGTTGCATGCCTAAGACCAGAGTGCACTTAAATTTTTTATTTTGTTGAGTTTTCTGCATAAATAATAATAATAATGAATAAGCTCTCCTATTGCTGCCATAAAGGTCAACTAATAACCTTCAGATTTAAATGTTTAAATGGCTAGTTGTTTTTCCACGAAGGCACCTGATGTTGTCATGTACAAGTTCAGTCGTAATAAATCAGGCCAAATCATATGATAAGTGGCGTCCGTTAGGTGAAAGTTGATTGAGTGCATGTTGTTATGAAATGATTTGCAGTTTAGCATGGAGAGAAAGCTGGCGCTTCCCATAGGCATGATTGTTCATAATGAAACTGAAGCTGCAGAATGTGGAAACGCGTCATCAGTGATGATCTTGATTATATCCCTGTGCGTTCACAGCGCTGATTCAGAGGACAGATCTCTGAGAAGGCTCGTCTGGAATGAGTTCATCTCTGTGTCACCGTCGTTCCATCTAAACAAAGTGGAAAAGATGGGATTGATAAAATAGGATATCTCAGCCCACATGTGAAAACTATAAATACGACATTATTGAAGTTGTTAATCAGCCAAAAAAGAAAAATCTTCCCCCAAGGTCCATTTAGCAGCTGTTTTGATCAAATCAAGGCTCCGGAGCAACTACCAAATGAACCTTGAGATGAGATTGTTTTGTCAGCTGCTGTTTCCAGGCTCACCAACAAAAACAAATATAATTTCTCACTTATCTCCGGGGGTATGCAGATACTTCGTGTTTTACCATATTGGCCTCTCAAACATCCTGATCTGGTCGAACCGACACTTTGACAATCATGCCCACGGTGAGTGCATGCTCCACTGGGTGCACTAAGGTTCTGACAGCGTGAGTGTATCTGCGTGTGTGTGAGAGAGAGAAAGAGAGAGGAGAGCAAACACCTGTTTCTATTGTGATTCTGGTGTACTGCCAGCTTAACAGCCAGGTCAACAAACACGCTGGCCTTCGAGCCAGATCTTGAGGTCGCGTAATTAACCACAGCCATAAAATGCAGACTGTGGGAGAGTCGGCGTGCGGCTCAACAACACTTGCAACTGTCATACTGACATCAGTATTGGCAGAAGTTTGCAAATTGCTGCACCACCAGTCATATTTTTGGGAAAGTTGAGGAGGAACAGTCTTATTATTAGGGGTCTCCAGTATATATTTATTAAGAGAGTTGGTTGACATATTCTGTACTATGAGCAGAACAGCGCAGTGGAGAGGTGTGGGTTTAGTTTGCAGCTCTGGGACACTGATGTTAAACCTCATCAGTTTTCTACTTACCACCTCCCTGACAGCAGAACATTTATAGTAGAATTTTTTTTGGCAGAAAATTGTCTTCTTGGAGTTAAGTTGGGATGATTTAAGAGTTTGTGTTCTTCTATGATGATAAATCTTAATTAATTACCTTTTTTCCTCTCTTTTTTTGTGTTGTGCACATTTAGGGTGTAGTAGGCACCAACATTACCATCAAGGTGCTGTGCGGTGTGATGGGTGACACCTCACTTGGGGATCCTTATGCCCGTTATGCTGCCGTTGCCCGTCTTATGATGGACACCTTTTTTATGAAATGCCTGGACGCCAACTACAGTACTTACCTCAGGGACATGACTAATGCATCCTGGTATGGGCTGGCTGCAGGGGGAGGTGGGTATAAACATGTGCTATGTCTGTAAATATGTTCATTCTAGTGCGTTCTATTTAAAAAAAACGCTGTTTAAAACAGCTTTTTTTTTTATGTACCTTGTATTTTTTTGGGTCTGTTCTGTTGCTCTTGTCAGATAATAACTAGCACAGACAATGTGATGTCGCAGTGAAATTTCCCACCGTCGCCCAACGATAATACAAAAGCAATCAGCTGCAGCAGAGGCAGAAACAGCCATCCCTCCATCATCCGTAGCCTCAGGAGACGAGAATATAACACAGCCACATGACAGGTTATCTCCTAACCACATGTCAGTGTGGGATGTGGTTTCAGTCGTAATGCAGAAAGCCATTTTTGGGTGTTGTCGAAAGACTGTTTTTTAAGGAAAAGTTAAATTAAAGTAGACAAGTCGGATTCTGGCACAACAAAAACATGGAATTACATCACTTAAGTACTAAAAAGCTCCTAGAATGACGTGAACATCCCAAAATAATGTTTTCTTCTTCTTTGGGTTAAGTTTTTACCAACTTTAACACATCCAGGGTGTTTTATTGAAAAAACATTCTGCGCAAAGTAGACTATTCTATGAGCAGGAATGCTTTTTTTTGTCATGTTGACTCAGTATTGAGTATAAAAGCTTTAAATGTTTCTCTCTATTCCATGTTGTACCTTTGCCCTGGGCTGTGATTCTAGTTCCCAGCTTCAGTTTCATGAGTGGGAAGGCTGAAGGGGGGGAAACAGGAAGTGGTCTCTTTAAAAGCCGCTGGGATGTGTCTGCTTAAACCCCCCCGGCCACCCACCCCTTTTGTCATGTGGGTTTCAGTTGCATGCTTTCCTTAATTGGGGCTGAATAACTGAAGGTGGATACTTTTTAGTAGGAAAGACATTTTAAACTAATTGTTACCTCTACCTTCCTCGAGCCGTTAGTGCCTTGGTTTATATGAACCAGCTGAACATGCTGCCATGGGTAAATTGTGTGCGTGTGTGTTGTCAGGGAGACAGTGGGTCTACCAGACCTGCACTGAATTTGGGTTCTACCAGAGCACTGATTCACCCAACCAACCATTCGCCGGATTCCCACTTGTGTGAGTACACTAAACATCATACATCATACCCTGGATATTTTCTTTCTTTGCTTTCTTTAGACGTCACATTGACAATCTGTGTTTCCTCAGGTATCATGTGAAACAGTGTGCAGACTTCTACAACGTCAATGCTGACCAGGTAGCGGAGGCCGTGGCCCAGACCAATGAGTATTACGGCGGCTATGACATCCGCTCCACCAGAATAGTTCTTCCCAACGGGTCCATTGACCCCTGGCACGCCTTGGGAATCACCAAGGACATCACACCTGACCTCCCTGCTGTTTTCATCAAAGGTAAGGAAAGGATGCTGAAAAAGAGACACCCACAGGTTTCTAAAGCTCAAAATCTGGGGCCACCACCATGTTTGTAGTCCTGCTTCTTCTGCCCCCGAGCTAATCTTAAGATCGCCCTCCTGACGGGCCTGCCAGTCTGCACAGTGAAACCCCTTCAGATGATCCAGAGCGCGGCGGGGTGCCTGGTCTACAACCAGCCCAAAAGGGTCACATGTCCCCGTTGCTGGAGCGCACTACCAGTTCCTACTAGAGCAGGGGCTTCCCTTTCTACCTTTTAAAAAAACTCCTGAAGACCTCCAGCTCCTCAGAGAAAACCTTCTCTCCTAGTACTACATGACAAATCTATCTTATTTCTGCTGGGAAGTTGGGCATTTTAATATGAGGACTTATGGAGACTCGTTCTGTAGCAGGCCTCAAGTGGACATTTTGTGGAACTGCAGCTTTTGGCACTTATGCATTGGCTTCACTTCACAACCACAGAGGTTGCTGCTTGTTTAAAACGTTTCAAGTACAGAACTCAAGCTAAAATGATGCACTTCTAGCAGGTGCCTTGTAAATCCACTTCTCCGTTGACCATATTTCATCATGAAGCCTTTAAAGAACTTTTTGAATTAGAGTTTTTCCTAAAATCTGTTGAGTCACAAAAAGTGAACTGAAAACTGCATTTCCTACTTGTGGTTGCTCTAAATTACAGAAACCAAACAACAGTTTCAGAGTAAAACAATGACTTGCTTGTTCAACTCAAGCTTTATTGGCTGGTTAATTGTTCTTGTAACTCATAAAATCTCAGTTTTACTGTTTTTTGCTGCCATGTCTATTTAAATATGTTTTTTTCTCTGATTCAGGAACAGCCCACTGTGCCAACATGTACCCTGCCAGGAAGGAGGATCTCCCCCAGCTAGTTCTGGCCCGTGACCATGTCTTCTTACTCCTCCAGCAGTGGTTAAAGCAGTGACTGACAACCAATCCTGCCAATCAATGGCTTTCGCAAAGCAAACTGATTTCTCTTTTGTCCCGATCATTGACTCTGGCATAAGACAGCTTACTTTACTGCCACACATTTATCACTGCTTGAAAAGGCACTTTATGCAAGCGTCCGTAGGTACAAGTTCAGGTATTTTGAGTGAAAAAAAATTAAGCTGATGAATAAAGATGTTTTTAAATAGTTAGAACCACTTCATGGGCTGGTTTCTGTGCAGTGGATACATTAAACTAGGAGGAGTAATTTTTGTTTTGTGGTAAAGACTAACAAGTAGAATCACCCACACACTTAAAATAATTTCTAATTTTCTGAGATCATTCTCTTGTGTACCAAAAGAACCAAAAAAAAAGGCTTGTGAAACTGACTTAAATATGTAATGTTACTGTCTCTTGTTGTGTTCTGCCTTATTTCGTCAAGGACACTGTGTGTGGTCAGCGCAACAAAAGATATCAGCTACAGCGGTCCCTCGTTTATCGCGGGGGTACGTTCTCAAAATAACCCGCAATAAACGAAATCCACAATTATTATACATGTTTTAAGGCTGTAAAACCCCTAACCACACACTTTTATACACCTTTTTACACGCATTTTGTACAGTACTCCCTTAGTTAATCAGGACGCAGAACACAATGCGCGTTCATACAGTACGCTGTAAAATAAACCATGCAAAATTACACAGAAAAAATCCGCGAAACAGCGAGTCTGCGAAAAGTGAACCGCGTTATAGCGAGGGACGACTGTATTTCATCTGTATCATGATGATTGCACACATTTTCATTTTCACTGTAGTATTTAATGGTTCCATAACACACTGAAAATCATGTTTAAACAGCTGTTAAACAAAGTCTTAACTTTTCTGCAGAGAATTTTGTCCAGAAACCGTTCTGGTTGGTTTGTTTGCATGGAATACGTGTTGCACAAACATGCACACAGGTTTTCTTCAGCACAAGCTTAGTCTTGTTTGATGATAAGAATGTAACTAAAATGTTGTCTTGGCTGCTCAGCAGGAGCGCGATGATATCTCCAGCACGATGCCAGAGATGGCATATTCAGTCGCACACGAGACTGCTGGACATCATTAGGACACTGCATATTGTGACGTTCTCATCTTTTGTCTTGAAAAAGATGGATTTTTAGTTTAGAAAAATAGAAGTGGCCTTGCATGGCATGGTTATAGCACGCAGCTGTGTGTCCACACACACACACACACACACACACTATCTCCTCAAATCTCTCAAAACACAGACACAATGACCCCAGTGTTTATTTTGACAACAGGCCAATCTCTGTATCTCGGCTGGACATGCAAGACCCCCACTCCAAGCACAAACTACACATCCACAAAGACCGTAGACAGAAACCTAGCCCTGCTATTGGCGTCCCATACTGTGGCAGTGAGTTTCCTAAGCCTGTGTAAAACGAATATGTTAAAGCAGAGATTCAACTCGCAAAATATACATGTGGAATATTATTATCACAGCCCACAATCCAGGCTTTGCTAAAGTGAACATTTATGGCGCATTTATTCATAATTACCCAAACACCCTCATCTAATCCCCTGTAATTCAAACCACCATGCACTTACTCTTAATCTTCTCTTTGGCTGTAGAAGGGGCGTAACTGAGCCTTAGCCTCTTTTCAGGTGTGTGTGTGTGTGTGTGTGTGTGTGTGTGTGTGTGTGTGTGTTTCGCCACCCAACTGTATCACCTCATCGGAAAGAGAGGCATCAGGTGGTCTTTTGTGAATGGGCGTCAGTTGTGGGCAAGCTATGCCAAAAATTACCTGTGCACTTTTTCTTTCTTTTTTCTTTTTTCTCACTTGGAGGTTACATAAATATAAAATGACATCAAAGTTGGATAAGACCGAACTCTCCTATAAAATGGGACCTGTTAAATTGTCACACGGACAAGTTATTATTTTGTAACTTGCGTCATGCTCCGCTCAGCATGATGCAATATTAAATGACATCAACAACGTGTTTTTGAGTAGGCACATGAATGTCTGAAGGGAAAGTGGAGGCCCGCAGTAATTTTCCAGAGAATATGACAAAAGATTAGCGCTGTTACATGTTTCCAAACATTCCCAGCAGTCACTTCCTGCTGCTGTAAACACCTTATAAAGTCTTAGCTGCGTCAAGTCAGCCACAGTCAGCCAAAACGTCCCGGAAGTAGCTATAGGGACGTGAATGTCAAACTTCTTTACTTTTTAGAAAAATATGAGCGAGAGCTTGGCAAAGTAACAGAAGTGTATAATAATGTGTAATTATGGGCGTTATATTATAACGTATGTCAGAGTTAACGGGCAACAATTATGTTAGTTGGTTTTATTTTGAAAGTGTAGCGGAAGCTGTTACTCTGTTGCGTTAAGCCCGCTAACTAACGGAGAAACTCGTTCATGCTCCTCTGTTTGGTTAGAAGGCGGAGTTCAGCCAGCAAAGTCTTCTCTGAAACAAACACAGGAGTCAGTCGTAGTGTTCACTTTGACTGAAATAAACTGTTTTGTTCATTTGCACTTGAGGACGAACCTTCGTTTGTGGTCCGGACCGCAGTGGAAAGCGGGCTAATAACGAGGTTACCGTTTCACCTGCGGGACAATTACTCCAACCACCGTGACCTCGTGATAGGTAAGGACCGTCTTTTATTTAACGGTATTTACTGACAATATACTAATGTATACCGAGCATAACTACGTTTAACACCGCTCAGTGTAGCTCAATAAGTCGCCTTTCTTATTTAAATAAAATGAGCTGTTTATTAAAAGAATAAATACCATTTGCTTCGGTTGAGTTTGGCTTCAATTAAGATGTAAACAATTAACGTGAACGCACCACGGAGGAGCTGTGTAGTTTAAGGGTCCGTTAACGTGACTTACATTACAATAGTCCCAGTGATGTGAATGTGAAGTGCGCCTTCACAGCCAGTGTCGAGCTGCTGCTGCAGTTTTAATACATGACACACACATACACATCTTGTAGGGGTTTTTTTTTTTGACAAACATAACCCATTTAGAAATCCTCTGCATATTATACATACACTTCTTTTATTTCATTTAACTCTGTTTTTGTAATGTGGACTCATTTCATGTATCTTTGCCATCCAAAGAAGGCTACATTTTGTGTTGTAGCTTTTAAAAATAAGCTTTATTAATTGCTTTTTTTTTCTGTAAATGGAGTTTGCTTGCCCATGCAAACAAACAAACAAACATACTGTGTGTCCTTACCCCTAAGGGTGTGAGAACAATCTCTGAGATTTAACTGCAAATCTAATCCGTGCATAAACCATGCATGGCTATAATCACAAACCTCAGTTCACGCTGAAACTGTGAAAAAACACAGATTGATTACCAGTAAGTACACAGATGATGACATAGATGTAATATGTCCCTCTAAGCAAGCAAACCCAGCAGGCGTTCTGGCTGGCTCTTGTGACTACATTTGTACTGCCTAAACGAGCGGGGTGCAGGCTGAATCACTATCCTATAATGGTCTGAAAGATTTAATTTAGTCTGAGATTTGAAATGAAAGAATAGGCCCATTATGGTTAGCCTGTAATATTTAGACAGTGTGAGTAAGAGTTAGTCAGACTGTGCAGGTCGTGATAAACAGCTCTTTCCCCTGAGGACGAAGCTAAGGTGCATGTGATGATTGTGGTGAACCATGGTGAGTCATTTGAAAGGGATATCCAACTCTTTTGAAAGTGTTTAAGTAATGCCTCTGGTTGTGGATTTATGTTTGTATAAATCTGCTGCGGTTCAGATGGCAGGTGTCGTAATGATGAGATATTGATTGCAAATCATCACATAACCACCAGAGTTCTTACAAAATGCCTCTACTATTCTGTTCCCTGTTTCTCACTAGGTGGGAGTTGAAAATGAAGCGCCTCTCGTTACTGTGCCTGGTTGCGCTGGTCGCCTTGTATGGCCATAAGGGTGTGCTGTCCCAGCCTCCTTCCTACGGTGAACGGGGCTCTGATCTCGGCATACAGGTGTTTCAGCAAGTGGTTCACTCCAAACCCCAGGAAAATGTGGTGCTTTCTCCCCACGGTGTAGCTTCCATCCTTGGGATGTTGCTACCCGGAGCTCACGGAGAGACTCGGAAGCAGATCCTCAATGCTCTGCGCTACAAGAAAAATGGTAAGTCTCTGCATTAGAATTTAGTGAACTAGCTCTCCTCATGCACTAAAGGCACCGTGTAAACATGTACACCCGACGCAATAATTGACTTTGTTCGACCTGTACCAGGCCCATACAAGATGTTGAAGAAGCTGCACAAGACCTTAACAGCCAAGTCCAATCAGGACATTGTGCTGATTGCCAATGCCATGTTCAGCCAGGTGGGCTTTCCCATGGAGCAGGCCTTTGTAACCACCAACAAAGCCAACTTCCAATTTGAGAGCAGGAGCTTGGACTTCAGCAACCCCCCTGCGGCAGCAGATGCGATCAATGAATGGGTCAACAACAAGACTAAAGGTAAGAGTCATGGATGCATGTTGGAACTGTGTCTACAAGATATAAAATGTTCTCAAAGAGCCCTCATGAAAACATTACATAAGTTTTGAGTGAGAGATAATGATTTAATCCAGATTGAACAGTTTAGGTGTTCCACTTTAAGTCTTATTCCCAATCACCCTGTGATGGTGAGAGTTCCAAGATGCATGGGGTGTTACCTGCAAGTCCACTTCATGTGTTATTCATCCAGCAAATGGAAACACACATTCAACCCCCCCACTGAACTCTTTTGCCTTCTTCACAGACCACAGTATGAAGCCTCGACCATGTAATGCGGTTAGTTTTCTACTCCGATCAAACCTTTTATGACTGGATAATGTTCCCACATTGCATATTTTTTTATCCAGGTCACATCCCCAGCTTGATCAAAGCAGACATGCTGGATCCGTCTCTGACCCGCCTGGTCGCTGTCAACTCAATCTACTTCAAAGGCTTATGGAAGTCCCGCTTCCAGCCCGAGAACACCAAGATGAGGCCCTTCACCAGGGGCGACGGAAACGTATATAAAGTTCCAATGATGTCCCAACTGTCCGTCTTCAACATCGGTGAGCACTGACAGCCTGCTTGGCTGACACTGACCATTTGAATATTTCTGATTAGAGCACTCATTCATGATTCATGAGTTTGTGAACCAGTGTTTTCAATGTTTTATGATGCTGAATAAGAAGCGTCTATTAGATTTCACCACTAAATAGACAGAGATGTTTTGTGCCACCTTTGGAACACTCTGGTGTGCGTGCGTATGATAGGGGCCTTCCACTATGTGAATTATTGTTTAGACATGCTGTATTACACGTCTGTTAGATGGCAGATTTGTGTGTTAGTAGATAGTAGAGCTAAAATGATGGTCATGTGAAGTAAAATGTGCCCTGAGTTATGTCTACATTCAGTGTTTTTCACCAAAATACACTGAGGTTTAACAAATTGAATGCATTTCTTTCCTTAGAATGTTTCAGCTCTTGAAATATGTCTGTTGACATCCATGGTTGCCAGCTTGCACAGGGCGTCTTTAACTCAGCATTAAGTTTGAATCCACTGCATGGTTTAACTGGTACCAGATCAAGCAATAAATAGGCCTATCAGCAGCTGCTATTCCACTCAGCACTCCCAACTTGATATGCTTACCATTTAGTGATTACGCTTTTTAAATTTAGTCAGTTTTTATGATGCAATCACCAGTTCATGATTCAGTCAACTTGTGTGGCGTGAAGGAAAAGCAGGCTGAGACATGCCACATCCGTAGGACATTATTTAGCCCCGTGTGAAATGAAATGATATACCAGTCAGTCATCTATATTTAGATGAGTTGTCAGAGCTGTGTTAGTTTCGTGAGTGCTGCGGAGCGATTCTCATCCTGTGCCCGAGTTAAACTGAGGCCACGTTTGGCTGTGAGGCCCAGATGTTTGTGTCGTTCTTTAGTTCCCTGCAGCGTGTTGACTTAGTGTGCACAGTCTGCGTCTTGTTGATTGGCTTATTGTCCCCACATTAATGCACTCAGGTCATATAGAGAGCATGTTTTTAACAGCCCTAAATCACTTGGTTATGGCTTGATATGGTTGTGTTTTATGAATATTATGGGATTTGTGACTGGGCTGAATGACGTCTGTGCTGTGATTAGTTTAATGGCCATATAAAGCATGAACATGGTATGAGATTGTCTCATAAAGTCCATCAGGCCTTAATGTCAACAACCAAGGTCTATAAACAGTATCCCTGTGTGAATAAAAAGTCATATTCTGTGTTGTTCTGGATATAATATTGTTTGAGCTAACAACCTGTGTCTTCTGCATTCACTATGATAAACATCTGCTGTCTGGTAGGTCTCCTGAGAAGGAGGATGTGTTGTCAGGAAATTATGCATTTTCTATTTGTAGTTTTTTAGAAATTGGAATAAATAAAAAACACTGAGCAGCTGTGGCTATCATGAGAGCCAAAGAAAGTAGTGTCCCCCACACATTGGCACAAATAATACTTCTTTATTAAGACAAACAATGTGGCATTATAAGAACAAATACCAAACTTTACAGATACGTATGACACGTTGAAAGTTCATTTCATTCCGTTCATCTTGCATCACAAGGGTGTGGAAATATGCGTTACACAGTCTCTCAAAAACAAGAGACGTTATCTGGGTGTTACACTTTTGTGAGCAGAAAAACCTTTAAAGTAAAAGCAGGTTTCCAGGGAATTTTATTCTTTCATCAGATGTTCAGAAAGTAAAGAGAGAACAATCCCAGAAGGACTAACAGATACAAGAGAGATGTAGCAAGACAAGAGATAAGTCATCATTTATCAGTGAATGTAAAGCTGACTCAAGTTTCAGCTTTAATAGTCACCCTGAACTTTGAAACCACCAACCCATAACCTCTCCAACCTCTGACAGGCATGGCCACCACACCTCAGGGGCTGAAATATAAGGTGATCGAGCTGCCCTATCACGGCAACACCATCAGCATGCTGATAGTCCTGCCCTCCGAAGAGGACACGCCTCTGTCCCGTGTGGTCCCACACATCAGCACAGCCACAGTGCAGAGTTGGACCAAACTGATGCACATGAGAAAAATCCGCCTGCTCATCCCCAAGTAAGATCCCCCACCCCCGACACATGTAACAGTTCCTGTGAAAAGATCTTTGATTGAATGTGACCGCCGTAACGATTTGTGCATCTGTGCGTTTATTCATGTCTGCAGGTTTAACGCTTCAGCAGAGGTAGATTTGAATGACCACCTTTCTGCGCTGGGAATAACAGACATGTTCACTGAAGGCAAAGCTGACTTCAGACACCTCAGTGAGTAAACACACAGTCAGCGTGTGACACAGCAACTCAGACTATTTACAATGGGTTTATTTGGATCGCATGTTGTCAGCTCGAAAGAAGTATGAATTGTTTTCTAGCTGTCCAGTGTGAAAAATGTTCGTGTTCCTTCTCTCATGTGATGGAAACGAAAGGAGTTCTAACTTTAGTGCTCTAGTGCCATCATGTGGTGTAAAGTTAATCGGATTACTGTGGTCTGTTGAGGCGTTGTCCCAGCTTTATGGGGGGTCTCCTAGATTTGAATTTTTTAATAAGATTAATTGAGTTATTCAGCATTTAATTTGTTTCTGTGCAGAAAACTAAAACACTAGATGAAATTGTTATATTTAAAGTCTGAGCTATTATTCAAGATATAAACTTTCACAAAAGTTTATATCACTAAAAATCTCACAGGGTAAGAGCACGATGAAGACCTGAACACAAACTACAGTGAACTCGGCTTTGCAGCCTCGTCCTGCACGAGAAAAGCAACACCGTTAAAACCAAAGAGCTCGTGGAACAATGAGAGGAAAACCGCGAATTTGCCAAAAAGCCAAAAATATGTATGATAGTTAAATGAATAAATAATAAGGCGGACTGAGAATTGTATAACAAGCTTCTAAAATATCAGAAAACTTCCTCTTTGGTGCAATACTCATGGAAGCAAACAAAAATCCAGTTATTGCATTCACTGTTATTGTTATACATTAAATAAGATATGAAATATCTATAAAATATGTTACTTAGTCAGTTTACTGAATGACAGAAAAGGGGTCCCTTAGAGAAAAAGTTGGGAACCATTGCTAGTGCCATGATGTGCTATAATCAGGCTAATACTAAAACTTTTGAGTGGAGCTATGTTTGACAAATGAGCTGTGACTTTACCTGCTACTATTATTACGTTTCAAAACGCCTCTTTAATAATGCTCATAATTAGTTATTTATTCTTTGTGACACCAGAGAAGATAAACACACACACATGGCTTCAATTAAGCCTCTCTACAGTAACTTCTGTCACTACAGACCAGCAGCATCCCTTCTTCTCTGCTACTTGTTTTGCGTCACTCTGCAGTTATAAAATAAAAATATAAAACAACAATATTTTCTGAATGTGAAGTCAGTCCCACCTCAACTTTCAAACCATCCGGACACTGGAGACTGTATCTGTATGTATCAAATTCAGTCAGATTGAACTCGAAGCAGAGTGAAGGAGGTGGGTCAGATAGATCAGATAGTTAAGAAAAGACATAACTGTAAACTAGCAGACTGTATGTGTGTGAAGCTAGAATGAACAGTCCTTGTTTTCTCAGGTGCTGAGCCTGTGCATGTATCCAAAACACTCCAGAAAGCCAAAATCGTGGTGAATGAGGACGGAACAAAAGCAGCAGCTGTCACTGGTGAGTGTTTGTACAGTGAGCCTGGGCCTGGTCAAACAGAAAGCTGTATTAGCTGAGAATGTTCCATGTAACGGATGATAATGTACTTAAAGTATTTGTACTCTCAGAACAGTAGTCTATGCTCTTATGCTTTCTGACACGTTTTTACAAAGTGTTTGCTTTTGTGTTCAGCTGCCATTTTGCTGGCTCGGTCCTCTCCACCTTGGGTTACAGTGGACAGACCTTTCCTCTTCCTCATCAGACATAACCCCACAGGTACAGTCTTCCATTTCCTTCTGGGTTTAAAAAAACTTCCTGAATTTTTAAATGGTTTTTGCAATCGCTTGAGGTAGTTTTTTGAAAAAACGTGTGTAGAATTTGGTGGCACCTAGTGGTGAAGTTTCAGATTGCAACCAACTGAAAACCTGTCAACCCCACCCCCTCGATTCAAGCATGAAGGAGAAACTACAGTGGCTATACAATTGTGTAGGGCAGTGGTCCCCAACCTTTTCCTAACTGCGGACCGGTCAACGCTTGACAATTTTACTGCGGACCGGGGGGGGGGGGGGGGGGGAAAAGGCGGGGGGGGAGGGCGGTGGCGCTGGTACACAGGATCCCTGAGAGAATAAAGCATCAAACCCACTCAGCAGCACCACTAACAATAATAAAAATGCCTTGGCTTAAAGGTGACATTCCCAATTTACGATTATTTGTGTCTATAAAGTGTATTCCTCGGCTCCTGACTCATTCGCGCCCCTCCCTTACAAGAACAATGTATTAAGGAGGAGGAGGGGGGGTGGGTGCCGAGGGTAAATGGAAATTCTATCCATTTTATTAAACCGACAGGCCCCACTATACCTGAGACTTTCAATTTTGCCGGCGTGACCTCCAAGGAGACATTCCTGTCTCCTCTCTGTCTACCTTCGCCTCATTCAATTCCCTGTTTGCTCTGACCGGCCCTCCGAGCACCCGGGGGCCCGCAAAGCCGTTATGGATGAGCTCCGAGGCAATTCTGAAATAGAGAGGGGAGAGGAGCGTAGATCTCCGCTTCCCCTCGAAAAGATTTACTTCAGGGTGTAAGATGGATGAAATCAGCCTTTGTATCTCTTTTAGTGATTGTTTTTCCTTCCGTTCTTTCTGCCTTTTTTTTTTTT